>NC_134545.1:111564562-111880062 GCF_050624435.1 Tenrec ecaudatus | reverse complement strand
TAAAAAATTAAGTCCAATTATTATTATTATTTTTTACAACCTATTCCGCCGCCCGGCCCCCGGCCACAACCCTCAGTCCAATTACTTTTCTTTCCACATTTATTTAAAACTTAAGTAATATTTATGAGTCCTCTGGGCTGTCACGTGGAGCACTGGTCATGTCCACTCACTTTCCGCAGTCATGGGAGGGAGACAAGGATATGGACGCACATGCCACTCAGGCCTGGCTTCTGAGAGAAGCCTCTCCATGGCTGATGGCACGTAACTGAATCTAGATGACATTCCGCACCGAGACAATCACCCTGCTGGCTTTCTCCTAAGTCCCATGAGCAGGCTGATGGATGCCACCGGGCTGTGGGCTAACTCACTCACTTCTTGTTCCCGCTGGAAAATCACGACCCTGCCGCCTTTGTCTCCGGTCGCAAGAAGGTCCCCAGAATAGTTGAATTCCACAGTTGAAATGATGTCGGCTGTACACAAAACAGAGCAAGGTATTAAGGTCTCAGGAAGCGGGATCCCAAGCAAGAGGCACACAAAACCGTCTTCCAAAGGAAACCCACATCTGCAGGGCAAACGTTCACAGGACTACCAAGTAGCCACTCCCAGGCTGTGGTGTCCAGAGCCCAGTAACACGGGGAACTGGAGAGTCTTACAGTGGCTCAGTATCAGGTCTCCTGTTATACCAAGATCTGGTGCGTGCAGGGTCCCCAGGGTGGGCAGGTTTAGCAGCACTAAGACCAAACAGGAAGCGAGCAGGTCATCCCCTCTGGGAGATTAGCCATGGAACCCTCCCAGCAGAGGTGGGCTCTTGTCTGGCACAGCGCTGGCCATGAGGCAAGCCCCACAGGTTGAAAGGCACAATCTTCTAAGAAGAGCCGACCTTCACGGAGTGGTTGGGCTAAAGTTTCCAAAGGCCTTTCGGTAGCAGAGAGCCCTGCTGGCACATGGGCTCACACACTGGGCTGCTCGCTGCAAGCTCAACACACCTAAATCCGGCTGTTCTGCAGGACAAAGACGTTTTCCACTTCCCGAAAGAGCGAGTCTCGGAAACCCACTACGAGTCAGAACTGACCTGATTGTAGTGAGTTCGAGTTTTTGTTTTGGTTACATGGTGATGGGCTCAAAACAAGAGGGGTAGTGGCAAACGACCATACTAATCAGAACGTGGATGCGCGTAGTCCGAAGGATCAAAGTGGAAAGCCATAGAAATGAGATGGAATATACGGAGACGGATACTCCAGGCCACATTGAGCCAACACGGCTGAACCGGACAACCACACGGCCATCACTATGAAAGCAATGATGCACGCCACCAGACGGTCATCACAGTCCTCAACAGACATCAAGTTTCAAGACCCAGCCTGCAGTCAAGTGCTGCCAGCACAAGGATAGCATCCAAACACTTACACAGAGCACCAACGTCATGCACCAGTAACAGAACGAAGAAATAAAAGGTATTTTTACCAATTCCTGAAGTCCGCATGGACCAAACATGCAGTCCACATGTACTGATTATTAGTGACCGGAATGCGAAAGCTGGAAACAAGGAAAGAGGCTCACTGGTTAGAAAACACAGCCTCAGTGCCAGAAATGATGCTAAAGACAGCCCGATAGGATTGTGTCCGATCAATGACGTATTCATTACAAACGTCCCCTCCCTCACAGTAACATAAACAACTACACACATGGGTCACACCACACAGGGACAAAACAGACTCTATCTATGGAGAAGAAACTCAGTACCCTCATCAGAACAGGGTGAGGGCCCACGGAGGAACAAATCTTCAACTGCTCCCATCAAGTTCAAGTTGAAGCTGAAGAATATGAAAACAAGTGCACGAGAGCCCAAGCACAACCCTGAGTACACCCAACAATTCAGAGACCATCTCACGGGCAGATTCAATGCACTGAGCACTAATGACTGCTTTCTTGCCTGGTGTTGGAGTCAAGGTAGTGCCACCTCTCAGCAAGCCAAAATACGACCTTGCGGGCATCCAACCTGAACTCTGAGACCATCTCAAGAACAGATTTGACTCACTGAGCACTAAGGCGGGAAGATCGGGTGAGCTATGAGAGGGCATGAAGAGAGCAAAAAGGTAGTTAGAAAGATGGACATGGGGGCCAGAAGAGACGCTGAGTGTCCAACAGTCACTAACACGAGGGGCGACCGCCGCCAGAGAAGATCAAAAATTACAATGGGATCGAGCTCACTGAGCCGGTGTCAGAAAGCCGAAAGCAAGAAAGTGTCCAGCGTTCCTCAAACACAATTATCTAGAGAGAAAAAACTAAGCCATACTGAAGGGTTCTTAAATATGGAAGGCTACTGCACAAAGGGGAAGCAGCAAGATGGAAGGACAATCATTGTGCCAAAAAGAACCGGTGGGCATCTAAACCATTTCAGGAGGAAGAATGTAATCAAACCCATGGTACCGAAGGAGCAAGGTGGAGCTCCGTGAAGGCACCGGCACAAAGGAGACTCCGGGAGCTGACAAGGATGAACACTAATGGAGGGAGACGTCCCAACAGCTAAAGGGATACAAGGCGGGAGGCCAGTGCCCACTCAAGAGATGCAGACACTCCTGGAAGACAGCTCTCTGGCTAACTCACTGATGAGACCCACAAACATGCCTATTCCAGAGAAAGGTGATCAATTATCAAACAGTACCACTAATACCATATACAAATAAAATTTTGCTGAAGGTAATCCAAAAACAGCTACAGCAGCACGGCAGGGAGCCACCACACCTCAGGCGGATGCAAAGGAGGACCCAGCACAAGGGCCTGAACTGCTGGAAGGGGAACACCAGATCCTGCATTCTCAGCCAGGACTGGCTGCACAAGGACCCAACGCCATGGGTGACCACAGACTACGCACACCACTGTGCCACATGGGAACCCCTCTAGAGCAATGAACTGCGTTCAGGTAGAGCCTGTACAGAGATGAAGGTACGTGTCAGGGCTGTATCCTTCACACACTGACTCTATCTGTATGTTGAGCCTATGACCCAAGAAGGGGCTGTACAGAAAAGAGCCTAGCACTGAATGAGAGGAAGCGGCCAGTGATAGCTGGCCCTGCAGCACAAACTGGGTTCAACAGAGTCGGCTGCCCCGAACTCCGGCTGACAGCGATGCTGCAGGCTGGCTCCACTCAGTAAGTGCCTCCCACCAGCAAACATGACAGCTGGAGACATACAGCCTTGGAATCACTAAAAGGGGCAATCTTAAAGACCGAAACTGCTCAGAGACTATTGTGAACACTTAACTATGGATAACTGGGGCCGAATGTAATTCTAATATGTCTGCCCATCCATTCTAGTCAATTACTGCTAACATACTAAACCAGTTCTGACTGCTGACTTCAACTGCCTGAAGACCTTGAAAAGATTAGGTTTTCTCTTAGCAGTTACATTCAAATATTACTAAACCAAATCGTTAAAAAAACCCAAAGCAACAACAATTTCTCAACCCCCTAATTTTGCTCAAACAAGACTGGCCCATTCTGCCAGACAGCATTCCATCAGTCGTGGCATTCTAGCTCTGTCAGTCATTAAGACGCACTGCACCTTCTAGGAGGGCTGCTCCCTGCCTGCCGGAGCTGGGAAACTACTGCCATCACACCATGTAAACAGGCATGAACCTCAAAGTGGATACTCTCCAGGAGCCCTGCTGGTGGTGTGGTTAGCGATCCGCATGGCCAGCAGTTCAAAACACCAGCAGGTCCGCGGAGAAAGACTGGGCTTTCCATTCCGGTGCATAGTTACAGTCTCGAAAACCCACAGAGGGTCGTTATGAATCAACATTGACTGATGGCAGTGAGTTCAGTCTGAAGAGCTTTAAAATCAAAGTAAATACACAAATTAAGTGCCAACAAAATGATAAAACCAATACAATTGAAGTAATCAGCTTAATCAGAGGGATGTTGTGGGACAAAACTACCTTAATGTTATTAACACAGACCTGGGTCTAGCTCAGCTGGTGGGGAGGGGCTATCTTAGAACCCCAGCTTTCTGTCTGAGGGGCTTTGTATCACTGGGCCTGACGCTATGATACAGGGCAGACGGTGTGAGAGGCTATGCAGTAGTGGGTCCTTGAGGTCAAACCAGCAGAAGTGGGTGGTCTCTGCTGCAGCCCTTAAGAATCCACCTGCAGACTCCTTGGGTTTACCTTCCTCCCTCCCCACCTGCCATCAATTCTATTCCCACCCAGAGACCTCACAAGACAGAGCAGAACCACCCCTGGGGGGGGTTTCCGAGGCTGTAACTCTATGCAGGAGCAGAAAGTCTCATCTTTCTCCTGTAGAGTGGCTGGGGGTTTTGAACTGCTGACCTTGTGGTTCAGGCTCATTTCCTTCCGAGCCTTATAAAAATATCACAAGGAAGAGAAGCTACCAGTTTGGACAATGGTAGATGAAAAAGGAGCAGTACCTGCCTGGGTCCAGCCTGTATGCTGCGGGAGATCCTGACCCCACCACAGGCAGACGACTGAGGTGTCTGATTAGCTGTTGTGCCCATAGGCACATGCCAGTCTGGAGAACCGCGCCGCTGCAGCACATCAGCTCGTCATGCAAGCCTGTGACTCCTTTTCGTGACTGTGCCTATTTGCTAATGAGTATTAAGGGAAACCGAGTGTTTCAAGGACCCCTAGTAAGCTACACGGGTCAGCAGTTCAAACCCGCCAGCCACTCCTTGGGGAAAAAGTAACGCTTCCTAGTCTCTTTCTCTTACCACCTCAGAAACACAAAGAGGCAGTTCTACCTTGTCCTATGGGGAGACAGAGTTGGAATTTACATGATGCCTATGGGTGTAGGGTGGAGAGTGGCTGAAAGTAAGAGCACAACTACACAAGCACACATAAACCAGGGGGTTTTGGCTGAGCAGCACACACCCTTTGGGCCCACGACCAAGTGCAGACAGACAGGTGCCCTGGGACACTCGGCTGGGAGACCCTCTGAAAGGCAAGCTGTACTTCATTTTGGATAACAATCCAAACACAGGGCCAGCTCCCGGGGCGGGGCTGCCACTGAGGGAGGGGAGCAGAAGCAAAGGCTTCACAATGAACTGCGACCTTTTAAAAAAAAAAACAAAAACAAAAAACAGCACAGCCAAAAAAACAAAAAGCCAACACAACCTAAATGGCAGCAGCTACTGCCAGAGTGACCCCACACGGCACACCCACACATCTCATCAGGGCTTCTCCGGGGTTCCATGCCTGATGGCTGGGCGATACAGAGCATGGCTTGGGCCAGGCATACCTTAATCCTCAAAGAGACATCTTTACTTTTTAACACTTTAAAGAGCTTAAGCAGCAGATTCGCCCAGGCAATCTGTTGCTCCATTTCTTGACCAACGCCTTCCCAAGTTTTGACTGTGGATCCACGTAAAATGAACCCCCTGATAACGACAATCTCTTCTCCGTTTATCATGATGTTGCTTATTGGGTCACTGTGAGGGCTCTCATTTCTTTATGAGGTGTAAATCCACACAGATCTTTGATATATTGATATACATATCAATGTATCTCGGATGAAAGTTCTCTGGCTTACTTCTTCCAAATCCATGCTACTTTAAGTATTTTTCTCCAGCACCACAATTAAAATACATCAATTCTTTTCCAGTAAACCTTATTCAGTGTCCGACTCTCACATACATGTAAACTACCATGGCTCGGGTCAGGCCCCCTTAGTCCTCAGAGTAACACCCTTGCTTGTCAGTGCTCTGAAGGGGTCTCCTGCTGATTTACCTAATGCAATGTCTTTTTAGCCCGACTGCTGCTTCCATGAGCACTGATTGCACATCCAAACAAGATTAAATCCTCGGCAACGCCAGCCTTTTCTCCAGCCCATGGGTCCAGCTGTGAGGGTTTTGTTTTACATTGAGTCATAATCCACACTGAAGGCAGCAACCCTCCATCTTTGTCTGCAAGTGCCTCTAGTTCTCATTTTCAGCAGCAATGATGTGTCATCCGCACACCATAGGTTGTTAATAAGCCTTCCTCTAATCCTGATGCCGCACTCTCCTTCATATATGATTTGCTCAGCACACAGCCTGGATAAGGGAGACGAGAGGATACAACTCTGACATACATCTTTCCTGATTTTAAACCATGCAGTAGTCCCTCATTCTGTTGACACAACTGCTTCTTGATCCGTGTACAAGTTCCTCATGAGCACAATGGAGTGTTCTGCAGGTCCCATGTTTCTCAAGTCATCCAGTTTATTAAGGGTCACACAGTGGAATGAGTGCCTTTGCACAGTCAATGACGTGGAGGGGCAGGCAGTGAAGGAGAATGAGAGAGATGAAGGCCCTCACTGAGATGGGCACTGTAGCTGCAACAATGGGCTCAGGCATGGAACAATTCTGAGGATGGCACATGACCGTGCAGTGCTTCGTTCTGTTGTGCAGAGGTACAGCCTACTCAGAGTACCCAACAACTGCATCTCACTGAGAGAACACACCTACAACAGCCCCCCAGCCCCCTTCAGTAACAGTTGCTATGTGTTTCCTTAAGTCTAATTGATATCCTAGAGCTTCTGTAATGGCTGAGATTTTATGGGTGGGTATTTTGTCATTCCAGATTATCTGGGGAACAATGAAGGTTCAAGGAAGGTATCCTTGGCGTGGGGCTTTTAAACATGAAAGGTGTGCAGAGTGACAGAGAAAGTCCCTCTTCAGTGCACAATGAATGGGTCCCTCTCCACAGAAACCCAAAGGCACATCCCATTTTACTCAGGTTCACACAGGATCATGGTTTGTGGGTGTGCTTTGTCATCTGTGGCAGTTACATAATTTCCTGTCAACTTGAGCAAAGGGGTGGAGTCTAGCCTATCAATCACATCATAGCCAATAATGCCTCTGTGGGGGCTTGGCCTACTCCGGAGAATTCCTGTCTTCCTTCCAGGAGGCAGGACACACACACTCTCTCTGCTTGTCTTCCTGCTGACAAGCTACATGGAGCTACGCTGACGGAACCAGAGCCCTGAGCTGGAGGAGCCACGTGGAGACCCATGCCAGCACTGAGATGCTTCCGCCACCACTGGATCCACCAGACTTCCCACCCACTGGCCTGTGACCTTCCATTGCATGCTACATGAGTCTGAAGATGAATTTATGGGCTGGTATTAGACATATAGATTTGATCTGGACTGGGATGCTTTCTTCATATACAATTACTCTTTAATAGAAAGCTCTTTCTTACATGAGTATCAATGAATTTGTCTCTCTAGTCAACCTGGACTAACACAGCATCCAACCCTCCTACCCTCCCCACCACCTGATGGCTTTTCAGTAGCAAGCCCAACCCACCACTGTCCTGTCAATTCTGACTCACAGTGGCCCTTGAAAGCAGAGTGGAACTGCCTCTCAGAATTTCTGAGGTTGTAGCTGTCGTTTTTTCCTGGGGAGTGTCTGCTGGGTTTGCAATGCTGAGCTTTGGAATGGACAGCTGAGCGCCTTAAACACTGCCCCTAGCACTTAGTGGAGTTAAAGAGCTTTGTAACCTTTGTCTGAGCAGGGCATGGCCAATCTGGACCAAGGTCACTGGTGAGGGAGGTACAGGTCAGGGGTCAGAGGCATGCCTGTGGGCCTGGGTACGATCCAGAAGAGGCTGAACTATGTCCTGAGTCATTCCAGATCCTGATTTGTACCCTGTGACCACGAATGTTGTGATTTCCCTGAGAGGAGCGCCATGGGAAGGGAAGAGCTCATATCAGAGTTGGTGAAAGGGCTGGAGAGGAGTTATGTCTGCCCCTCATTTTGATGAGAACTCTGCCCTGTTGTGATGCCAGGTCCGGCCAGGGCAGGCCTGTCCTGTTTGGAGCACTGCACAGTATGCTTCATGGTGTGCTCCACTCCTAGGGAGCAGTGAGGCCTTGCCAGGCTTGCTTGCTGCAGTTCTTTGCAAATTATGGACACCCAAGGGAGACTATGGGAACACATGCTGCTGCTTCTCCAGAGAGTGGCCTTGGGGTTTGCTCAATCCCTGCGCGGCTGTTCTTCTGTCCTACAGGGCCACTGAGTCAGACCTGACTGGACAGACCCCACACCACCACAACCCTTGCTTGAGGCCAAAGAGCTGACAAATTGTTCTTCAAAGAGTATAGCAAGAGTTTTTGGAACTGTAAAATAAAAGTCCCATTCCTGAATACATTAGAATTTTTTCACTCTGCCCAGACAGGTGGTGACTAATAAATGCGATTTTAACTAATAGTGAATGGCCAACGTGCGATGTGACTAAATGAGCAAGAGTCCATTTAGAGTGTAGAAAGGAACCACGGATTCCCCAGCAGCATAGAACCCCCCTGACTCCAAGTGCAATGCCACCTGCAGAGTTCTGATTCAATTCAGCACCGAGGAACATCGACCACGACGTGAGCACAGCATTAGACGACACCTCCCCTTTCTAACGACAGACCTGTGTGAGGCCACGTTTTCTTCACATTAAAAAACTCCCAATGTATTTGACGGATTAAATGCAGGAGAACCTAGTCTTCTATTAAAGCCGAAAGTGTTTGCAAAGTAAAACACCTCTTCTCATTAATGTGTCGGAAAAGAGGAGTTTTATTAAGAATAGAAAGGGCCTCACCCTAAGGCTTTGAGAACCAACATCTAGAGCAGGGGCCGTCAAACTCTGGCTCTTTTAGTATGTATGTGTGAAGTAAAATTTAAAATTTAAAAAGGATATTAATCAGATACTTGTCATTCCATTTGCTTGTAAAAATATATTGATGGCTCTCGAATAATTTTTAAATTCTCACGGGGGACAAGATTGGCCCTTCTGTCTCAAGTTTGCCGATCTATAGCAAAAGCTAGCAAACTGCAACCCTATGGCAAACCTGGCCCTTGGCCTAGTTTTATAAATAAAGCTTTACTGGAACAGGGCTGCACCACTGGCTCCAGGCCGTCTGTGGCTGTTTTCCTGCTAAGAGAGCAGAGTGTGTGTGAGCAGGTAGAACAGGGCGCACCCAGCCCACTGTCCTGTCTGTCCAAACTGACTGCCAGCTGGTCAAGCTGGACTTCAGTCTCCACTCTACCCCTCAGCCGTTCTCAAAGGCTAGGGCTTTTCTGATAGGGACTGACGTGACTGTTCTGCTTTCTGCTGACCTGGCACCAGGGCTCCCAGTGTCCTCCAGCCTCTCCCGAGTTCCACCCACCAGGCCAACACAGTGACTCCCCCGTGTACCTCTCCCCTGCCTCCCGCCCCGCTCTGCACCCTTGGGAAGCCTCTCCCTGCAGCACTATGAAGGTCCTGCTGCAGCTGTGTGTCACACACAGGGCTGCCCGAGGGCAGGGACTTTGTCTCCAGCTGACCTTCAAGTCATTCTTGGGAATTTTCTAGAATTCTTAATATTCCTTAAACGGGCTCCCAGGGGCAACAAAGAGCAAGTGACTCTTCCGCCCGCCCACCCACCAAAGCCTTCTAGTCGCACCTTGCCAGGAACCTCCACAACCACTTCTCCCTGTCCTGGTACAGATGAGGAGCGGAGAGTCCCAAATGCCACAAGCTGACACAAAGCTACCAGGAAGGCTGAACGGAATTTGTACCTAAATCCACTGACCTGACATCGCCAGCCTCTCACTGCAACCGCCGGGCCTTCCCCTGTGACTTTCCACAGGGCCACTAACTGCTGCAAGGCAGAGGAGCTGCCTGCTCCCGTAGTTTGAGAATCTCAGAGACCGTGTCCTACAGGGCAGCTTGCTTCTGGGCTGAGAAGGTCTTGGAAGAAAGGCCGGGGACCTGCTACTGAGTCAGCCAGTGACAACTCTACTGGTGACCAACACTGGATCTGGAGCATCCAGGGGAAGGGACCGTGGGGAAGCAGAACAAGGAACAGTTTCATGAGTTTAAATATAGCTAAAGCCAGCTCCAAACACCTCAGACACCCGGGAGGTGATGAGCAGGTGCACCTGACATTGGACAGAGCACTGTCCTACACGTCTGGCTGTCACCAGGCATCTCAGGACCCTGCCATCAAGCAATATCAAAGGGCAGAGAAGTTCCCAAGACAAAAAATAAACCCCACCACCAAAACCAGTCTATCTGAACCATGGTCACCCCCTTAGGACAACAGACCCCCTCCACAGGAAGGTGTTCTCTGCCAAGCTAACACCCAACAGTAAGTGGGGTGCATTCTGAGTCTCCATGTCACTACAGGGTATGAATCGAGTTTTCCCCATTTGCTCCCTTGGGAGGGTGTGGGGAGATGATCTACTGAAGGGTACAATCCACCCCACCTCAGAACCACTCTGTTCTCAGGGTCCCAATGGAATTCATCTAAGGTCCCTGCCTCACATGGCAGAGGCCATGGCACAGAGCAGAGGGGCTGCACCCTAGACCGTGAGGTAGAGGGCTGGTGGGCTTCCTGGATCATGGAGGCAGAAGCCAAGAGGTCATCATGTGCCTGTGAGGCTGAGGATCAGAGAGACATGGCTGCTGGCTGAGAAGACCAATGACTGCAGCCTTACTGTTCAAGGTCCTGACTGGTGCTAATGTGTGCCTTCCCCACTCAGCCCTCGTCATCTGTGAGGTCTGTGTGCACACTATAAAGTATCACCCAAACCGGAAGAGCAGCAGAGGGCCGTGGGTAGAGGCCTGCTTGACCTCAGCCTGTGGCCTTGGGCTGGCATGGAGTTGGATTGACATTCTCCCTTGGATGTGTCCCCCACACCACTGCCTCAGAAACGTGACCTGACCCAATTAAGCCGAGCCCAGCTCCTTAAAAATGCATCCTGGTGCCACCACTGTGGTGTGGCACACGCTGGAGGCCAAGCTTTGAAGGCAGCTCCTGCCAAGGTCACCAGGGTAGGCTCATCCCAGACCATGGCCCTCTAGGAGGGTGCTTCCCCGCGGCACAAGCATAAACAGGAGCTCTACAACAGGATGTAGCTATCTGCGAAGAAACAGCTCAAAGGCCATGTCATCCCACTAAGGCAGTAAACAAACCTATAAACCAATGATAAAACTAGCTGTACAGTTTTCTATACCCAGAAGAAATCAATAACGCTGCTCTGCAATGTCCCTGGGAGTTTTGCATTCACCAGTAACTCATTTCACAGATTTAAACGACGGCAGTTTCCACCTTTCAGTCAGCTGACATCTGATCTTCTGTTCGTTCAGTGATGCTCTACTTGGTCCTGCGGGGTCACTTTGAGTAGGAGGTCACTCAGTAGAAATAGGTTTTTCAGTTTTCGCAGATCCAAATTTGAGTTAAGGAGAAAAAGGTTTAACTTGGTTCAGTGTTATTTCGTTAGGAAAAGCTCAATGTCTAGTTCAACGCAATAGATGGGTTAAGAAGATGATTAAGACCATCAAATAGTGCAGACACAACTAAAAACACCAGGATGAAAGCGATCAGCTGCCATGAAGTGAGAACTGTGTGCAGCCAGTTGACAGCCCAGCATCACCACCCCCTCTTCCCAGCAGCCCTGCCACGGCAGAAGTCCCACAGTTTCAGCCACGATGTCCAAGTGTCTGACGTCTGTTTTTCAAAAGAAGAGAGCTGCTCAGAAGGATCTGTCCCATTGTTAGCCCTGTGCCACGAGGGGCACCTACAAGGTGCTGGGGGGAGAGCCAGGGGACAGACACCAGGCCTGCTGCCTACTGGACAGACAGCTGAAGGATGAACAGCGGCGAAGCACCTGCACGTCCACCTGGGAGCGCTCCCACAGGGCAGGCCTGCATGGGAACAGTTGAGTTGTCCCCACTCACGAGTCCATGCGTGTTTCCTTGCTTGCCTAGCGCCCCCTGGTTTGACGCTCTCCTTCCATGCTCACCTGAGCACAGTGGGTCCAGTCTCCCCTTCCAGGTGCCAGCCAACTCAGCCAGCTTGCCAAAGGAGGAGGCTGAGTCACTACTGACCACCACACCTCCCTGGTTCCCAGCAGGACCCAAGGCTGCACCCATAGCTGTTCCAGGGTCACCACACTCACCAGGAGCATGATCAAAGCCAGTCCCCCATCCACGGGTGTGAAATACAAGGGTCAGTATGCCATTAAGTCTATAACCTTGTGCCATCCCTCAACCCCCACCCCCTTAAACAGAGGAGCAGCCTGGGTCCCATCTCTAGAGAATGTGGGTGGGCAATCAGTCTAACATGGGGTCAAGGTCAGCCTCCCAGGAAGATGCTGTCCTGAAGCCACGCCAGAGGCACACATTCCAGTAGCCTGAACCCTCCCTAGCCAGCTCCTCTGAACTCTCTTACCCACATTTCTTCTTCAAGGTGGAGTTTGGGCCAAAGACTCTTCTGCAAAGCACTTCGTCAGCTTCTTCATGCTGCTGCTTGAAACGCACTGGCTGGAAAAGCTGGCACCTTCCTGAGTTACAGTGGACTTGAATGCTGATAAAGCAACTCCAACTCACCAAACCACGACCATGGGACAAGCCAGAACCAGGGACCTGACAGGTGACTCTGCTCCGCGGCCAGTTCCAGCACACACAACAGAATAGAGAGCATCGTCCCCAAAGTTTCAACTACCAAACATCTGACTCAAACGTATATTCAAAACGGCTGCATATTGCCAAAATTGTCAGTTTAGCTACCAGAACCATCTGTGGTAGTTTAAGACAAAAAATAACATCTCCAAGGTATGAAACCCCACTTCCACATTATTTTCACAAGAGTGAAATCTCAATTCACTGTGACAGTAAGAACTTCTCGAAAAGAGCAACCAGAAGGTCAGGCAGCCCGATAACCCTGCCTGCCAGTTCTGCCCGGCAGTAATCACCATCTCACCCCAAAGGGTCTGCCAATAACGGGGCAGGCACACTCCCAAGGCAACAGAAGCATGTTTCACACGGGCACAGAAGAAACAAACAACAAATCACTCAGCTCCCTGGGCACTGCCTGCCTCTGAGTCTTGAACCAAAGAGGCTCAGCCATAGTGGGCTTGGGAAAGAAGTCCGTTGGGGTGGCCTCTTGGGGTAGAGAAGGGGAACATACCCCAGGGGCACAGAGCTGAGCTGATTCACAGTGAGGTGGGCCGGAGGCCCTGCTCCATTGGCTTTCCAGAGAAGCAGGGCACGCTTGCTCTCCCTGGGAGCTGGCAGGTTCCTCCTGCTGAAAGGTCAGCAGCCCTGTGTTTTGGCCACAGCACCGGCATGGTGACCCACCCACTAGCCTCCAAGTGCAGCGGAAGGTTGACAAGCAGAGGCTGGAAACTTCTCTGTGAAGCACCTCCACCTTTGGGCCTAAGGAGGAGCAGACCTATTTCTTTAAGATGACATGTAGCTTCAAGGGGAGCTAAGCGAGTGGAGCAGGGGGCAGGCTCCAATGGCCCCTTTCCCACCCCCAACCCCCAAGCTCTAAGGCTGGGCCTCTTACAAACCCGCCTGAACACTCAAGACTAACACCTGGAGCAGACAGAACCACACAGATTCAAGTTTTTAGGAGCCCAGAAAGCAGTCCTCAGAGTCCACCTAAGGCCATGCCCGCTCCAGGTAACGAAGCTCAGCGCTGGGCCCAGACCTGTGCACGCCCCAACCCCACCCCAGTGCTGTGAGCTGAGGCAAACGCATGGCCCTACAGGGCGGGCAGAAGTGCTCCCGTGGGGGTGCGACACCGGAGCTCTTCAGAGGGGGAGCCTAGTCTTCCTTGCCCGGAGCGGCCGGTGGATCCGGACTGCTCACCTGCAGATGCGGTTGTCAGCCCAGCGCATAACACACTGCGGCACCAGCGCTCCTGGGCCACAGGCACGGTCACCCCGGTTTTATGACTCGAGGCCCCAGCTCCTGCAGTCCCTCCACCAGCAGCAGGCGGCGGCCGCTTCCCTGAGGACCCCCACGCTGGGCCGGGCTCCACCTCGCCGGCCGTGACCTTGGCGACTTACGTAACCCTCCACGCCCGCGCCGCTGCGGCGGGCCGGGCCACGGCCAGGAGCCGGCCACTGACCGGCCGACGGCGGGCTCCGGTCGGTGCCCGCGCCCGGCGCCCCCACGCCGCGAGTCCCGCTCACCTTCCGCCACGTCCTCGTCGATGGCGCCCTTCACCTGCGAGAAGCACCACTGGAAGTCGCCGCCGCCCGCTGGGCAGCCGCCGCCCCCGGCACCTGCCGAGACACGAGGGGTGTCAGGCCGGCCCCCGCCCGCCCGCCCCACCCCCGGCGCGCGGCCTCACCTGCCATCACGAGGCGGCGGGCGCTGAGGCGGCGGCGGGCGGGCGGGCGCCCCGCGCCAAGGCGCGCACGGAACCAGCGGCCGCCGCGCTGCCTCCGCCCGACCCCGTCAGCCCGGCCGCCGCTGCCGCCGCCGGGAAGGATTTTTTTCCCTTTTCAAAATGGCGCCCAAAGCCCGTCGCTCCGCTCGATGACGTCATCTCCCCTCCGCCTCCGGCGAGCGGGGGCGGGGCCGGCACTAGGCGGGCGGTCGGGGGCGCGTCCCCGCCGACTGCGCGTGCTCATGCCTGGGCCGCGCCCCGCCCCGCCCCCTTGACCCGGCGTCGGGAGGAGGTGCTTCGGGACCGGTGGGCGTGAGTGCCCAGAGTCCCCTGGAAAGCTTTTGGTGGGTCGCTCTTACGAGACCCAAGCGCTCCTACGAGGGCTTGAAGCGGTGGCCCCCCAGAACCCGGTGGACAGCGCCCTCAGTGCCGCCGCTGCTCCGCCCACAGATGCACCCCGCCGGCAGCCTGAGGCCGGTCCTTGGGTGCTGACCAATGGGAGCACGGACTTTTCGCAAGCCCTGCTGGGGAGCAGCCACTGAGAGCTCGCTACACAGTGGGCGCGGCCTGTGGCCGGAGTGGGTGTGGCCTTCAGACAAGCTAGCTCCGGGAGCCCTGACCAACAAGATCCTTTCGCTAGCGCCGCCGCGTAGCAGCCGATGGGAGCGCGCTCAGGCCCGACGCTGCCCGGGCCGCAGAGCTGGGCCGCGGAGGACGCACGCGCCATGCTTGTCCGCTCTGTGCACCGTGGGGAGAGGAGCTCACCGGAGTCCAGAGTCGTTGGTCCGGGCCTCTGCGCTCCCGCGGGGCCGCTAGAAAGGAAAGCGAGCAACTGGAGTAGAACGTGGCTGTCTTCGTTGGGTTATGGGTTCCAGCGGAATCCCATCCTAACTGCCCGTGATGTAAAGTTGGTGACAAGATTCCCCGTCCAACCCCCCGCCGCCCGTGAAAAACACAAGGGTCTGGAACATCCATCCACTCGTGTTTGGTGCCCGGAGTCAGCTCCCACCCTTCACGAGTCGTGTACTGCCCTGTTCTGCCCCAATCATGTTTGAGCCCATGGCTGTAGCCATTGTGTCCATCCATCTATTTGAGGATCTGCCTCTTTCTCACTGACCCAATATTTTATCAAATGCGATGTCTTTTTCCAAGAACTGGCCCCTCCCTCCTTGTCCAAAGCGCACGAGAGGAAGTCTCCCGAGCCTCGCGTCTAAGGAGCGAATATTGTAGTAGTACTTCCTTCAAGACATGTTTCTTCTTCTCTTCCGTCTGTTCTGACTGCCATCGAATATGCCTCTGGGTTTTTGAGACTCTTTATGGGAGTAAAGAGCCTTCTCCCTCCGAGGGGCTGGTGGTTTCAAACTGCCCACTTTGTGGTTAGCAGCCCCATGCGTAACCACTATACCACCAGGGCTCTCTCTGGCAGTCCGTGGTATTTTCAATCTTCTTTGCCAGCACCATAATTCAAATGCATCCATTCTTTGGTGGTCCTCCTCACTCATTGTCCAGCTTCTACATTCATTGTAGGGGATTGAAAAGCCTGCGACTTGGGTCAGTCACACCAGTTGGAGCACAGGAGTTTTTCTATTTGTCCTCAAAGTGAGCTCCCAGCTCTGTAGCACGTTTAGAGTCTCACTGACATGGAATCGATTCCAATTCACAGAGACCCTGAAGGACAGGCTGGAACTGCTCCTGTGGGTTTCCAAGACTGACTCTTTACAGGGGTAGAAAATCTCATCTTTCTCCTGAGGAGCAGCTCAGAGTAGTTTTGAACTGCTGGCCCTGTGATTAGCAGTCCCACGTGTATCCAATAGGCAACCAGGACTCCTTTTTGTCCATAGGAGAGAGGTTGCTTGATGGCCATCCCTGCCCAGGGTGCTGGGGAGCAAAGCACACAGCTAAGAGGACAATGATGAAAGCTCTATCACTTGATGCTAGATGGAAGGATGAACCAGTCCCCATGACGGGGCAGAGCTTGAATTTAGGTGTGTGTGTGGGTGGAGACTTGCAATATTAGGCTGGATGCCTGAGGGTGGGGCATAAGGGAGAGGAGCTGGCGGTCCAGTAGGTGGAAAGCTTGTGCAGGAGTTGGGATCTGCTCTGGGCCATCGGAACCTCTCCAGAGGAGCAGCTGGGGAGCCCAGGCTGGGGAAAGAGGGGGACAGAGTGGGTGGAGGGAGAGGGAGGGTATAAAGACAAAGTGGGAAGGGGGAGGGGACCAATTACAGGACTCTGATGGGGGGCACCGGTGACTGCCGAGGTGCTCTGTGACCACCAACAGGAATGAGGGAGAGGTGGAGTCAGGGGCAGAGACCACTGTGGGGTCCAGGCAAGGCAGCAGGGGTGCCAACAAGACATATGGGATGGATGCAAGACTACAGGGCTCCTGGTCTGTGGCCCTGAGGCGTTGGGGAGGAGCTAAGGGAGTGTCAGGGCAGGGCAGACCCAGGTGGCTTCTGGGTCTAGGGAGGTGGGGTGGAGTGCAAGCTGGTGGCCAGCAGCATCGTGATGGTGGACTGGGTAGGGTCGCCAATGAGGGGGCCAGAGTCCCAGAGGGTAGGGCTGGAGGAGGAAGGGGAGAGAACCAGCATTGGGGAGAGGGGTGGGGTGGCACCACAACCCTTCCAGGAGTCAGAAGCTGCGACTTATCCTGTCATCATTGGCAATACCACCATGGAAACCGCGGACCCAGCTTTGTACCAACAGGCGACATTTGACACAAGAGGTGGGTGCTCCAAAGCAATGCGCCACCAACAGGGCTTGACTTTCACTTTTATTTTTCTGCTGCTTTGTATGAAAATGGCAGTCTTTTGAAGTGAGGGTGAGAACATTCACTTTCCTTTAGGAGGTGGTCTTCTGTTATTTGCTATTTTGTTAGGTGCCCGGGGTGGATTGATGTTTAGTCATCCACTGCCAATGGGTCAATTGTCCCTGTGGTAGTTATATAATCTGATGTCAACTTGAGACTATTAAGAGTGAAGGGGTGGAGTTTAGCCTGTCAATCAGGTCCCAGCTTGATCACCTCATTTTCAAGGCGCTATGGAGATAAATAGCTTACTCTCTCTGCGTCTTCCTGCTGACAAGACACATGGAGCTATGCTGATTGAACTAGAGTCTTGGAGCTAGAGGAGCCACGAGGAGACTCACGTCAGCACTGAAATGCTTCCACCACCACTGGATCCACAAAATCTCCCACTCACTAGCCTGTGATCTGCATTCAGCACTATTGCATGTGTTTCCTGAGTCTGAAGAGGAATTTATAGATTGGTATCGGACATATGGGCTAATCCCAGACCTGTTGCTTGCACACCCACGCCGGATATGCTGGGGGTGGGGCAGCTGGACTCGGGCAGAGGAAGGCTGTTCCGTAATGAAAAGCTGCAATGAGTTACTCAGCAATAGAATGCCAGGGACCAGGCCCTGATGGGGAGCTGTGACGGATAGTGCTGACTCTTGGTAACGCTGTGTTCTGGGCAGAACTGCCCCACATGGTTCTCAGGCTGTGACCTTTCAGACGTAGGTTGCCAGGCCTGTCTACCTGGTGCTTCTGCTTAGGTTCCGATTTCCAGTGTCACCTTAGTCAGCAAGTGTGTACTAAATGAGTGCTGCCCTCTCAGGATACCTTCACTGCTGTGATGTCGTCATGTGTGCCAACTGGGTAGTGTGTTTTTTTCCCCTCTTTTCATGGTCGTACTGTGCCTCGAGGAGACCAATCAGTCTTGAGTCAGGGCGGGAGGAGACAGCTGGGAGAATGAAAAGCTTGCTAAGCGGGGCGGCACTCTCTCCTGTGTGTGGATGACACACGGATAGGGACTGATTTTCACACAGTCTAACCACCCACCATCTTTCTAAATTCCCACCAAGCTGGAAAAGAACTGTTCATCTTACACGTGTGTGAAACAACAAAACCGGAAAGGGCAGAGGGGCTGAGGGGCAAGTAGTTGATCGGTACAAAACGACTCTGATTCAGACCAGCTGCCGGAGATGGTTAACATGCCAAGTGTGGGCCGTTTCAAGTTCAGATATAGCAGCAAACCCGGTCTTCGATGCATTCCATCGGTAGTACTCAGCATCCTCTGCCTCACAAACCAGACCCAGCAAGGGCACCCTGGGCTGCATGTCCTCAGGACTGGACAGGAGGAAGGGCTGGGAACCTGAGGCCCTCATCCCAGGTGCCCTGCCTTCCCCCTCAGCATGTGACCCCCTAGCAAGCAGCGGCTTCCTCACATCCTGGGTCCCTCCCTCAAACAATCAATCCAATATTTTTCTTTAAAAGATGACGGACAGGGAAGAGGGGAGGGAGAAGGGAGGAGGGGAAAGGGCAGGAGGGGCCCTGCCGAGGGTAGGGAAGGATGAGGAGGTGGAAGAAATGGCAGGATGAGGAGAAAGCAGGAGGGAGGACATTGACCCAAATAATAACAGAGGCTGCAAACGCTGTAATACAGGTGTCTTAGTGGCACAGCGGGATCGGCGCTAGGCTGTAACCGGAAGCTGGTGCTCTCCCATGGGTACCGTGCGGGTGCAGCCCGGCGCTCAGGCTGGTGGGGGCAGCCATGCTACTCAGCGGGCCCAGGCCTTTGAAGGGCCGCTAGGAGCCTGGGCTGCGCGACTCCTGGTCCAGCCGCGGCAGACGAGTGGTCGAGGCAGGTCTGCCTGGTCCTGTCTCCAAACCAGCCCCGAAACGACTCAGCTCCCCGCGCCAAGTGTCTGTCCTTGATCTGGACCTTCCTGTCGTCGATTGGCCACAGGGGACGTGTAACGGGGGTCCCCTCGATGGCCCCAGGAGGCTGGCTTTCACACGTGTCCCCTGAGACCCCCAGGGGCCTCAGTGGAAGCAAGGGCTTGCCAACACTCACGAACGAAAACGAAACGAAATATTTGATGCTTCCGGCCCGCTAGCCAGCCAGCAGTCTGCGCCCATAAAGATGTGCAGCCGTAGAGAAGGTGTACAGCCGTAAAGAAGGTTGTACAGCCGTAAAGAAAGATGTACAGCCGCAAAGAAAGACGCACAGCCGCAAAGAAGGATGTACAGCCGCAAAGATGTACACCCGCGGGAACCCTGTGCAGACCGGGTGGCCGTGAAGCGGGACGGAGGCAACCGCAGTTCAAACCAGTGAGCGATGGTGCAAACGGCTAAGTACTCAGCCACTACCGGGGCCGGGAGGGAGGCCGCCGAGCCCACCAGAGGTGACGGGCCTGGCCCCGCTCCTGAACGGACAGACTTGGAGACACGTGAGCAGGAGTCGTGGAACAGCTACAGGCCCGGGTTCTCTCCACCTCGAACCTCGCGACCCTGTCTCGCTGCTGCCTTACACGCGCCCTCTGGAACCGTGAGCACCCCCAGCCCTTGAGAGCGAGGGAGGCCGAGAAGGAGACCGCGTCCTCGCCTGCACACGCCCCTTCTCCTCACGCCTCCTTCCATGACGCAACCTCCAGGTCTTGCCCGATCCGTCCTCCCCTCTAAAGCTCTTGATCCCCGTGTCTTGCAGGGGACCGACGGTCTGTGTGCGTATCGTCTGACATGCACACCCAGTTACATGTCTTGCACACCCGATAACCCAGACACCTTTTCGGGTGAGGGCACCGTCCCAGTTCTGGGGACCAGGGGTCAGGATAAGAACACAACCTCGGGGTTCACCTTTGCTCCAGGGAGGCAGTGCTGGACAAGGAAACCAACGGGCCTGTTTCCTTGATCAGGGAGGCTAGGCACCCAGACCTGTCCTCCAGCCAACACGGTGGTGCCAGGTGAGGGGGCCCAGCAGGGCCTGGCAATGAGTTCCAGTCTCAGAATCCTGCGGGGGCAGCTCTAGTCCCCATAAAGTCGCTGTGAGTCAAATGGACCGCAGGCAGAAGGGGTCTTTCGCAGGGTGCTGCTGCCCTCGTCTGGTCATATGGGGAAAAGCAGCTCCAGACCCACCTTGGCGACCAGCAGACCCAGGGGGGTGGTTCAAGTGAGGTTGTTCCACTGACACCCCCAAACCTCCAGGAGGTGCAGAACACCTTGTGGCCAGATCCTACACCCCAACACCATGCCCACACAACCTCTTCACAATCTGTTCCCATCTCTTAGGGCAGAAGCTGGGAGTGCTGCGAAGTGGGGTGGGGTAGGAGGCAGGGCAGTGTCCCCAGTCCATGAGACTGCACACAGGGTCAGAACTGGCTGCTGCTTCTTGTGAGGGTCTCTATGGTGGGAGAGTCACAGCTTTAACCCTTCCACCTGTGGCTTTGAAGTTCGAGGATGCGCTCCTCCCTCTGCCAGGGCTTGAGTCAGCCTAGGGACTGTTCAGACCCAGACCTGGCCCTTGGCCTTGTCTTCGAAGCTCATGAGGGACAGGCTGTGCAGAGTTGTAGTTACCAGGTGGGTGCAGGGGGTCGTGGGCGGTGGGGGCTCACCCTAGGGGAGTCCCCAGGCTGTGGACATGGGAGAGGATGCAGGGACCCCGGGTAGGGGTATTATAGGAGAGGGGGAGACAACCCTGGGGGAAAGTGGGCACTTACTGAGGGAGCTCCCTGGGGAGGAGGCAATTGTCCACAATCCCCCACCCCCCCACTATCCTAGCTGACTCTCAGAGCCCATTCTGTCTCCTAGGGTTGTGAGGGTGGGATGGGGGCTCTTTTTGGACAGGGAACCTAGCTCTGCTTGCTGCCTGTTCAGCTCTTGGGACACTGGCTTGGTGGTGGTGGTGGTGATGAGGCAAGCGTTGGGTGTCCTAGTATGACAGAAAGGGAGCTGGGAACTCCACGGGGCTCAATCTGGACACCCTGCCCCCACTGGGTTCTGCTATCCATCTCTGCCCCTTGACCAACGTGGAGAGGGTGTGTTAACCTGACCTGACCAGAGAAACAAATTCATTGACACTCATGTGTGTAAGAGAGACTGTTATATCAAAGAATAATTGTATATTAAGAAAACATACCTCATGCCCAATTGATAAATAAGTGTAGGGGTGGAATATAGCCTGTCAATCAAGTCACAGCTTGATGAAGGCTCCTTGTGGGCGTGGCCTTCTCATAGGGATTCTGGAACTTCCTCTCTATGGATTCTGTCATCAGAAGAGGTGGGACACTATCTTTCTCTGCATCACCTTCCTGTTGAGGAACCAAACTCAGAGAACTGGAGGAGCCAGGAGAAGACCCACGCTGACACTGAGATGCTTCCACTGCCACTGGATCCACTAGGCATTGCACCCACTGGCCTTTGATTTTCCTGCATTTGGCAACATTACATGTGCTTTGTGAGTCTGAAGAGTCATCCCTGGCCTAATATTGCACTTATATGCTAATATAAGACTTTTGGACTTGAGGTGGACTGGGCTGGGATGTTTTATTGATGCATAATTACTTCTTAATATAAAGTTCTTTCTTACACACCAAAAAAAAATCCCATCAGCCCCAATCCCAACTACGTTGAACTCTCTCACCCCCAGAAGAATGCTCTTCAGTGGACAGCACTGAAGCGACATATTGGAGAAGAGCGTGTCTGATCACAGCACACAAGAGCAAACAAAGAGGGAAGGAGAGTGGAGCACATCCTGGCCTACCAAGCCCCAAGGACGATATTCCTGCACAGAGCAGACAATGTACAGAGAGGACTATAGGGCAGGCCCCGCCATGAGACACAATGTCCTTCACTGAACCATAGTGCTACTGAGGACAACATTGGAGACACATTGTGGCAATTGTGCCCACTCTGACCCCATCACGCTAGGGCGAAACACTAAGGGCATGCAAAAGAGCAGCAAGGGCAGCAAAGTGATGACGTCACTGGAGGATACCAAAATTAGACTTTGGGGCCAGAGTAGCACCCCATCAGCCTTGACTGGAAAACATTCCTAAAGGTCAGCAAACAGACCTGGAACTATTTCTAGGCTTTTCATTTTTGTCATTGCTTTGTCTTGTTTTTGTGCTTATTATTGTCTCTGCATGTCTAACTAGATAATGTAGGGGGATAAACAAACCAGAGGAGAAAATGAGACTGACGGTCCTGGGGTCACAGGAGAAGGGGAGGCAGGGGAAAGGAAGTGGGTGTTAAACCCAGGGACAAGGGAACAAGTGATCTAAAATCAATGGCAAGGAGGGCGTAGGAGGGCTTGATCTAGGGCAATGTAGCAGAGAGGAATTACTGGACCCCGAATGAAGGTTGTGAACATGATGGTGGGACAAGAGGAAAATAAAAGGCTTAGAGGATATAATGATAGGGAAATAGATCTATATACATATATTTATATGTAAGTATTAAGGCAGCAGACAGACATTGGGCCTCTACTCAAGTACCCCTTCAATGCAAGAACACTTTGTTCTAATAACCTGGCATTCTGTGATGCTCACCTTCCCAACACAATCATTGAAGACAAGATGGGTGCATAAGCAAATGTGGTGAAGAAAGCTGATGGTGCCTGACTAGCAAAAGATAAAGCGTCTGGAGTCTTAAAGGCTTGAAGCTAAACAAGTGACCATCTAGCTGAGAAGCAACAAAACCCATATAGAAGAAGCACATCAGCCTGTGTGGTCATGAGGTGTTGATTGGATTAGGTATTAGGCATCAAAGACCCAGAACAGAAAATCATATCACTATGAGTGAGAGGAGAGTGTGGAGTGGAGACCCAAAGCGCATCTGTAGATAATTGGACAGCCCCTTACAGAAGGGTCGTGGGGAGGAGATGAGCCAGTCAGGATGCAATATGACACCAATAAAACATACAACTTTCCTCTAGCTCTTTAATGCTTCCTCCCCCCCCCACTATCATGACCCCAATTCTACCTTAAAATCAGGCTAGACTAGAGCATGTACACTGGTACAGACCAGAGCTGGAAACAGGGAAGCCAGGACAGATTATCCCCATCAGGACCAATAATGAGAGTAGTGATACCAGGAGGGGAAGGTGGGGGAAGAAAGGGGGGGGGCACTGATCACAATGATGTACGTATAATTCCTTCCCAGGGAGATGGACAACAGAAAAGTGGGTGAGGGGAGATAGTGGTTGGTGTAAGACACGAAAAAAAATTTATGAGGGAGGGAGGGAGGGTGGGGAAGGGAGGAAATGAGGTGATATCAAGGGCTTAAGTAGAAAATGTTTTGAAAATGATGGCAACAAATGTACAAATATGCTTGACACAATGGATGGATGGATTGTGATAAGAGCTAAGACCCCCCCCAATAAAATGATTTAAAAAACCCACCCTAGTCCAACTCAAGTCCATAAATCTGATATCAACCCACATGTCTGATACCAGTCTATAAATTCCTCTTCAGACTTGTGCAACATGTGCAATGATACACAATGCAGGAAGATCACAGGCCAGTGGGTGGAAAGTCTTATGGAAGCATCTCAGCACTGGCAGGGGTCTCCATGTGGCTCCTCCAGCTCCAGGGGTCTGGCTCCATCAACAAAGCTCCATGTGGCTTGTCAACAGGAATGTCCCACAGGAAGAAAATGTGTGTCCTGCCTTCAGGGAGGGAGACTTCCTAGAATCCTGAGGAGAAGGCCAAGCTCACACAGGCATCATTGGCTATGACCTGATTGATGGATTAGACTCCACCCCTTCCTCAAGTTGACATATTCCGTGACTGCCACAGACCAGCCCTTGCCAACTTGACACTTTTACACAACTCTTTAGCCATAGTATAGTTTTTAAACAAAACAATAATACAATCTTCTCTGTACCTAACAGGATAAAACTCAAATGCATACAATTTAATATATACCAAAGCCTCATTTAAAAATAACACCCTCTCTATATATATAGCCAATAATATTTTATGGTTAACAAATGCAGTTAAGTAACACCTAGACCTTAATCCTATACCATGAATATATTCCCCCACCTATGAAAGTTTGTAAGCCAGCCACTTCATGCCTTTATCCTCCCCATTTTGGGTATCAAATTTCTATACCATCCACTCACATCAGCACAGTGCTCACAGGAGACAATCCTAATCTAGAACATGAAGAATCTTCATTCCAGTTGGAACCTTGTGAAGTCTGCATCCATAAACAAAGTCAAATCAGGTCAGGCCATCCATAAAGTCAGCAGAAATATGTACCAGTTCACAGGCTCAAAAATCTCTTCATTTGGTCAGGGTTCTGGTCAGCTCAATGAGGGCTGCCTCACAGCTTCACCACAGTGCCAATTGGCCACCTTATCTTTGGACCATGGGCACTGTCACAAATTTTCAAGCTTAGTCCCCTAGTACTAGGTCATGAACTTCAGACCAGCCAACCAGTTCTCGTCTTCACTAGTTTCTGTGAACTAGTAGGTGTCAGTAGCCAGACTCAACCCATCTCTATTGCTGCATTTTTCTCACTTCCACTCAACAAGTGGATCCAGGTGGTCACTTAGCAAGCATTTCAGCCTGTGCACAATTCAGTCCCAGAGTGAAGAGTTCCTTCCATGGCTCCACATTTTTTTTCAGCTGCAGGCACAAACCACTAGTTCAAAATTCAAAAAGCCAAAGAGTTCCTTTTTCTTTTTAAAATCATTTTATTGAGGGCTCTTACAGCTCTTAACAAAATCCGTACATTTGTGTCAAGCACATTTGTTGCCATCATCATTTGCAAAACATTTTCTTTCTACTTGAGCCCTTGGTATCAGCTTCTCAATTACCCCTCCCTCCTCATCCACCCCTCCCTCACGAACCCTTGATAATTTATATTTTATTATTATTTTGTCATGTTTTACACTGTCTGATGTCTCCCTTCACCCATTTTTTTCTGTTGTCCTCCAAGGAGGAGCTTATATGTTGATCATTGTGATCAGTTCCTCCTTTCTCCCCCACCTTCCCCTTACCCTCCTGGTATTGCTACTTTCATTATTGGTCCTGAGGGGTTTATCTGTCCTGATTCCCTGTGCTTCCAGTAAAGAGTTCCTTTTTTTTTACTTCAGTCAGTTAATAGCCCCTTAAGCAAGTCTCTTCAAATACAAATGTCCTGAGTACTCCAAAGCACTGGGTGGGGCTTATCTTTTCAGAGCCTTCTTTGCAGGTGTGTCCTAAACCCATTTAAAGATCCAATTTTAATGGCTGAAGGCAAGTGGGCTTATAAGCTGTCTATTTTCACAGTTCCCAATAATCATTTCTATCAATCATATCAGTAACAGTGGCATAAGAAAACAGTACAAACCTAGGACAGCCAAATCCTAAACGCAATTCTTCCCCCCTCCTCTTTTTTTAACTAGTAAAATTTAATTCCCCCAAGGAACCCAGACTGAAGCCAACCCTCCCCAAGAGCACCAATGAGTGGGCTGCATGGAAGTATTTAGGATAATCAGGCACCTGTTTCCAAATACTATCTAACTATCTTCTCCCCCTTCCCTTCCAGTCTGCTGCATTGCTGGAGGACCCCGAGGTCTTCCCACACACTCAGGCAGTGGGCCCACACACTCAGGCAGACCCCCGGATCTCTTCCTTTGCAGGGCACACTGCATCAGAAGGAGCACAGTCCAGATTGGTGGAGAAAGGGAGTGAAGAAGGTAGACGGGAGTAGATAAAACAAAAGGAGCAGAGCCCAGGCCCAGAGGACAAAGCCGCCCCAGTCTGCTCAGAGATCTCCTGTTCTGTCCCTAGATGTAAACTCAATTCTTAAAGCAGTCAAGTTCAATCTTTATTTAAACCATTCCATTGACACAAAATATGGCCTTAGGCTCTGGCTGCATTGCCTCAAGCCAGGGGCAGGCCCTCTGTCAGCCATTTTCACTAAGCAGCATGGTCTTTGAGTCTCTGAGAAATTCAACGGGCGATTTCATCCTCTGAGCTCAAAATATACACCAATCACATTCATTCTCACCATTTCCAACAGGAATAACCAAAGACAACAACCAAACAAACTAATCAAACATTAACTTCCCATGTTCTTTCTAGAAAACAACCCAGTACACTGTCTGGCCATATCTGACCTCTGCTAGCCAAACAAACAAACAAACAAAACTACCACAAGGTAGAGGTCAAACAAGCATCTGTTCTCCATCTTCATGATTTATTTCTCTACACCCCACTCCCCAGGTACCATAATGTGTTAGTCTGGGTAGATTACAGAATCAAATTCATATACGCTCATGTGTATAATAAAGAGCTTTATATAAAAATAAGTAATGTTGAGAAAGCATCCCAGCCCAGGCCAAGTCGATAAGTCTAATATTAGCCCATATGCCTGATACCAGGCTATAAATTCCTCCTCAGATTCATGCAACACATGCAATGACACTGAATACAGGAAGATCACAGGCCAGTGGGTGGAAAGCCTTGTGGATCCAGTGGCAGTGGAAGCATCTCAGTGCCGGCATGGTTCTCCATTGGCTCCTCCAGTTCCAGGGCTCTGGCTCCATCAGCATAGCTCCATGTAGCTTGTCAACAGGAATGCCTCACAGGGAGAGTGTGTCCCACTTCCAGGTTGGAAGACAGGAATTCCCAGAATCCTCAGAAGGCCACGCCCACATTGGCATCTCATTGGCTATGACCTGATTGACAGGTTGTACACCCCTTCCTCAAGTTGACAGTGGGTGATGTGACTGTCACAGAGGGGCTGCTCTCTTGTTGGCCTGTTTGACTCTGAGTCCCTTTACAGAGGAGGGGTGTAAAATCGGGGTTGGGGGGTGGCAGTCCAACTCCAGACATTCCTGTGGCGTCCCCTGCATGTGTCATGCCGGGTCGTCTTATAGCTGACTCTGCAGTGAGGGGCAGACAGGTGTTTCACAGCAGGACTCTGACATCTCTGAGCGCTCCCTTGCTTGGCTTAGGAGCAGGGAGTCGCAGGTAGGACCAAGGGGGCTTGGAGGAGGGAGTCCCAGGTGGGACCCAGGACTGAGCAAATAGTCCCAGCAGCATCAGGGCGCTATCTCCAGTGGCTCCCATCAGGCACCCCTTCTCTCACCTTCACTCAAACGCCCCAGCCAAGCCCCCTGCACTCAAGGCAGCTATGTCTCCCCAGTTCTCATCTGGTTGAGGCACCTGTGGTCATAGCTACATGTCCGGACCCCCTCCAGGAGAAGGGTCTTTGCAGACTGAAGTCAACTAAGGTGGGAGATCAGCCCGCATCACTCCAAAACTCCCAACTCCAAGCACACTGCCATTGGGTTGGTGTCTCATCTTGCTCCCGTGGAGCAGCTGACCCAGTGGCGGGGTTGACCTGCTGACTCTGTGACGAGCAGGCCACTGCCTGACCCACCATGAAGTCCAGGACCCTCCGTGTGTCCCCAGGAGAAGGGCTGAAGTCCTGGAGTGGCTCCAGGGAGGAGAGCTCTAGCTTCTGTTGTGTTAAGGCTGTGTGTGACTGTGTGTGAGTGTGTATGTGTGAGCGTGTATGCGTGTATCTGAGTGTGTTCATGTGTGAGTGTAAGTGTGCATGTGAGTATGTGTACATGTGTATGTGGGTGTGTAAGTGGATGAATGTGTGCGTAGATATGTGAGTGTGTATATGTGTGCAAGTGTGTATGTGTAAGTGAGTGTGACTGTGTGTCTGAGTGCATGTGTGAGTGTATGTGCCTGAGTATGTATGTGTGTGCCTTAGTGTGTGAGTGTGTTTGTGAATGTGTATGTGTGGGTGTGTTTCTGTGTGGTGAGTGTGTATGGGTCTCTGAGTGTGTTTGAGAGGTGGGGTGGGTTGAAAACACCCCTCCTCCCAGTCTGGGAGAACCATGTACCACTGGGGCTTGAGGAGGGGGCTGTGGGTCTGGGGAGGGGTCCCCTTGGCACTGCCACACTGGTCTCCTGGCACATGGGCTCCATGGCAGAGGGTACTCGCACCCTGGACCCTGGGTGGAGGCACTGGGCGGCTAGGGTGCTGTCCTTTCCTCTGGATGGGGTTGGGAGCAGGGACACACTTGTGGCTTGGTTGGCCACAGACATGGCACCCCTCAGGTGGCAGCAGCCAAGAGCTACGGAAAGTGATCACTGGCTGGGTGGAAGGGGCTGTCTAATGGCCTCAGCCCACTACTGTGTCTCCCTGGGGTCTGGGGAGACCACGTCCTGAGTGGACCAGCCTGTGGTCTGTGGTCCTGGGGAAGCCTTCAGATTGGCTGTGGTGGTGGGGCCAGGACCCAGAGAAGAACGTTCTGGAGGGCAGGGTGGGAACATGGGTTCCTCTGGGGTCAGGTAAGCACAGCCAGGTTGGAGGGTGGGGACCCTGTGCTTCAGCACACACAGCGCTCATGACAGAGACGTGCCACCAGGTGGCGGTGCTGGACTCGGGCTGGGCGAGAGGACAGTGCCTGGGTGGATCTGGCTGGCAGCCTGGTGGCGTGGTGAGTTACAGGATGGGGTGCCCCCCTCACAAGGTCAGCAGTTTGAAACCCCAGCTGCTCCGTGGGAGAAACCCGAGGCTTTCGGTTCCCAGTCTTCTCTGTGCCCTGGTCCTCCCTGCAAGGAGACAGGAAGGCTTGCCAGCCAACATGCCTGTTCCTCTGCGTCTTGGCCAGGTAAGTTCCCCACTCCGGGTCAGTGGGTACCTGCTCCATGAGTGTGACAGGTGCCTGGTGTGTCTCGGGCCTGGAGCCCCCACCTGCATGTCTGCACCTGTCCCCAGTGGCGCCCCTCCACCCATGCTTGGCAGGTGGGGCCCGGCATGTAGTTGTGGCATGGAGTCTCTTCCCTGGCCATAGGTGGTCACTTGTCATTGTCTTATAGGGTGAGGAGGCCTGGCTGGTGCCAACAGTGACAGGGTCTGAGCCAATAGAAATGGGGGAACGTGGAGTTCAGGCAGAGGTGCCTCAGAGGACAGGCCTGGTGATCGGCTTAGGAAACTGATGCCCCCCCCTCTCCTGCATGCACATGGGGTCCCACAGGTCCAGGTAGATGCCATGGCAACAGGAGGCCATAGTGCATGGATCAGAGGGGTGCTGGGCGGGGGGGGGGCACACCTGGCGGCTCCCAAGCACACAGCTTATCCAAGCGCGGCCCTGAGGGAATCGAAGGAAAGACCCTGACGTTGAGGCTGTTGCTGCCTCCCATGGAGGGGGCTGGGAGGCTCTTACACGGGGGGCAGGGAGAAATGGATGTCCTGAGGACAGGAACCTGACGGGAGGGGCTGTACTTCTGCGTGTCCGGGCTAGGGTGCAGTAGGTCCTGACGCTGGGCCAGCTGGGGCTTCAGTGCGTCTGTGGGGCATCTGTGCTGACACACAGCTCCTCCTCTGGGTACCCCCTGGCGGGAGGGGACTCAGCATCTGGCACCCCAAAGTGGTGTAAGATGCTGCAACTCAGAGCCCTGGTCGTTGCAGAATGCCCTCCCACGTCCCCCCACGTGTGCAGAACGCTGAGCATCTCCAGTGTGCGCCTGTTGGCTGGCTGCATCTCACCTCTGGCAGGCCGCCTGTGGGGGGAGACCCTGGACAAACACCTGGTAGCTGGATCATTAACTGGAGACTGGTCCGCTGGTGCCCCAGGGGAAGTGTGGGGTCCCAGAGAGAGTGCCAGCTAGGGAACTCTGGAAATGCAGTTTCTGTCCTAGCCCTTTTGCAGAAGGACATACTCATCGGAGTATTAACCTTGGCCAACCGCAGCCCGCATGCCAATGGACTTCCAACCAGTAACAGCAGTTGCTTTAGTGGACAGAGCTGGGTGTCTGGGGCGGTCCGACAGCAGCCACACGGACCGGTGAAGACTATTTTCATTATGATTTACTTATTTTAAGAGAAAGCCATATTTCCTTTTATGATTCTCTCTGAATTGTTTGAAAGACCTTGAGGCTGAACTCCTGTGCCACTGTCCATAGGTGGGATGCGGGCAGGCAAGGCTATGGCCATGGCCTTGAGCGGTGCTCTCATGGCTGCAGGATTGCTTGTGCTGCTCAGGGGTGGGGGGGGGGGCGGTGAGGAGAGCCACTGGGCTGGCCTCCTCTGCTCTGCTCCTGCTCCAATCTGACATGCCACATCCTCCTGCCACCACGAGGGGCCCACTCTCACTGAACTGCACACACACAGGGAGCACACACTCTCAAGAGCTGCTCACACAGGGAGTGCACACTCACTGAGCTGCACACACACAGGGAGCACACGCTCTTACTGGGCTCCTGCTCACACGGAGACCACATTCTCACTGAGCCTCTGCTCACACACGAGTGCACGCTCTCACTGAGCTGTTCACACAGGGAGTATAAAGGTATTCAAGAGGAAGGAGAGTGGTTGGTGGGCTCCTGATTGGGGGGCAGGGGCAGGTGTAGTCTTAAGAGTGAGCTGGTGGTGGCCAGGGGCTCTCATTGATGGAAAATGATGGGAGGGGGAGTGGCGGCTAGTGCTGTCTGGGATCCCGACACTACAGACTATGTAGCAGCTCCACCCGGAGCCCCTCAGGATCCTTCCCTTGGCCCCAGAGCCCCAGAGCTGTGAGAACGCCCATCCCTCTCTGTGGCCACAGAGAGGTCCAGGTGTCGCCCTCTGCCCTGAGCTCCTGCCGCTCAGCTAGCCTGGCAGATTGCGGGTCTGGCTGTCTCTTCCTTACCTTCTCTGGTTCCAACTTGGCAGGCCTTCCGGCTGCTCCGGCAGCCCCAGCTGAGCCAAACCCCCTTCCTCCTGATCTCACCAGCAGGCCACGCAGCACAGGGGATGTAGCCCAGGCAGTCAGCCCCGCCTTGGTGAGCCTGCAAGGACCCTGGGGGCTCACAGTCCCCTTCCCTCCAGAGTCCAAGGGCAAGGGTCCACGCGCCTGTGTGCTCTGGCTCAGTCTCTCCAGAAGGGGGACTTGGGAGGATCCATGACCACCTCCAAACAGTAGGCCTTCAGGGGAAGCTCATGTTTTCAAGACTGGATATTCTCAGCGACATGGGGAAGCTCTGGAATCAACATGCTCCCCCCCCCCCCCAGGTATTTTGATGGATTCAGGGAGAAACCAATTAAGACAGTGATTCTTCTCTCTGTCCTTATCTTCAGTGTGTGGACTTGAGTGTGAACTTGTGGGGGAAGACGTACAGGCCTGGGAACTCCTTGTGTGCTTGGGGGAGGGACCCCTGACCCTCCCCTTCCTTCTTTGGCCTCTCACCTGGTGAGTGGGGGCCAACGTGTGTGTGTGTGTGTGTGTTCTTGCCCATCCCTGTGAGATTGACTACAGTCAGACAGGGCCCTTCAGGTGGACAATTAGAGACATGAGCATCCTTCTGGGTCTTGCCCAGATTTTGGAACACCCCATGAGTGATGCCAGACTGGAGGGTGCCCTTCTGGGGATGGTCAGACTTGAGCCCCATGACTTTGGCATTGTCCCCAGGCTGACCCAGACCTCTTCTAGAAGGGTCGGGGCGGGGGAGGGAGTGGAGTGACACCAGGTCCCGTGTGCCTGGTCCCCATGGGGGAAAAGGGAGACACCTTAAAGAGGTTTCCTTGTGTTTTCTGGACGATGCCAGGACATTCGGACCCTAGCCAACTATGGGAATGGGAATTCCAGAACACTTCATCGTGGTCATGCAGAACATGTATGTGGATCGAGAGGCAGTTGTGTGAACAGAACAAGGGCTGACTGTCTGGTTTACAATCAGGAAAGATGGGGGACAGCGCTGTACTCTCCCACCACACTTGTCCAGCCTGCACATGGAGCATAATCATCAGAGAAGCCGGATTACATGAAGGTGAGTGCGGTATCAGGATCGGGAGAAGGTTTATTAACGACCTTCAATATGCAGATGATACAACCTTGCTGCTGAAGGTGAGGAGGACTTGAGGCACTTGCTGATGAAGATCAAGGACTGCAGCCTTCACTATGGGGTTACAGCTCAGAGTAAGGAAAGCCAAAAACCCTCAAAACTGGACCCATGATAAATGGATAAATGATAAACAGAGAAAAGGTTAAAGTTGTCCAGGATTTCATCTTGCTTAGATCCATAATCAGTGCTCATGGAAGCAGGAGTGGAGAGATCAAAGGATGCATTATGAATCTGCTGCACGAGCCCTCTATAAGAGTGGAAAGCAAGGATGTGGCTTGGAGCCAGGGCATTCTCCATTGCCCCGCAGGCATGTGGAAGTTGGACATTGACTAAAGAAGACCGAAGAAGAATCCATGTGCTTGAACTGTGGTGCTGGAGAAGAATGTGGGAAGTGCATGGATGGCCAGCAGAAGAAACAGACCTGTCTGGGTAGACGTGCAGCAGATGCTCCTGAGAGGAAAGGACTTCAGATGTCTGGAGAGACCGGTCTCCGGAACAGGACATCGAGGCCGGTAAGTGGAGGGGCAGTGAGAGAGAAAGGCCTTCAATGAATGGACTGGCGTGTGGCTGTAAAGATGGCCCCAGCACAAGAGCCATTGTGAGGGGAGAGTGGAACGGGGTGGGGACATGGTCACTGTGAGTCAGAACTGAATGGACAGAGCACCTCACATCAACATCAAGTTCACATAGACGCTCGTCCACAATCTGGTATCAGAAACACCACCCAGAGTGGCACAAGTTGTGTGTGTTCATGCGTATTTGTGCTAATGTGTTCTGGTGTTCCTGTGTGTCATGTGTGAACTCATGTTTCTTTGTGCTCGTGTGTTAATGTTTCTATGTGCTCATGTGTTTGTGTGTTCATGTGTGAATTCATGTTTCTATGTGTTTGTGTATTTTCATTGTGTTTGCGTTATTGGGTTCATGTGTGAATTCATGCATTTATGTGTTAGTGTGTCTCACGTGTGAATTCATGTTTCTGTGTTAGTGTGTCTCGTGTAAATTCATGTTTCTATGTGTTAGTGTGTGTCATGTGTGAAGTCATGTTTCTATGTGTTTGTGTGTGAATGCACGTTTCTATGTGTTAGTGTGTCTCATGTGTGAAGTCATGTTTCTATGTGTTTCGTGTGAATTTACATTTCTATGTGTTCGTGTGTGTAATGTGTGAATTCATGTTTCTATGTGTTAGTGTGTGCCATGTGTGAAGTCATGTTTCTATGTGTTCGTGTGTCTCACATGTGAATTCATGTTTCTATGTGTTCGTGTGTGTCACGTGTGAATTCATGTTTCTGTGTGTTCGTGTGTGTCACGTGTGAATTCATGTTTCTGTGTGTTCGTGTGTGGATTCATGTTCCCATGTGTTCGGGTGTGTTCATGTTTCTGTGTGTGCATGTGCTGTGGGCTCCATTTCTGGAATTTCCCATCCTCCCTGGAAGGAAGCTGTGTTTAGCATCACACTTGGCACTTGGAGGCTGACTTTAGCTCTGGATTCTCTAGAGACATTTCTTGGATAGCAAGAAATGTTCCCTGCTCCCTGCGGGCTTCTGCTAGCCTAGTCCTGGACTTTCTTGCCACTCATGAGCCGTTCTCTCCTGTTTTGTCTTTTTGTGGGACCTTCCTTGTTTCCCACCTATTAATTTATTTTCTCCCCAACTGTTTTATTCAACTTCCCCAAGATGTTTCTTGTTCTTTTGTGTGTGTGCGTGTGTGTGTGTGTGTGTGTGTGTGCGTGTGTGTGTGTGTGTGTATGTGTGTGATAACGTCGATGCCAACTCAAAGTGACCCTGTAGGACAGGGCAGAACTGGCCCTGTATAAGTAAGAGCATCCTCTCTGTTCTTACTGGTGCGGTGCATTCTTCGTTGACACCAGGAGTTGTGTTTTTAAGATGCTTTCTGCAGTCTTCTGCATTTTCTCTCCGCCCTCCTCCTCGCCCCTCCCCTGGGCCTTCTGTTCTTGCTCATTTTAACTCTCTTCTCAAATACCTTTTGCTCTTGGGTCGTGGGTGGTCCTTGAAGAGTGAGGCAGTTAAAGGAATAGGACTCAAGACCAGGACTGGGGGTCCGGGTGGGGGTGAGCTGGAGGACACAGTGGGGAGAGCGGGAGGTCGCCAGAGGGTTGGTGTAGCAGCTCCCATTAAGTGGAGAGCATTCTCGGGAGAAGGGTCATCAATAGGCAGGCAGTGGGAGGCGAGGAAGCGGGGAGAGGCGGCATGTGTGCTTGACTCCTGCCAAGTTGTGGGTGCGGGATACAGGAGGGGCTGTGATGGGGGAGGGTCCTGGGCCTCTGGGGACATTTGTGGAGGGACAGTGACTTGGATGCCCCAGAATGCAGTCCCCTCTGCCATCCTGAGAAGAGGGAGGGGCTGGGAGCACCCAGATTCCAGGTGCTCACTGCCCAGGCTCAGAGTCCTCCCAGGGGAGCCTTCTGGAATGCCCTACCCTGCCCCCTGCCCTGAGTCTGGCCCAGGTGTCTCTTCCTGGGTCCTGGCTGTTCTAAAGCAGAGAGAAAAAGCTGGGCCCCAGCTGGCCCGGCATGGGGGGCAGGGGGGGTGCAGCAGGCCTTCTCCTGCCAGGCGGGCTGACCAAAACTCATGTCAGGGGTGGGGTGGGGTGTGTGCTTTGTGTGCACTGGCTCCTGCCCGAGTCTGGTGTCAGCTGTGCTAACAGGGAGTGGGGTGTGGGTTACCTAGAGGCTAAGTAACTCAACAACCCTACTGGGTCAGAGTCCAGCCCTCCCCCCGCCCCCACTCCCTACACACATACTCTTTCACCAGAAGTCCCCATGGGGGACAAGTGAGGCCAAGGGGCAGATTGAGGCTGGCTGTCTCCTTGGGGACATGTTTGCTCACCCCTCCCTGTGCCAGTGCCTGGTGCCTAGGGTCCCACCATGCTGTTGGCAGCCCAGGGCTTCCCAGCTTGGGTGACTCCTACTGCCCATGGCTCGATTAGCCCTTCTACAGGCAGTTATCTTTGGCTTTATTTCTTTTGTAGAAACCATGTATTTTCTGCCATGTACTTTGAATGAAATGAGAAAGTGTTTTATTAAGGTTATATAGTGGGACACATATATCCCAACAGGGGTCTTTGGTACTAGGGCCTGTTCCTTCAGACTCGCACTGTTATAAAGACTCTGCCAGAAGGCAGTGGATGGTGAAAGTGGGATCACAGCTTCCCACTAAACCTCAAAGGCAGACACTATAGGTGGACACAGTATGTCCCAGGAGTCATGAAAGGGAGATGGGCGCTGGCTGCTGGTCTGAGGGCATGCACAGAGAAGGCAGTGCTGCCCTGAACCCCAGTGTTCTCCGAGGCTGTGGGGGGAGAGGGGGGTGCCCGGGTGATGTGAGTTTCGGGCAGCATTGGAGACGGAGGCTGGAGCTCTGCTTTGGACCCAGCCAGAATCCCCCAGGGTGCCCCAGGCACATGGCTTTCAGAAAGCACGCGGTGCTCTCGGAGGAGCGAGTCTTAAAGACGCCGCAAGTTGGCTTCTGTGCTCGATGCATAAATGAGCACTTGTGGCATAAGAAGCCACACAACATAAAACGAAACCTCTCCCTTTGACTCGTAAGTAAATGCTTAAACATCCGCACGATCCACATCGCGTGCTTATCAAACCACAAGTAGCCTCGAGGCTATAAAAATATGCCTTCCTCAAGTTTCCCAGATGTTTCATGGTGTTGCTGCAGTGCTTTCTAAGTTCTCGGTGCAACATTGCTCGCACTGGCGTTAGCGAGGCAGGGGCAGATGTCAACTCAGGGCGCAACACAGCCCGGCAACACGGGGCTCCTATGGACGCGGACCTCCTCCTCTGAAAAGAGATGCTGCGGAAACGAAGTGGGAGACCCTTGCAGAAACTGACCTTGGTGCGTTTGCTGCGACAGACATTTCCACAGGGTGCTGCATTACACACATTCACCTCCCTCCCGGGGCTGAGTTTGAGGGTTTATGTCAGGAGCAGACTTGCCTGTCCCTGAAGAACTGCCAAAGGTTGCCCCTGAACAGCAGGATGGGCAGGAGCAGGCATTCGAGGCCACGACTGAAGAGGCCTTGTCACCCTGCAGCTTGGGAGCTGGCCGCACCCAGAGCAGCCGTCCCCTAAGTCAGGTGAGTGGGCCTGGCTGAGAGTCAGGTCTTCGTCAGGTCAGGCCAAGGGAGGGTTCTCCGTGCCTGACAGATGCCACGAACTCTCCTCATTCGGGGTGGCATGGAAGGGAGGCGCAGGATCGTTGGAAAGTATGAGGGGACTTCAAAATAGTTCATGGGGAAAATAGCCATTATCATTTAATTCCATTTTTCTACGACTTTTTGAAGTCTCTTGTATTTCCTCACTAGTGCAATGTGTTAGACTGGCTGGCTAGAGAAAGAAATCCAGGGACACTCACATGTGTGTAAGAAAGGGCTTTATAGCAAGTGATTTTATATCAAGAAAGCATCCCAGCTCAGTCCAACACAAGTCCATAAGTCCCTCTTCAGCCACACGCAGTGATGCGGGATGCAGGGAGGTCACAGGCCGGTGGGTGCAGAATCATGTGGATCCACAGTCCATGGAAAACATGGCCGGGCTGTGGCAGCTCCTGGTGGCCGGCCAGCCAGCAGGAAGGGAAAAGCAGAAAAAAAAGGGGGGTTCCCCAGGGAGAGAGGGTCCTCCTTATGAGAAGACCATGCCCACAAGGAGGCACAGCCAGGCTGTGCCTGGATTGACAATTGGATACCCCCCTACATTTTATCCATCTTCAAGTCGACATCAAATCATGTAACTAGCACATTTGAAAAAGCAAACCATCTGTGATGAGGTTTATTCTCTGCTCTCTCCCCTAAGCTTGGAATCTCGATGTGTAACTGACCAGCACACTCTTGCAGTCAAAGCCAGTGTCCCGTTGCTCCTGCCCTGGAATACACTATCCTGGGATGGAGCAGCTGCTGTGTCTGGCTTTGGACAGAGCAGCAGGGAGGAGGTGTGTCCATGTCTCCAAATATCTGGGGCCTCTGCCGGAAAAGACCGGCATCTGTGCAGGAATTCCCAAAGGCTTCTGCATTCATGCCCATGTCTAGAGTCTGGGCTGGGCTGCAAGCTAGGCTGCTGAGCTGAGCAGTGTCTGCACCTGGCCTCTGCGTGTGAACCGGCTTCCTCACTGGCAGGTGTCCTCACAAAAGTGTTTTCCCCACAAAATGGTTTCCTCACAAAATAGTGCCCTCGACACAGGGTGGCCTAGGGTAGCCAGACGGCTTGCCTGTCGCTCAAAGCTGTGAGCATGTGTGTCCAGGACAGGAAGGCGGATGTGATATTCATGATCTTTTACGACTGACTTCAGAAGCCCGGCATGGCGACCTCTGCTTTCCATAACTTGCACACGTCTCCAACGTGTCACCGCAGAGAGAAGGGAATTCTGCAGAATACAGTTCCAGCCACACAGGACAGAGCCGCCCTGACACTGAAGCCCACCTGCCCTCCCATTCTACTGTGGACCGTTCTTCCCTGAAGTATGGGCCTTGGTGAGAGGATGCGGTGTGCTTTTGTGGTTAATAACGGATGTGGAGCTGGGGGTCAGAGACACGGGCATTGGCCCTGGTTCTGTTGCCCGAGGACAGGCCCAGACCTCTGTGGGCCCAGGTGGACCCTCCTGTGGCTGGGGGAGAAGAGCTTTGCAGAGGTTGAAATGAGCAGGGGGTGTTGCATGCGGTGGGAGCTCGCCAGAGAATCAGTGGTTTATTCAGCGTGGTGCCGTCCACCCTGCAAGGCCAGGTGTGCACCATCGGTTTTCTGGGTTTGCGTTCTGTGAATAGAGCGCGGCCACTGCTCTGTGCCGTGGGGCATGTGGACAGCGAGCAGCCCGGGAGTTTGAGGGAGAGTTAATATCAAAATTTCGACACAACTCCAGCGACCATCTTCCTGAACAGTTACGGCCCTGCAGCAAGTTTGGGGAATGCTGCCCCACCTGACACAATCGTTTTGGGGGAATGGAGGGTTTTAGGGACGGTTGGGAAGACCTCCAAGATGGGCCGAGGAAGGAAAGATCTTCCACCTCAGTGCGCAAAGGAACTCTGGCGATGTCCAGACACCGCAGAAGAAGACCATAGCAGGAGCTGATGCCACAGCCACCGACGTTGAGCTGTCACACGGAACTAGCTTCAGCTTTCTGTGAGCGCCTGGCCTCGGCCGGCTCGCAGCTCAGCGAATGGCAGCAGGGCTGCATGGCGATCAGCCGGCTCAGAGAACCGGTCTTTGCCTGTCAGCCTTTTAAGCGAGATAGAAGTTCATGAAGAAGATGCTTTGAAATCAGTCATAGCCAGAGACAAGCCTTGGATCCACTTGTGTAATCCAGAGGGCGAGGTCCAATCCACACAGTGAGTTCCAAGGCGATCCGCAGGCCAGTTCCATTCAAGGCCAAAGGGCCATTCAGGAGGCTGGAGCGGCTGTTTTCTGATTTTCTGAGGAGCGGGCAAGGAGATTCCTTTACTGTCTCAGGTGCAGCTGACTCAAGCCCGGGTAATTTCACTCGCCTCGCCTGCAGGGGAAAGTTGGACATTAACTGAGGGAGCTCGCAGAGTCGCTGGGTTTGAACGATGGCTTCGGTGAAGACGACGGAAGGTGCCATGACCGGTCAGAAGAACAAACATGTCATGGAGGGAGTACTGCCCCAATGCTCCTTAGAGCTAAAGATAGTGAGACTTTGTCTCACGTACTTTGGACATGTCAGAGGAGACAAGACCTTGGAAAGGGACCTCATGCTTGGTAAAGTAGAGGGGTAACCCAGAAGAGATGGACTGATGCCGTGGCTGCAACAACTGGCTCCAACATTAGTGCGATTGTGAGGCTGGGTGCAGGACCAGTGCTTGCTACTGTTGTGCTAGTTACTCTGGGTTGACTAGAGAGACTAATTCACGGACATCTGTGTATGAGAAAGAGCTTTATTTGTACAAAGAGTAGTTGTATATTAAGGAAATATCCCAGCCCAGTCCAGATCAAGTCCATAAGTCAGATATTAGCCCATATGTCCGATACCAGTCTACAAATTCCTCTTCAGACTCATGCAACACATGAGACATCATGCAATGATGCTGAATCCAGGAAGATCACAGGCCTGTGGGTGAAAAGTCTTGTGGATCCAGTGGCGGTGGAAGCATTTCAGTGCTGTTGCTGGTTTCCAGGTGGCTCCTCCAGCTCCAGAGCTCTGGCTCCATCAGCGTAGCTCCATGTGACTTGTCAACAGGAATGTCTCGCAGAGAGTCAGAGTGGGTCTGGCCTCCAGTGAACTATTTATCTCCATTTCACCTCCAAGTAAGGTCATTAAGCTGGGACCTGACTGACAGGCTAAACTCCACCCGGTTGCTGCTGACAGGAGACCATGTACTACTGAGTCAAACAGACTGGACGACTAACAAGGACAACAAAGAGTCATCTTGACAGATTGTTTCAAAGGACACAGGGTGACGATGGGGTCTTATTTGCAAGACATTTTAAAAACTTGAAAACTGCACCCAGGAGAAAAAGCCCAAGTAAATTCTGCCAAGGATTTAAAAAAAAACATTTTATTGGGGGCTCATACAACTCTTATACAATTCATACATACATCAATTGTGTAAAGCACATTTGTACATTCACTGACCTCATCATTCTCAAAACAATTGCTTTCCACTTAAACCTCTGGCATCAGCTCCTCACTTTTCCCCTCCTTCCCCGCTCCTCCTTCCCTCACGAACCCTTGATAATTTACAAATTATTATTTTGTCATATCTTGCACTGTCCGATGTCTCCCATCACCCACTTTTCTTGTTGTCCCCCAGGGAAGAGGTTATATGTCGATCCTTGTAATCGGTTCCCCCTTTCTAACCCACCCTCCATCTTCCCAGTATCACCCCTCACAACCCTGTGCTTCCAGTTCATATCTGTACCAGTGTACACCCTCTGGTCTAGCCAGATTTGTAAGGTAGAATTGGGATTATGATAGTGGGTGGGGAGGAGGCATTTAGGAATCAGAGGAAAGTTGTATGTTTCACCGTTGCTACATTGCACCCTGACTGGCTTGTCTCCTCCCGAGACCCTTCTGTAAGGGGATGTCCAGTGGTCTATAAATGGGCTTTGGGTCTCCACTCTGCAGTCCCCCACTCATTCACAGTGATATGATTTTTTGTTCTGATGATTGATACCTGATCCCTTTGACACCTTGTGATTGCACAGGCTGGTGTGCTTCTTCCATGTGGGCTTTGTTGCTTCTGAGCTAGATGGTCGCTTGTTTACCTCCAAGTTTTTAAGACCCCAGACGCTATATCTTTTGATAGCCGGGCATCATCAGCTTTCTTTGCCACATTAGCTTATGCACCCATTTGTCTTCAGTGATTGTGTCGGGAAGGTGAGCATCATAGAATGCCAATTTAATAGAACAAAGTATTCTTGCATTGAAGGAGTACTTGAGTGGAGGCCCAATGTCTGAGATCCATCCTTTTCGACTGTGAACAGTGCTGCTGTGCACAGGAGTGTGCGCGTAGCTCTTGGTCTCATCACGCTGATATTTCTGGAGTACATACCAAGAAGTGGGGTTGCTGGATCTTACGGTATTTGTTTCTAGCTTGTTGAGGATGCTCCATACCATTTTCTTTCTATTGTTTTCAATAGTTTTATTGGTACACAATTTGCATATCATACAACAGAATAGTTGGATCGTTCAGTCAGGTCAAGGGGCATTGCACAATCACTGTGGTTAGACCATGGTTAGACCATGGTTAACAGGAGTTGTGCAATCACAATCAGTTCTAGTGCCCCCTCCCCACGCCTTACTTCACTGTGTACCCCAGAAACCCCCTTCCCTCGCTGTCACCCAGCCCCACCTCTGCATTTCCAATAACCCCTCCAATATCAGTTATTATCATCATGATTCTCCTCCTCCTGTGCTTCTCAGCTGGGAAACCTAACAAAAGACAATACAAAACAATTGAACTAAGGTGGTAAGGATAAGATCATTGTGATAGGTTGATTGTGCCAACATGGCCAATAGGGGCATGTGGAATTAATCAGGCCGCAGTTTGATTGGAGGGCAAAGAGATAAGTGGCTCCTCAAGGCCTGGCCCAGTCTCGCTTGCTCTCTGGTGATTGAACTGTACTCTGATCATGCTGCTGCTTTCACTAGCTCTCTGCCTCAACCTGTGAGCTACACCACCTGTGGGCCAAGGCAACCCGTGGATCGTGCTGCTAGAGCTTGAGGCTCCTTTGAGACCCGCTTCACCACACTGCTGGTGCGTACATTGCTTGAGCAGGAGGCTGGTGGATCCTGACACCTTGCATTGCTTACATTCGGTATCCCCTCAGGGCCTGCTTCATTAAGCTCCTGAGCCACTGACTGTTGGTGACCCACCCTGCCGCTTGCTGCCTGTGTGCAGACTCTGCTTGCCTTGCCCCAGGGAGGACTCTGTTGTCTGCTTCCTTGACCTTGGACCACGTGAGTTGAAGGACTTCCAGTATATTGAGAGTTCCACAGAAGTGAGTTGAACTGAACCCTCTGTACCACTGTGTGGACTAATTAGCTGTTATATTCCTTCTTGCTGTGTATCTATCTATCTATCTATCTATCTATCTATCTATCTATCTATCTATCTATCTATCTAAATCATCAGTGTCCTAGTTTTGTTTCCCCAGAGAACCCTGCCTATCACAATCATATTAGCATAAAGACAAAAATACAAATAATGTGTGTTTTTGGAAGGAGCAGACCCCCATCAACATTCAAGAAGCCAGGGAAGAAATTCCTGTCATGGAGCATCTAAGAGATGCTTGCACCCAGAACAAATTGAGGTTGCATCTGTAGGGAGGTCAACTGGCTGGATCAAGTTCGATCCAGCATAATCAAGATTCCAAGCCTGATAGTGAGGCTGTTGTGGGTTCGTGCCTTGGCTAGTGTGTGTCCGCCAGTGGCTCGGTCTGTCTGACTGGATCCTCTGTAGATGAGCGTTGGGCTCCCACCGTTCTCCATGGCCCTTTACAATTGGGTGTTCGTAATTTTAGCTCCGCTACTTTTCTCTTCACCGTATTCAAATTTTGTAATCATGATCTTAGGATCACACAAGCTGGTGTGCTTCTTCTGTGTGGACTTAGTTGACTTCTGCCTTAGTTGGCTGCTTAGAATAGCATTTAAGACCCCAGACACGATTCTGATTGATAGCCGGTCACCATCTACTTTCTTCACACTTTGCTACAACACACTTATCTTCAGTGATCATTTCATGAAGATAAGTATTGAGCAGGACCACGATGTAAGAACTAATTGTTAAGTTGGAGCCCAGACTTGTTCCTAAACTTAAGCCTTTAAAAATTTTTTTTTGGTGTGACTTGGGAGTTAACACAGATGCCACATCATTCCCATATTTCAATCATGTCAGACATAATTGTACAATTGCTGCCATATCTGACTCCAGACATATTTTTCCCTCCTGGGCTTCCTGACATCATCCCTTTTTTATTTTCCCCACCCCTCTATATCATCCCCCCCCAACCCTTTTATATTTTCTTTATCTGTAAGCTCAACACTCCTGGGTTTCATTGACTGAAAAACAGAGAAACAACACAGTTTCAAGAGGGTGACCCCCCGTGGCGGCACACCTCTGAGACATACCCCATATACACAAGCGTCAGCAAAATTAACAGAATGGCCATCTCTGGATTGCTGTAATAATACATATTTTCATATGGCACACAGGGCGTTGATGTATCTAGACTGTGGTAGTCACCTAATCTGGTGTCATTTTAAGGATCAAGAGTAGGCGAGGCGTGGAGTCTAGGCTGTCAATCTAGAGATAGCCAATGAGACTTTTGTGGGCATGGCCTTCTGAGAATTCTGGGAAATCTGGTACTTCCTCCTTGGAGGCAGGCGACACCTCTCTCTCTGCTACTCCCTGGGAGACACTGCAGAAGACAAGCCCCACAGATGCAATAAGATCTTGGAAGCCAGAGAAGTCACAGAGAGACCCCTGCCAGTGCTGAGATGCTTACAACGCCACTGGACCCAGAGACTTTCTACCCACTGGCTTGTGATCATCCTGCATTTGGTTCATTGCACGTGTTTCATGAGTCTGAAGAGGACTTTATAGATTGGTATCAGACATATAGGCTAATATCAGACTTATGGCCTTGGACTGGACTGGGTTGGGATGTTTTCTCAATGTTCAATTTCTCCCTTATATACATATGTGTGTTTATGAATTTGTTCCTCTAGTCTACCCAAACTAACACAAAGACCTCATTTGTCCATCAACCAACAGTACACTGATCTTGGTACAGCTGTCTTTTGCTCCCTCAGACAGCGTGTGTTTTCCCGCTTAAGTCTCAGGAAACAAGCATGTCTGAGGTAGAGTCCAGTTCACCCAGTGGGGTTCCCGTATGTCCACACCATTTTCCATAGTGGCTGCACCATTCCACAATCCCACCCCCAGGATAGGAGAGTTCCAGTCTCATCACAAACTCACCAGCATTGTTGGCTTTGTTGTTTGGGTCCCTGTCCCTTTTGCAGAGAGGAAACGGTATCTCACTGCAGTTTTAATTCGCTTTTCTCCGATGGCTAATGATTATGAGTATCTCTTCTTGTGTTCATTAGTCAGCTGAATGCCTTGTTGGTGAGGTGTCCCTTTTGTCCTTTGCCCACTTTTTTATTAGATCATTTCTCATTCTGTTGTTGAGGTGCCTACATTTTCTATGTGTGATAGGTAGGTTTATTGTGCCAACCTGGCCAATAGGAACATGTGGGATTAATCAGGTTGCAATTTGATTGGAGGGCAAAGAGATAAATGGCTCTGCAAGGCCTGCCTCCTCTTTCTCTTGCTCTCTGGTGATCAGACCAGCGTGAGGCTTCTTGAGTTAGTTCTATGCCTCAACCTGTGAGCTACACTACCCATGCGACAAACCAATCTGTGGATTGTGTTCCTAGAGCTTGAGGTTCCTTTGAGACCTGCCTCTCCACGCTTCTGGTGTGGACATTGCTTGAGCCTGGGGCTGTCGGATCCTGTCATCTTGCATTGCTTGAGTTCAATATCCCATAGAGGCCTGCTCTGCTAAGCACCTGGGCTACTGACTGTTGGTGACCTGCCCTGCTGTCTGCTGCCTGTGGCTGTACTGCCTTCATTGCCTGAGGGAAGACTCAGCTGTCTGCTTTAACTTGGACCAAGCAGCCCTCGTGAGTTGAAGGACTTCCAGTACATTGATTGTTCCATGGAAGTGAGTTGAACTGAGCCCTCTGTACTGCTGTGTGGACCAATTTGCTGTTATATTTTTTTGTGCTGTATAAATCTATCCATATATCTCTATATTTCTAACTCTAGCTCTATATCTATACAATCATAAGTGAGTTAGTTTATTGTGTCAACCTGGCCAATAAACACCCTTGGGGTTAATTGAAGGGTAGAGAGATAAATGGCTTGGTGAACCTCGCCTCTCTAGTTTTCGAGTCTCTTGTTTTGTGATGGTCGCACCAGGGTGCAGTTGCCTTAGCCAGTTCCCAGCTTGAGCTGGCAAGGCTCACTTCCTGTGAGACATCCCCAAGGAGAAGTGACATGGGCCTACCCCAATGTAGCCCTGGGTGCTGGAGCAGCCATGTGGCGACCCCTGCCAGAGCTGAGATGCTTACACATTCACGATTTGGCTTTCCTCCTGCAGTCAGCATCATAGTGTGTGTTTTGTGAGATGGAGGAGGACTTTGTGGATTGGTGTCGGACATATGGGTTAATAGGTTAATGTTGAACTTGTGGGCATGGGCAAGCACTGGGTTGGGATGTTTTCTTGATGTGCACTTAACTTTTATATAAAACTCTCTTGTACGTGAATTTCTGTGGATTTGTTTCTCTAAAGTAGCCAGATCAACACAATAAGTGTCCTGGTTTTGTTCCTCTAGAGAACCCTGCCTAGCATACTATGTGTTTTGGATATATTAGATCCTTGTCAGATATGTCTCCATCACATTTCACCCTCTCCTCTGTGGGCTCTCTTTTGGTAAAGTGTTCTCATGGGCATACGTATTCAGTTTTTAGGATGTCCCAGTTATTTTCTGTTGTTTATACATTTTAGTTATGTTTGATACTGTATTCATGCCATCAATGAGGGCCCCGTCAAGATTTGTCCCCAGGACCGGGCAGTGTTTTGTCGCAGTGTGCATAGGGTTGCTGTGGGTTGGAAGCCACTTGATGGCAACGAATGCACAAAGGAGCCTTGTCCATATGGTGTCTGCCAGGAACTTCATAGCTTTAGATGTAAGGCTAGGGTTTTGATGCATTTTGAGTTCTTTTTCGGTGTGTGTGGTGTGAGGTATGGATCATGTTTCATTTTTCTACAAATGGATATCCGATTTTGCCGGCACTCTTGTTAAAAAGACTGTCTCTGCCCCATCTAGCGGGCTTTGGCCCTGCATCAAAGATCAGCTGCCCCAAAGTGTACGGACTCACTTCTGGGTCCTCATGTAGCTGCTGTTGACCAGTGCCGGTCTACTTTGGCTACCATGGCTGCCCAGCACGTCCGGAGACCGGGACGTGTGAGGCTGTCTACTGTGCTCTCCTTCCCTCGAGCCACTCGGGCCTCTTTGCTTTCTGTAGACAGCTGGGTTGTGCTGTTGTGGCCAGTTGCCACCAAGCTGGCTCCGGCTCACAGCAACCCCATGCACAACAGAGCGAAGCCCTGCCCAGCCCTCCCCGCTTCCCATCAAATGGGGAGGGTGCCCCATCCTCACAGCGGTTGTCATGTTTGAGCCCACTGTTGCACATTAGTTTGTCCACTTTGTCAAAGGATGTTTATGCACAGATCACTTTGGGAAGTATTGGGGTCTTTACAATGTTAAGTCTTCCAACCCATGAGCATGGCATGTTTTCCATTTGTGTTGGTCTTGTGTGGTTTCTTGTCGTAACGCGTTGTCTTTTTCCTTGTGTAGGTCTTTTATGTCCCTGGTTAGATTTCCCCCTCAGCATTGTATCCTTTGGAGGGCTCTTCCAAATGGTGCTCTTTGCTTGATTGCCCTCCCGGAGTTCTCTCTTTCGGTGTCGAGGGATCTGAGCTTTGAATGCTGATCTTGTAACTCCCAGTTTGCCAGACCTTCTCAAAATCCCAGTAACTGTCTTGTCGCATTTCTGGGATTGTCTATGTGTAGGATGACCTTATCTGTGAGTAGGATTAGTTTTATTTCTCCTCACCACTGTGGGCGCCCTTTTTTCCCTTTCCTGCTTTGTGGCTCTGGTGAGGACTTCCAACAAATATTGAAGAAGGTGGGTAATAAAGCGCATTCTCATCTTGTTCCCGTCCTCAAGGTGAATGCTTTTACTCTCTCTGCTGAAAATAATGGGGGCTCTTGGTATTGTATATTTGTCCTTAGTTACACTGAGGAATTTCTCTTGTAGTCCTATTCTGCCGGGTTTTTATTATTTTTTATTAAGAGGCAATGTTGGATTTCTGTAAATGTCCGTTCTCTACCCACTGAGATGACTGTGTGGTTCTTTGTCCTTGTTTTATTTATATGGTGAGTTTTGTTGATTAGTTCTGTGATGTTGCCTAACCCCTTTGAGTGCCTGGTCCGGATCCTGCCCGATCATGATTATTTCAGTGGTTGGATGTTGAGTTCTGCTGCTAGATGTTTGTTGAAGAGATTTGCGCTTGTATTCACGAGGTCGCAGGTCTGTGGTTTGCTCTTTTGGAGGCGCTTTGCCGGGCTCTGGTGCTGGGCTTACTGACTTCGTAGAGGGAAGGAGGGGCTTAGAGTTGTTGGTTGATCCTAGACCCAAGCCCCTCAGCAGACACGTGACCGGGAAGTGAGTCCCCCAGTCTGTGTCAGACGCATGACTGGGAAGTGTGTCCCCCTGTCTGTGTTGTGTCTTTTTTAAAAAAGTCATTTTATTGGGGGCTCATATAACTCTTATCACAACCCATACATAGATTAATTGTGTCAAGCACATTTGTACATTCACTGACCTCATCATTCTCAAAACAATTGTTCTCCACTTAAGCCTCTGGCATCAGCTCCTCATTTCCCCCCCCCCCATCCTTCCCCCATCCTCCCTCATGAAACCTTGATAATTTACAAATTATTATTTTGTCACATATTGCACTGTCTGATGTCTCCCTTCCCCTACTTTTCTGTTGTCTGTCCCCCAGGGAGGAGGTCACATGTCGATCCTTGTAATCAGTTCCTCCTTTTCAACCCACCCTCCCTCTACCCTCCTGGTATCGCCACTCACACCACTTGTCCTGAAGGGATCATCTGCCTGGATTCCCTGTGTTTGGTGTTCCTATCTGTACCAGTGAACATCCTCTGGTCTAGCCAGACTTGTAAGGTAGAATTGGGATTGTGACAGTTTGGTTGGGGGTGGGGGGGTGGATTTAGGAACTAGAGGAAAGCTGTATGTTTCATTGTTGCTACACTGCACCCTGACTGGCTCATCTCCTCCCACAACCCTTCCGTAAGGCGATGTCCAGTTGCTTACAGATGGGCTTTGTGTCTCCACCCTGCACTCCCCCTCATTCACAATGATATAATTTTTTGTTCTTTGATGCCTGATACCTGATCCCTTCAACACCTCGTGATCACACAGGCTGGTGTGCTTCTTCCATGTGGGCTTTGTTGCTTCTGAACTAGATGGCCACTTGTTTACCTTCAAGCCTTTAAGACCCCAGACTCTATATCTTTTAAGAACTGGACACCATTAGCTGTCTTCACTGTCGTGGAAATTCTTAATGCTGATGAACTCCCCAGCTTTCCTTGTACGGATCACCACATGGTGTCCTTCCTGAGCATGGGCTGCACACGGTGCCAGGCTTTCTCCCAAATCAGAGCTTTTCCATAGACGTCTGAGACTTATTTTGATTGACCTGTGTCTGAGGTGCAGTGCCTGGGAGGACAGGGTGCTGAAGGAAAGAAGTCAGGCACAGTGGACAGATAAGGTGTGAAGCCACCATTGTAGAAAGCCCAGAAGTGCTCTCACGCCGAGAAGTGGGCTTCGATGGGAGGCTCAGACTCAAGCTCACGGCCCCCCCGAGGTGGTTCTGATTCAGAGCCATGCTGCAGGACAGGAGAGAGCGGCCCTGTGAGCTCTGAGACTGTGACCCTTTATGGGAGTGGAAAGCCCTGTCTTTCTCCTGTGGAGCAGCTGGTGAACTTGAACTGTAGACCTTGCAGTGAGCAGCCCAACTTGTAACCATTTTGCCCCCAAGGTGCCTTTTTGGTGGGAAGGTGTGGCCCTGGGAGAGGTTCGGGCAGGACCCCTGCTCCTCCCACTGCCGAGTCAAGTTCCTTGGGGACACCGTGCCCTGACATGGACCCGGTTATCCACTTTGCTTTGTCCCTCATGTTTGGATAAACCCTGTCAACATGCCCTCCCCAATGCACTGCTAGGTCCTTCGACCCCAGCCCTTCCTCTGCTTGTAGGCAGATGCAGTTTTCCGTGAGGTCCCCCTGCCCAGCCCCTCTGGACAGGTACCCCATGACTCGGACTGGAAGCTTCTGTCCTGGCTGTCCATCCCCCCCCCCTATTTCTTCTCCCTTTCTGAGCACCCTTCCCCCTGTAGCAAGGATGCTGAGTCGGTGACCAGGAAGGGCTCTTGGAGGGATGTGACAGAGCCACTCCCTGGACTTCTAACAGGGGCAGAACCGGTCCTCAGGGAGAAGGTGCTGAGCAAGGCCCCTGGAGGTCCAATTATCAAGGACCTTTTAGAATCTCTCTTGGCAGCTCCGCTCTGCAGAACAGCCAGCTCCGGACATGGCCAGTCCTTCCCCTCCCCTCCAGTTTGCTCCCCTCCCTTCCCCCCCCCCTCCTCCCACTGGTTCCTCTGCCCCCTCCCTGCCCTCTGTCTCTCCCCTTCCTTGTTCTCCCCTCCCTACTTCCCTCCCACCTCCCCCTCTCCTCTCCTTTCTCCTGATCCCCCACCCTCCTCACCCTCTCTCTCCTCCTCCTCCCAGTTTCCCATCTGTTCCCAGATGCCAGAGACTGGTGCTCTAGCCTTGCCTTCTTCGAGAGACAGGCCCACAGGTCCGACCTCAGGTCCATCCTGGGTTCTTGATGACAGTTAGGTCTTGTCTTCCTGCTGCTGAGACGACCACCCATTTCATCCCAAGTAAGATGGCTCGATGGACCAAGCCCCTTGTTAGAGACTCAAGTTGTTACAGTCACCATGAACTGCTGACAATGGCTCCCACCTGCAGCGTCTTTCCCATCGTCCCTTACCCAGCCAACCAGGAGAGAGGAGATGTCCCCATCTGCCTGGTCCCACCCAGTCCTTTGGTGGGAGTGACACAGACTGCCCAGAAGCCTCATCTTTGTTCATGGTTTCAAACTGCTGACCTGTGGTTAGCAGCCCCACGTGTAACTCACGATGCCTCCAGGGTCCTTCGACACTCCGCCTTATCCGAAAGGATGGATGGAGGAAACTTCTGCTGCTTCACACCCCACAGGTGAAGACAGTTGGCTTCACTTTCGCATGTCCTCGATGGTCTAGAGCAGGGGTCCTCACACTTCTTGAACAGGGGGCCAGTTCACTGTCCCTCAGACCATTGTAGGGCCGGACTATAGTTAAAAACAAAACAAAACTATGAACAAATTCCTATGCACACTGGTTGCTAAGCAGGACAGGCAGCAGCGGCAAAAACAGGCGGGCCAGATAAATGTCCTCGGAGGGCCGCATGTGGCCCGTGGGCCGTAGTTTGAGGACCCTTGCTCTAGTGAAAGCATTACTTAAAAACAAAACCAACCTTGACGTAACCTTACCCTTGCTGTAACCCAGGTGGGGACGGAGCATGATAGTGGGGCAGGAGGAAAGTCAAGAGAAATAGAGCTAGGAGGCAAAGGGCATTTATAGAGGTCTAGATAAAGACCTCTATAAATGCAAATATATATATGCAAATATATATATGAGGATGGGGAAATAGATCTATGTGTCTATATTTATAGGTTTAGTATAAGGTGCCAGAAGGACCTTGGGCCTCCACTCAAGCACTCCCTCAATGCATGAATACTTTCTTCTATTAAACTGGCATTCTATGATGCTCACCCTCCCGATACAACTGCTGAAGCCAAAGCGGGTGAACAAGCAAATGTGGTGAAGAAAGCTGATGGTGCCTGGTTATCAAAAGAGATAGTGTCTGGGGTCTTAAAGGCTTGAAGATAAACAAGCGGCCATCTAGCTCAGAAGCAACAAAGCCCACATGGAGGAACACACCAGCCTGTGTGATCACGTGGTTCCGAAGGGATCAGTTATCAGGCATCAAAGAACAAAAAATCATATCATTGGGTGCACACCTTCATGATACAATCGCCGAGGACAAACGGGTGCATTAGCAAATGTGGCGAAGAAAGCTGATGGTGCCCGGCTATCAAAAGAGATAGTGTCTGGGGTCTTAAAGGCTTGAAGGTGAACAAGCGGCCATCTAGCTCAGAAGCAGCAAAGCCCACATGGAAGAAGCACACCAGCCTGTGCGATCACGAGGTGCCAAAGGGACCAGGGATAAGGCATCATGCAAAAAAAAAAAAATACCATAGTGAATGAAGGGAGAAGTGCAAAGTGGAGACCCAAGGCCCATTTGTTGGCCACTGGAGATCCCCTCACAGAGGGGTCTAGGGGAGGAGATGAGTCAGTCAGGGTGCGATGTAGCACCAGTGAATAATACAGCTTTCCCCCAGATCCTGGATGCTTCCTCCCCGCCAACTACCATGATCCGAATTCTACCTTGCAAGTCTGGATAGAGCAGAGGTTGTACACTGGTGCAGATAGGAACTGGAGGCACAGGGAATCCAGGGTGGATGATACCTTCAGGACCAGGGGTGTGAGGGGTGATACTGGGAGAGTAGAGGGAGAGTGGGTTGGAAAGGGGGAACCGATTACAAGGATGTACATGTGACCTCCTCCCTGGGGGATGGACAACAGAGAAAGGGGTGAAGGGAGACACCGGACAGGGCAAGATATGACAAAATAATAATCTAAATTATCAAGGGCTCATGAGGGAGGGGGGAGCGGGGAGGGAGGGGAAAAAAAAGGAGGACCTGATGCCAAGAGCTTAAGTGGAGAGCAAATGCTTTGAAAATGATTAGGGCAAAGAATGTACAGATGTGCTTTATACAATAGATGTATGTATATGTATGGATTGTGATAAGAGTTGTATGAGTCCCTAATAAAATGTTTTTTTTTTTAAAAAACCAACCCCGGACAACACACCTTGTTAGCATCCTGCATCACAAAGCAGAAATACACACAAAGCTTGGGGTGTGGAGCCGGTAGGGTGTGGTGGTGTAGACCCCGGGCGGAGCTGCTGTGTTCAACATTTTGACTCAAGGGAATGAAAATTGTAGATCTTCAGGCTTAGCTGTTGGGTAGCTTTTATCTTGGAGGTGAACTCAGTAAGCTTGTCCCTTCAAGAAAACCAGGGATAGTACTTGTTGCTGATGAGGCGTGGACTTTTGAACAAGTGGTATCTGCCTGCGTGACCCCTCCCCAACACTGTGATGTGTTTCCACGGGACCAGGGGTGATGCTGACAAGTGTGGTTGTGTCTGGACTGTGCCATGGATGTGCTAGCATCTGGAAGGGCTCCCTAACTCAAGGCCTGTGTTCTCAAATGTATGGCATTGTAAAGGCGCACGTGTGGTAAGAAGTTAAAGTCACACGTGGCAATTACAGAATCTCCCGTCAACTTGAGGAAGAGGTAGAGTCTGGCCTGTCAGTCAGGCCATAGCCGATGGAGCCTCCAGGTGGGCATGGCCTTTTCCTGAGGATTCTGGAAACTCCTGTCTTCCTCCCTGAGGGTGGGAGACACTCTGCTTTGTCTTCCTGTTGATAAGACACGTGGAGCTGTGCTGATGGCAGCCAGAGCCATGGAGCTGAAGGAGCCACGTGGAGACCCACGCCAGTGCTGCGACGTGTCCATTGCCACAAGACTTCCCACCCACTAGCCTGTGATCTTCCTGTACTCAGCATCAATGCGTGTGTTACACGAGTCTGAAGAAAAATGTATAGACGGGTATCGGACATAGGGATTCATATCAGACTGACGGCCTTGATCTGGACGGGGCTGGGCTGCTTTCTTAACGTGCATCCACTCGCTATAAAGCTCTCTCGTTGTCTTTTAATTTGTGTCTCTAGTCCAGCTAGACGAGCACATCACACGTGTGTTAAAGCTGTGAGACTGCGGGCTGGGAGGGGGGAAAGGAGGAGCTGAAACGGGGTCAAGTAGAAAGAAAATGTTTTGAAAAAGATGCTGACAACATATATAAAGATGTGTTTGACAAAATACCTATATGTATGGGTTGTGATAAGAGTTGTAAGAGTGCCCGATAAAATAAAATTATTCTGATAAAATAAAATTCTTTTAAAAAGGGCAGGACTTTAATGAGTATCACGAGGAAGGCCCATCGATGTCGTTTCAGACTCTACAATCTAGCAGCCCTGAAGAAACCCCTCTTGCTGAGTTCTGATGCGTGTCAGAGAATACCCACAATCATATGCAAAGGCCACTGACGCGCTCCCCTCACCTTCTCTCATGGTGCATCTTTGAAAACTGCAACTCTCAGTGAGTGAGGAGACATGGACATGTAACTGTCCTATATTAAACTAGAACAAAAGAGGCTTTACATGTGGAAAACAAAGTTATTTTCCATCAAAATATGTTATTCTGGGCTTACTAATTTAAATTACAATGCACATATAAATGCATATATAAACATTGTCTTTGGTTAAATGTAGACTACCGTATATTCCGACAGATGCCCAAACCTCTCCAAACTCCGTGCCGTCAAGTTGAGTCTGACTCACAGTGACTCTAGGACAGAACAGAACCGTTCTTGTGGGTTTCCAAGACGGGAAGTCTTTATAAAAGCCTCGTCTTTCTCCTGAAAAGTGGCTAGTGGTTTTGAACTGTTGACACTGTGGCTAGCGGCCCGGCATTTAGTCCATTATGCCATGAACTCTGTGAAACCGCTCAGATTTTGAAGAGTGGAGGGTTTGAGAGCTGCTGTGCAGACAGCTGTGAGCCCGGCGGCCGGCAGGTCTTGTGCCGTGGAGCGAACAGAGCGAAACTGGTGAGGTGGGGAGGCTGATTGTCCTCTGTGCCCAGTAGGTGTGGGGAACACCTCGGTGAACATCTGAGCAAACTTCTGTTTTGCAGGGAAGAAGACCCAGGAAACAAAGACACGAAAGGACAGGGCAGAAGATTGGTTTTGATTTCTCTTGCCAGCTGTGATGGGGGTGGGGGTGAGGGGGTGTCCTTTATGTCTTGGGACTCTTTGTGTTTTCTCTGGTTGGACTGTGATCTATGTAGGTGTGAATTAAAAAAACCAAAGCTTACTTGAGATGGATATTGTGCTTTGTGACTCTACGAATGAGAGAGAGCCTTTATCCGTTCTAGAAAATTTATCATCTTTTACCTGTCAAATATCACTTCTGTCCCACACCTTCTCCTCTCCCTTTGAAACATCAAAGAGACATTACATTAGACTTCCACACTTTATTCTTCACAGATGTTAGCTTGTTTTATATTTTTTCTGATCCCCTGTTCTATATTCTGGATTATTTCTTCAGACTTGCCTCCCAGTTTGCAAATTCTCTCTTCAACTGTGTTTAATTGGTTGGAAACACATCCATTGAGTTTTAAACTTCAGCTGTTATAGTTTCAATCCCACAAGTTCTACTGTGTTCTTTTTAGCAAGATGGTTGTCTTACTAATATTGCTTTATTCATAGCTTGAATACTTATATTTCTCTAAATATATGTGGCAATTATTTTCTATGTGGTTTTCCATATGTTAAATATTTGAAAGATTTGCACGGCCGGTTCCCCTGTTGGTGCTATTGGTCTTGCTCCTAGGCTCTTCTGTGCTTGTAAGGTTGTACTGTAAACTCATATTTTTTGAAGTTCATATGCCAAATTTTTTGGCTTTTTCCAGAAAGGATTTGGCTTTGTTTCTTAGAAGTCCCTGCAGTGCTCTTGACCTGGGAACACTTTAACGAACTCTTCAGATTAAGTATCTTCATGCCACTCAGGTCTTTCGTCTTAGACGGTGACATTAAGGGCTGGCCTTCAGTTGTGAACTTTTCTGAAAACACGTCCCCTTCCCTCTCCTTTGACTCCACGGTTCAGATTTGGTGGGTTTCCCGTGGACCCCAGTGCTCTGCTCCTCCAGTGAGGGTCTAGTCATTGGGGTTTCTGACCTAAGTATGGAAGGGATGTTTCCTATTTGATACTCACGTGCGTGTCTTTTGCTCCCCACATTTCTGTGAAGCTACAAAAAACAGAGCTGTGATGTACCAGCCGGTAAAGCCAGCTGCACAGTGGACGTAGCTACCTGGGTTCCCGGTGTGAGAATTCCTTAGCATCAGGCCAACTCATTAAGACATTTGAAGAGTAGTTTTCCATGTATTTCCATATATTACGTGTCAGAAGAGGGTGAACAGGGGTTCCTTTTGAATGATATTCTTGGAAATGGGTATTTACACATTCTTTTAACAAAAATGTTGATTGATATAAAAATCTGTTTCATTGAGGTATAATTTGTGTATGTATAATAATTCAAAATTTAGTTTGCTGATTTTTGACAAATGTGTAGATTTATATAACCACCACCACAGTTGATGGAAATTTCTCTCTCCTCAGAAAGTTTACTTACAATGTGTCTGTCATTCCAACACGGAGGGGGTGGGGGAGGAAGGAAAGTGGGGAAAAAGAAAGAGGGAGCCGGTGGTCTTGGGGGAGCAGGGCACTAATCCACCACCCACGGGAGGGTATTGTTTGTGTCTGCACAGAAATAGGAGTGTGAGTGCAGACCACCAGCGTGCACCGAACTTGAGGGCAACGCATGAACAGAGCGGGCTCCAGGGCCGACCCCAGTCAGAGCCACACTGACCCCTGCCCAGAAGAGTGAGCTGCAAAGCACAGCACTGACCTACAGGTGGGGAGAGGGGCCGGCCTGCTGTGCCTGTACAGAAGCAAACCAAGAAGGAAAGAGAGAGAGTGAGGGACCAGACCCCCAAACTAGCACACCAAGCCCTGAGGATGACATCCCTGCCCGGAGCTGCTGAGGCTTAGAGAGGACTGTAGGGCCGACAACAGCTCCAGACATGATGTCCTCTCCCTGGAGCATTCCGTGACAGAGGACAATACTGGGGAGACATGGCAAGGAATGAGTCTGGTCTGCTTCCCGCCCCTCCCACTCACCTTCCCCCCCTCACCGCCCAAGGTGGGGCAAACCAAACAGGGAACATAACAGATCAGCCATAGGAGCAAAGCCAAGCAACATCACCTCTGAGGGCCCCCTAAAATAGACTTCAGGCTAGCAGAGGCAATTGCCGGAAATTTCCAGGACTAGTGGGGAGATAGTCATAAAGGGCAGAGGTCAGACCTGGAATTATGTATGCTTTCTCTTTTTCCTCTTTTATTCAATCTTTTATTTTGTGTTTGTTTTGTCTCTGTTATTGTTTTTCCTACCTATATAAGATTGGCCTGGGAAACAAGCCAGAGGAGAAAGCAACGGGACTGACAGTCCTGGAGGGACCTGGGGGGAGGAGGAGGCGGGGGAAGGGAGCAGTGAGCAAACAATGGCATAGACAGGGGAACAACTAGGGAATTAAAATCAACAGCGAGGAACACATGGAGATCCTGGGGGTGCTGGAGCAACAGCAATCTAGCTGAGAGGAATTACTAAGAGGCAGAAGAAGGGTGAGCGTGAGATGGGAAAGGAGGAAGGTGAAAGGACACTGAAGAAAGATCTAGGAAGCAAAGCTATGGATAGAGGTATAGACATAGGTGTGTACATATGTAAATACATTAATTCATAAAATAGAGGTATTGGCCTATGTACATACATTTATAGGGCAATACATTGAGGAAGTGGATGGACTTTGGGCCTCTGCTCATGCCCTCTCTCAATGCAAGAACATTTTTTTCTAATAAACTGGCATTCAGTGATGTTCACCCTCCCAGCACGATTGCTGAAGACAAAATGGGTACATAAGCAAATGTGAAGAGAGCTGATGGTACCTGGCTGTGGGAGTTACACAATCTGGTGTCAATTTGAGGATTAAGAGTGTAGGGGTGGAGTCTAATCTGTCAATCAGGATATAACCACTGAGGCCTCTGTGTGGGCATGGCGTCCCGAGGATTCTGGGAACTTCTGTTATTTCCTCCTTGAAGGCAGGAGACTCTTTCTGCTCACACCCTTTGGAGACTCTCTACTGATAAGGTTTGCTCCCTACAAGACAGCCCTGTGGAGAAGACACATGGAGAGAGGCTGATGGAGCCAGACCCATGGAGCCAGAGGAGCCCATGGAGATCCCTTCCAGCACTGAGATGCTTCCAGCGCCACTGGATCCACAAGACTTCCCACCCACTGGCCTGTGAGCTTCCTGCATTTGGCATCATTGCATGTGTTTCATGAGTCTGCAAAGGATTTTATAGATTGGTATTGGCCATATGGGCTAATATCAGACTTTTGGACTTGATCTGGACTGGTCTGTTTTCTCAATATTCAACTGCCTTGTATATAAAGCTTTTTCTTATGCACATATGAGTGTTTATGAATGTGTTCCTCTAGTCTCCCCAGACTAACACACTGGCTATCAAAAGATATAGCATCTGGGGTCTTAAAGGCTTGAAGTTAAACAATTGGCCATCTAGTAGAGAAGCAACAAGCCCACATAGAAGAAGCACACCAGCCTGTGCAATCATGAAGTGTCGACAGAACCAGGTAACAGGCACCAGAAGACCCAAAACAAGCAAACAGACATGAAAACATAAGGTTGAGAATGAGGGGGCTCAGAGCAGAGACCCCAAACCCTTCTGTAGACAACACGACATCCCCTCACAAAAGGGTCACAAGGAAGGGAAGAGTCAACCAGGACGCAGTAGAGCACCAATGAAATGCACACTATCCCTCTGGTTCTTTGAGGTTTCCTCCCCACCCTCTCTCATGACCCCAGTCCTGCCTTTCAGTTCTGGCTGGACTGGAGCCTGTAGACAGGTACAGAGAAGAGCTCATGACACATGGAACTCAGGTCAGATAAGCCCTTCAGGAACAGAAATAGGAGTAGTGATATCACGAGGGTAGGGGGAAAGTGGGGGGAGGAGGGGTGGAAAGGGGAACTGATCACAATGATCAATACATAATTCTCTTCTCCCTCCTACCCAAGGGGATGAACAACAGAAACGTGGTGAAGGGAGACAGTGGTCAGTGTAAGATATGAAAACAATAATTTATAATTTATCAAGGGGTCATGAGGATGGAAGGCAGGGGGAAGGAGGAAAAAAGAGGGCTCAAATAGAAAGTAAATGTTTAGAAAATGATGATGGCAACATATGTACAAATATACTTGATACAATTGATGTATGGAGTGTTGTAAGAGCCCCAATAAAATGATTTAACAAAAAGAAGAAAGTTTGCTTATATTCTAAATAAACACTAGAGGTTTGCTTTTCTATACTTTTTTTTCTCATTGGAATCAGGTAGTAGCTGTTTTTGTTAACTTAGAATAAGTGATAGAGATTCATCTATGTTGTTGCCTTATCAGTAGTTCAATTTTTAAAAATCAGTGAGCATTATCTATTGTGTGACTGGCTACACCACAATTGTTTTTTTAAACATTTTATTAGAAGCTCATACAACTCTTATCACAATCCATACATACATCAATTGTGTAAAACATATTTGTACATTCATTGCCCTCATCATTCTCAAAACATTTGCTCTCCACTTAAGCCCTTGGCATCAGGTCCTCATTTTTTCCCTCCCTCCCCACTCCCCTCTTCCTCATGAACCCTTGATAATTTATAAATTATTATTTTGTCATATCTTGCCCTGTCCGACATCTCCCTTCACCCACTTTTCTGTTGTCTGTCCTTCAGGGAGGAGGTCACATGTAGATCCTTGTAATCGGTTCCCTCTTTCCAACCCACTCATTCTCTACCCTCCCAGTATCGCCACTCACACCCCAGTCCTGAAGGTTTTATCCGCCCTGGATTCCCTGTGCCTCCAGCTCATATCTGCACCAGTGTACATCTCTGGTCTAGCCAGACTTGCAAGGTAGAATTTGGATCATGATAGTGGTGGGGGGGAGGGAGGAAGTATTTAGGAACTGGAGGAAAGCTGTATTCTTCATCGGTGCTACATTGCACCCTGACTGACTCATCTCCTCCCCTAGACCCCTCTGTGAGGGGATCTCCAGTGGCCGATATATGGGCTTTGGGTCTCCACTCTGCACTTCCCGCTTCATTCACTATGGTAAGAGTTTTTTGTTCTGATGATGCCTTATCCTTCGACACCTCGTGATCGCACAGGCTGGTATGCTTCTTCCATGTGGCCTTTGTTGCTTCTGAGCTAGATGGCCGCTTGTTTACCTTCAAGCCTTTAAGACCCCAGACGCTATACCTTTTGATAGTCAGGCACCATCAGCTTCCTTCGCCACATTTGCTTATGCACCCGTTTGTCCTCAGCGATCGTATCATGGAGGTCTGCACCCAATGATATGATTTTTTGTTCTTTGATGCCTGGTAACTGATCCCTTCGGAACCACGTGATCACACAGGCTGGTATGCTTCTTCCATGTGGACTTTGTTGCTTCTGAGCTAGATGGCCGCTTGTTTATCTTCAAGTCTTTAAGACCCCAGATGCTATATCTTTTGATAGCCAGGCACCATCAGCTTTCTTCACCACATTTGCTTGTTCACCTGCTTTGTCTTCAGCGGTTGTGTCGGGAAGGTGAGCATCATAGAATGCCAATGTAATAGAAGAAAGTATTCATGCATTGAGGGAGTGCTTGAGGGCTACACCACAATTGTTAACCCACCCACTAAAGTTAATTTTAATTGTTCCTGTATTTTTTACTTATGTGAATATAACTCCTGTAAACATTTATATCAAGTATTTTTTATCTCTATTGGAAAATATCTAAGTGTGGATTGTTAGGTCATATACTACTATATATTAACTTTATAAGAAGTTGTTTACTCTACAATTAATCCAAAGGACGAATGGCCCATGTGAACCCCAGTCTCCTCTCACCTGAGACGGCAAAAACTGGATTGTGCACGATGACTATCACCACCACAGAGAGACACCCTGACCAAGACAATACTAGAAGATTCTGGATAGAATGGGGGTTGAACAAAGCTCAAAGCCAACGAAAGGGGAAAGATATATATATATATATATATATATATATATATATATATAGAGAGAGAGAGAGAGAGAGAGAGAGAGAGAGAGAGAGAGAGAGAGAGAGAGAGAGAGAGAGAGAGAGAGAAGAGATGAGAGGGACTCTCAAGACTACTCTTCTGAGAAAACCTCCGCACTAGAAATGGAAGTCCCTCCTTCAGCAGAATATTGCCTGGGACTCTGAAATGGGCGGAGCTCTGAGGGTGGAGCGGCTGGGCTTGAGCTGCTGACCACCAGGACACTGGGGCGGACTCTCCAGCTGCTCTGCAGAGAGCGACGAGGCTGTTAGCTCCCCTGAGGATGGCTCCACTCTGTCCTGCAGGACTGCTAGGAGTTGTGATCAGCTCGAGGGCCGTGAGCTTGGTTTATGAAACAGACAATGTGAGCAGTGTGCTCAGAGCCCCCTGTCCAATGAGACCAACGAGCGACATTTTCTCTAGACCAGAGTTAAGAAGGCAGGGAGGGAGCGCCAGGGAGACCTGAGTCCTGGGAGTCGGGAGCACAGGCAGGAAAGGGAGAGGGCAGCCGGGCCACAGAACAGCGTGTCTGTGAACTTTGGGAAAATGGAGTTGCTGTGTGAGCTTACAGTAAAACGTCTTAAGGAGCACAAGGGCTTGGGCTCCATTGTGGATTGGCGTTTGTCTCCCAAAGCACACGTTGCAAAGTGTAACAATTGTGCAGGAAGTTATCATCCCGTTTGGGAATGGGCCGTCTTTGAGCAGTGGATTGTACAAGGTCAGAGAAACAACAGCAGACAAATGAGAGAGAGACAGAGAGAGATGGGGGAAGAGAGGTGCGATCCACAAATCCAGGTGGAGATGAGCCGGGCCGTGGGCAGGAGCTCAGAAGGCACGAGAACCTTCCCCCAGAGCCCACAGAGACATGCTGAAGCCAGGCCCTGAATTTGGACTTCCCGCGCCCTCATTCTAGCCGTGAGTGGGAGAAAGATGAGGCTGTCTGTTCTTGTAAGGATTTAATTCAGGAAATCCACCGCTCCCCTCCAGGGTCACGGTGAGTCGAATTGACTTGATAGCAGCGAACTAGTTTACTAGCCTCCTACTCAGAGCTAAAATAGATGTCCGCCTGTGAAGACTCAGTAAATAAAGAAAAAGAAATTGTTTCCTGTATTCCACGATGCCATTTCAACCCACGAGCAGTCTAGGTGCTGTGCATGCCCACACCTGGCTTTCCCGTCCTGTCGGGTCTGACCATTCTAGGGTCTGAGGGCTCTGACAGCCATTGTGGCTTGACCCCCTCACCCCAAATGCCTCATCTTTTATACACATTCCTCCTCAGTCAGATTTATCTTTTTTTAACAACACCTTTCACAGAGGAAAGGTTCTGATGACCTCCAATTGACCATTAAGAGATGTGCGTTGCCTGTCATAAGAAATTGTGGCCTAACCCAAGATCATAGAGACTCGCTCCCTGTGTATTCCTCTAGGGCAGTGGCTCTCAGCCTTCCTCCAGCCGTGGCCCTTTCCTGCAGTTCCTCGTGTTGTGGTGACCCCCCAACCATAAAACTATTTTCGCTGCTACTTCATAACTATAATTTTGCTCCTGTTATGAATCTGGCGACCCCTGTGAAAGGGGCGTTCAACCCCCAAAGGGTTCAAGCGAGACCCACAGGTTGGGAACCGCTGCTCTAAGGAGCCTGGAGGCCATATTAGGTAAGTGTTGGGCGTTGACTTGTAAGGTCAGCAGTTCAAACCCATCAGCCACTCCGAGGGAAAAAGACTAGGCTATTTGCTCCCTTGAAGCATTGCAGCCTCTGAAACCTCATCTAGGGCCCCGCTGACTCAGAACCAATTCAATGAGTGGCATGCGTGGAAGTTTTGTGGTTTCAACTATTTCAATAAAATATTTGAGTTAATTTTTAATAAGGTACGTGGTAAGGGTCAAGGCTTCCACCCCCTTGCATACAGATGTCCAATTTTTCTAACTCCATTTGTTTCCATTGAAAACATCCTCTTTTCCCCATTAAATTACCTTGGCACCTTTGTTGAAAATCAATGGCCCATGTAGAGTGGGTCTACTCCTGTCCTCCATCCTGTTCCATCGATCTCTGCGCCTATCCTTTCCCCAATACTCCGCTGTCTCCGTTGTTTATAACACATCCTGAAATCCGATCGTGAAAGTCCTCCAAGCTTGCCCTTCACCGTCAACATTGCTTGACTCTCTTAGAGCCCCTGCTTCTCCACGGAGAGTGTAGAGCGGCCCCACAGGGGACTGCACACCTCGAGCCTGACCCAGCCAGGCACCCCTCCCCTCTCGGCCCGGCTGGACGCGCTGCCCCCCACTCGGAGCTTATGTCAGCTCTTCTTATGCTTCACGCCTTCGCCCCATGAAAGGGACCGTCCTTTCCCCAGAGGTCGCCAGTCAGTCTGGCTCACAGGACCCGGAGCACAGCACAAGACACGAGGTCCGGCCCTGCGCCATCCTCACGATGGTCCCTGTGCTGCGTCGGCCCCTCTCCCTGAAGGCCTTCGCTGTTCGGTGGGGTCTCTACTTGGGCAGGTGTGAGGGCCTTCCCCCCGCGCACTGGGCCGCCCTTCTGGGAGCATGTCTAAGTACTCACGCCACGTCTCTCCGCGCTGGGCCGGACTTCCCTCTGGCGTCACGGTGCTTGTTCCTCTGGCGTCTCGGTGCTTCCAGCCTCCAGAGCAGCCCTACGACTCCCCAGTCACCACGATGTCCCTGTTATTAAAGCAGACAACCTGGTTACAATTTTAAAAACACGTCGGTCATAATATTATACGTACAGCTGCTTCCTCCTAAATCCTATTTTGATTTTTTACCAGGGTTAGATAAATTTGCATGCACATTCCCCTAAAATTCCTGTTTCTGCTAAAATACAAAGGATTACGTGGGGGCCCCTGGGGGATGCGGGTCACCAGGCAGCTTGCAGCCAGTGGGCACGGGCTCCTGCATGCTCGGGTCGGCCCCAGCATGGCACGACTGGGGAGTTGGCGGGCTCCTTGGACACCTCTGAGCCTCTGCTCTCAGCAGATGAGAGGTCCCCCAGTGAGAAATGCTTCCCACCTGGGCAGGTTGACCACTAGGCCGGTCAGCTGTGCTGCTCCTCAGCCTTCCTGCCAGACAATCCCATCACACCCTCGGGGGGTGGGGGGGACCAGGGACACTCCCACAGCCCCGGGTAACCCCTGCCGTGTGGCCTGATGTGGGATGCGCGCCTTCCCTTAGGCCACAGGTTAAATGAACTCCAGCTCAAAGCACTTCCGTTGAGGTAATCCTTTCTCCGAATAACTCTCCGTCCTTAGAGGATTTTCAAGGCTGCCATCTCTACCAAAGCAGACAGCCTCGTTTTTCTCCCATTGAGCGGCAGTTGGTTTTGAACCGCCAACCTCTCAGCAGTTCATGAGTACACGTGACTAATTGACCTCCTCTCTCCAGTGTCTGGCAGCCCCTGAGAGCTCTAGGGCAGGCCCCCAACACCCAGCAGGACAACCATGGGACAGTCAAGGAGGCCAGGGTGGCAGGGTCGAGCCTGGGTAGGCGCTGCAGTACAGCGTCTCTTCTACTTCACTCAGGTAGAGGGACAGACGGGTCCCACCGCCGAGCAGGTGGCTGAGCCTGTGTTCACACCCAGGAGGTGTGGTGTGGGGACCGAGCACGGGGCCTCTGTGAGAAAGTGCCCCTGTTGAGCTTGTCCAAGGTCTCCTGGGGTTGAGGGGTTCCACTGGGCAGGAGCTGTGTCCCGTGCATGTGCCTGGCCCTGGCTCTGGATGTGGCTCCCTATGTAGGCCTGTCATTTGGGGGATGGTGGGGAGGTGCTGCCAGGGTTCAGATGCAACTCCCTCCACAGGCAGGCTGCCCCCGGTGGCTGTCGGGGCCTTGGACCTGAGAGTCCCGTGTCCGGAGTCCTCACCCTGGGCTGATGGGAACAGCCGGGCCCGTCCTACAGTGTGCACCCAGGTTGGGGAGCTCCCTGCTTTCCTCCCAGGGAGCTGCCGGTGACCGGGGAGGCATTTCACAGTGGTGGGACCAAGGAACTGTCCCCTTTGGGCGATGAGACCCACGCAGGTTGGCACAGCTCTGAGATGCTGCCCCACCTGCCATTTCTCAATCTGTGTGGGCACAGCACATGGCTGTCAGTGTTAACCCGTGCAGAGCCCCGTTTACCGGGATCCTGGCTGAGGAAGGCTGGAGCTGCAGGAGTGGCACGATGTGCCCCTGCCACACCCCAGGGGTGGGACTCTGTCCCTTGTCCTAACAAGGCTGTGACAATGTCCCTACTGTCATGCCACGGTGGGGCAATGCAGTTCTGGCACACCCCCCTCTGCACCATCCAGTCCTGGTCCCTGATAACTCCCAAGTGTTTGGGGGCTGCCCTTGGGGGGAGATTTTTGCCTTTGTCCCCCAATCCTTTGAATTGACTCCCCTGCCCAGGGAAACAAGATTAGTTGCTCCTTGGCAGGTTGGCCCTGACTCGGTGGCTTTGTCAGCTTTTGAGATTAACGATGCTGCAGATATCAGGGCTGGATAAACACAATTTCAGAGGATAGCATCAAATAAACCATCGCTGTTGTCAAATTATATTTGAATGCGTTCTGTTTATACAAAATCAATTGTGCTATACACAAAGCAAATAATGTCTTGAGTGGGCAAAGTTAAAAGTCATCATCCCATCAATTATTAATAAGCCCTCCAAGGAAGGGATCTCTACATATGGCAATACAGGCTGGACACTCAGAAAGCGACGCTCAGGGGCGAAGGGGTGGCTGTCTCTCAAATCGGGTGCACCCCAAACCAGGGCCAGCAAGCTGATCACTAGCTGTCATTGTTGTAGGTGCCATCGGTCATGTCCAGCTCACAGTGATCCCGTGTTCAACTGACCGAAGCACCGCCCTGTCCTGCTCTGTCCTCCCAATCATGTGGGCACCCTTCACAGCGGCCACAGGGTCAGTCCATCTCGCTGGGAGCCTTCCTCTCCTTCGCGGCCCCTCCACTTTACCAAGCGTGATGTCTTTCTCCAGGGACCGGTCTCCCTGACTACATGCCCAAATTATGTGAGATGAAACCTTGCCACCCGTGCCCCTTGGGAGCATTTTGGTTATATTTTCTCCAGGACAGGCTTGTTGTTCCTCTGGGCAGTCCGCGGTACCGTCCAGATTCCTTACCAACACCGCGGTTCAAATGCAGCCATCTTCCGAGTCTTCCTTGTCCTGTGTCCGACTGCCCCGCGCACAGGATGGAGTTGAAATGCCACGGCTCGGTCAGGCGCACCTTAGTCTTCAGAGTCGCCTCCTTGCTTTTCAACTGTAGGTTTACCCAACGCTGTGCGTCCTTTGCTCTCTTGACTGCTGCTCCAGGAGCGCTGAGTGTGGATGCGAGCAAGACAAGGTCCTCCACCGCTGCCACCTTCCCTCCACTGACCAGGATGAGACCTGTCCGTCAGTTGTGAGGACCTCGGTCTTTACACTGAGTTGTCATCCACACCGAAGGTCCTTGGTCTTCCTCCATAAGTGCTTCAAGTCCTTCTTACCGTCAGCACCAAGGTTGTGTCGTCTGCATATCACAGGTTGTCAATAAGCCTTCCTCCAACCCTGATGCCACAGTCTTCGCCCTAGACTCCAGCGTCTTAAGATTTGCTCAGCATGCAGACTGAATGGCCAGGAAGAAAAGGCACAGCCCCGAGGCACACCTTTCCCAATCCTTTTCAGTACAACTCCCTGCACGTGTCCCAGATCAGGGCTGTGGAGCTGATGTGATGGCAGCAACCCCAGCATGTGTTGGAGGGGCTCCGTGGCTGGTTTTCCAGTTCTTTCTTCTGAGGCACCCTGCATGGACTCCAACCATGTGCATATGGTGACCAGTGCACGGCCCTGGACTCTGAGAGATGTACACACGGGGCACGTACACAAATCTTCTTCCACGGTCCCAGCTCCTGCAGGCAGGGGCTTATTCTGGGAGGTCTGTCGAGAAAGCAAGCTCCACCTTTTGATATTTTAAGCGAGACTGGTGTTCATGGGTTTGTAGCAGTCCTTTCTGACCAACCATGTGTATGTGTGCTTGCAGCTGGTGTTGGAGCAACTGATTTCCTGTGCTCACAGCAGAGAATCTCTAAATACAATGCCACGTTGCTAAGACGAAACTCTCATGTGTAGGAAACGATATTTACAGTTGTGTATGCAAAGCTCTGTGTGTGTGTGTGTCTATCTGTATGTGTGTATGGACCATGGCTAACCCCTCTGCCTGTGCCCCCTGCCCCCTGGGTGACCTCCAAACCCTCTGCTCACACGGTATTGCATGGGGTCCTCGGGGAGCTTCCTGGGCCAGGAAACTCTCTGCTGTTACCCCAGTTCCTGGCCCACAGAGGGAGGGGCTGCGATGTTACTGTCCACGTCAAACTCCCCTTGAGCAGGTCTGAGGGCAGGCATTCACACACTCACGGCTGTGTGGTCCTCTCAGCTCCCCTTAGGCCAGCTCAACAAGGAAAACTGAGTCAAAATGAACCAGAGAGAGAGAGCAGACTTCGTCCGTGGACTGGTGCTGACTGGCGGCCAGCAGCAAGGATGGAGCAGAACCGTGGCACAGGCTTCTGCAGCTCGTAGCACCTGCGCGGGCAGCAGCCTCGTTTCTTCCCTGCGCGGCCTGCCGGGGTGGAGCCCCTGGCGTGGGGTGTGCAGCCCGCACTTGGTCTCTGCGGCACCAGGCTCCTTCCATGTAGGCCTCTGATCACTTTCCATCCGTTTGTGCTTGTGCTGCAAGGGCTGGTGAAGTTCTTGTCTCCCTTGGCTAGGGACGTCTGAGTGCTCAGCGCCCTTGACTCCTCAACACAGTGCGACACCTCCCCGGGGCCCATCCCTGGACCACAGACAGAGACCAGGAAGACACTGAAAGCAGCCCCCACACCTGGAAGGGAAACATCCTGAAGGAAACTCAGGAGAAGGCGCTGGTAGCAGGTGCTCTCACAGACACACGCGGGGCAGGGCCGTGAAACAGGTAAAGGTAAGTCGGGTTGCATCCAGACCCACCCCCATTGAGCCTCCAAGCACGTGCCAAGAGGATGAAAAGCCAAAGCAAATCACACATCTTTCCAAAGGGTTTCCCTGCAGAATGTACGGCAATGTCGCACCAGTCAAGCACGTTGTCTCCTTAGATCCACAATCATGCTCACAGGAGCAGCAGTCGAGAGATTTAAAGACATGTTCCATTAGAGGAATCTGCTGCCCAAGACCGCTGGAAGATGCAAGGGCAAGGGTGTTACTTTGAGGACTGAGGTAGGCCTGACCCCAGCCATGGTACTTTGCGTGGCCGCATGTGCAGGTGAGAACTGGGCAGTGAACAGAGAAGACTGAAGAAGCCTCAATACCTGTGGACTGTGGTTCTGGAGGAGCATATTGCACACACCATGGACTGCTCAAAGGACAAAGCCATCTGTCCAGGGGGAGGGAGGCCAGAGGGCTCCTTTGAGGCAAGGACGGCAAAACGTCGTCTTCCATACTGTGGATGTGCTGTCAGGAGAGACCAGTCCCTGGAGAAGGCCATCATGTGGGACAAAGTCAAGGGCAGTGAAGAGAGGAAGGCGCCAAGGAGCGGGACGGCCACTGTGGCTGCAACAACGGGCTCGGGCCTCCGACGATGGTGCGGATGGCGCCGGACCAGCAGTGTTTGTAGTGTGTGTTCTGTGCACAGTCACTGTGGGCCTGAACTGACGCGATGGCTCGATCAGCAGAGCGGAACATAAGAAAACAAACACGTGCTGTAAAAACCTAGCGTCACGTGAGCAGACAGGCATGGAAGCTCATAGACACATGAGTGCTGGAGACTGAAAAAGCAAACAAACCCAAATTCACTGCGACCACGCCAATGCCAACTCAGAGAGACGTTAGAGGATGGGGGAATTGGCCCTGTGAGTTTGAGACTCGCCGTTCATGGGAAGCGAAAGCCCTGTCCCTCCTAGTCTTTCTCCCAGTTGTCATTGGGAAATGGAAATTAAAATCATTGTGGCTAAGGCAGACAAACAGGCAGTGAAACAGACTGACGGTCAGGCAGACAGTCAGGCAGAGAGACAGACAGACAGGCGGGAAGACAGACAGGTGGGCAGACATATGAGTAATGACTGTTCACCTAGTAGACGAGCATGTTTCCAGGAGCCGGGTTATGACAGGAGCCTGGCTGAGCGGTGAATGATGGATTCACTAATTAGACACTAGCACCTGGTTGGCCGAATCATGTGACTGAGGTGTCCCTGGCGTATGGATCATCTGCCATCACTCAGCCTCACAGGCTTTGAGCTCACAGACTGCCTGGCCTGGTCGAAAGTTTGAGGCCAGACAGAGTCCTCTCCTGCAACAGCCAGAAGGTGGTCACTTCAAGAGGGCCAGGGAGCAGCCTGGCGGGTGGTCAGATGAGATGGCTCTCTGGGACTTGCTGAGACTAAGTGCTAATGTCACAGTCCCGGAGTCCCCTGACCTAGGGGTGTGGACAATGACACACTGCACTCTTCCTCCCGAGCACTGCACTGACCAGGTGATTTGAAATCTCATTTTGTCTTCACGTGGCTCCCTGATGTAGTGGTGACGTGTTAGATGCTAGCTCCAAGGTCAGCAGTTTGAAACCACCAGCTGCCCCTCGAGTTACGGTCTTGGAATCCCACAGGGGCAGTTCTACCTTTCCTGTCGGGACAGCGTCGACTCAGTGCAGTGAGTTTTTGTCTTGACAGGACAGCTGCCTCTCAGGGAGAGTTCACCTTCTCGGTGGCCCATGGGAAGAGGCTGTCCCTGACTGAGAGACTTCCTCCTTCTGGCTGAGGCAGCTAGATGGGCCAGATGTGTGGGGGCTTCGTCTCCTCCAGGCAGGCCTTGGGAGCACATCCAGGGTGAATTCAGTCGGAGGGTCCCATCACACCCCGATCACCTGCCCAGGTGCTGGGAGAATAAGGTTGGCACAGAGACAGCCCCGTGCACCCTGCTCCCAAGTTTCCTGATGGCTGATCCATGTCACCAGGCTCCTTCTCAGGCTGGGACCCACCTGGAAGAGGGACCCCCCGAGGACTTTGTCCAAGGGGGGCCCGGCCCGTGCCCAGCATGGAGGGATGGATCTGGAGAGTGGCCCCTTTCAAAGACTTCTTTTCCTCGTGGGCTTTCCACATTTCCAAAAGGCAAGCGAAGTCTTTGCCACATGCTGCTTCAGGAAGAAGTACTTTCATCTTGCCCAGTGTGAGGTCTTGGTACTGAGGCCACCCAGTGTCCTGTCATGCCACTGTGCACCGAGCGAGGGCTGGCCAGTGTGGGACTGGTGTCTGGCCACATCTATGGTAGCCTGTCCTTGGAGACAGATGTCTCAGAGCTGGGTCCTCATGACAGTTGTCTGCCTGCCTGCCTGTCTGTCTGACTTAGCCATGTGGCTGACTGTCTACCCACCTATCTGTCTGTCTTAGCCATGTATTTTACTGTCTGGCTGAGTGTTTGTCTGTCTGCTTGTCTGACTGCCTGTCTGACTGTTGGAGTATTTGACTGTCTCTTGTCCTGTCTGCCTGTCTGAGTGCTTGTCTGACTGTCTGCCTGCCTGTCTATTTGTCGGGTTGTCTGTCTTAGCCACAATGACATCATGCTTGCTATCTGATTGACTGTCTGACTATGCCTGAGTGTTTTTCTGACTGTCTGTCTCTCTGACTGACGATCTCTCTGCCTACCTGCCTGTCTGAATTTGTCTGTCTGTGTGCTTGCCTGCCTATCTCTCTGTGTTTGTCTGACTGTCTCTCTGTGTTTGTCTGACTGTCTCTCTGACTTACTGCCTAGCTAAGTATTTGACTGACTGGCTGCCTAGCTGAGCGTTTGTCTGACTGTCTGAGGGTCTGCCTGACAGTCTGTTTGTCTGACTGCCTGTCTGAGTGTCTGTCTGACGGTCTGTTTGTCTGACTGCCTGTCTGTCTTCAACGCAATGGTGTCCTTCTCGCTGGTGTTGAGAGTGAGTGGAAGCTGGGTTTGTAAATGAAACTGTGGCAATAGTTTTAAACGTGAGTGTCCTGCCCCCAGCTGGTGGTGTCCCCTGAGCGCCTGTGCGCTCTGCCCCAACTCAACCTTTCTTGGTTTGCTTGCCTGCATTTTATTTGTTTTAAAAGAATCAAATCAATATTTCATGTATGAAATATAGCCATTTCCAAGTCATGCATAATTCACACTGTTCCGAAAGGGAGTGAGTGCCTACATCTTGAGCATGAGGCTGATCGCTGGAGGAGGGAAGGTCGAGGGCCATTGGTGCTTCATGTGGCTGTGGGGTGGGGACAGAGGGGCCACTACTCATGGCCGGTCGTGAGTGGCAGCTGGTGAGCAGGCCCCAGGGAACGTGGCTCAGGAAGTGCTAGTGGGTCCAGGCACTCAAGGGGACCTTAGCCACACATAGAGGGGAGCACCCCATCTTCAACTAACTGGGGGACAGTCCCCTCCTGCCTGAGGGAAAGAGGCCCAGGGCATGGCTTTCTGCTTCCAGGGAAGATGAGCTTGAACAAGAATTTGCTTTCTTTTTTTAAAATCATTTAATTGGGTCTCATACAACTCTTATCACAATTCATACATCCATCCATTGTGTCAAGCACATCTGTACATTTGTCACCATCATCATTCTCAAAACATTTGCTTTCTGCGTGAGCCCTTGGTATCAGCTCCTCATTTTGTGAGGATTTGCTTTCTTTTTGAAAAAAAAAAGATTTTTTTAGTAAATTTAAAACATAATAATTTGACAGGTGAACCAAAACAAAACATTGATAAAGAGCCGTGGGCAGGCAGGCCACCTTCGTGTGTCTCCCTGCCATTGTGCCAAGTTTAACCAAATGGCTGACCCCTATGCCAACAAGAACGTGCTCCTGGCTGACTTTACATGAGTGGACCTCCAGCCCTTTCTTAGGCATCTCTGGGCAGACTTAACCCCCCTGGCCTTCCCGCTAGCCGTCGAGCATCTGAGCGGGACATGCCAGCTCTGCCTGAGTTAGCAGCCTCTGAGGTGACTGTCCTCTGAGGGTGGGTGCTGTCGGCTGGGACAGTGCAGTGTGAGGAGGACTTGGCACCCCCTCGGATCCTGCCCTCGCTGCCTGCGGTTCGAGGGGCAGTGAGTGGGAGTGGGGGGATGGTCCTGAGCTGCTCCATGCTGCCCACATTGCCAGCTTCTTATGCCGTTGCCCTGAAATTCCATTTGGTCTCTTACACCTGCATCAATAATTTAATTTAAATGACTTTCATCACAGAGACTGGCCTGTTCCTGTGAAATTTACCAAGATGAATCCACTCTCTGGAATATTGATCAGCCGGTAGAATGTCCTCCTAGAGGAAGCAGTGGCATCATTTTGGTTATAAACAAATATTTAGTGAATTATGAGCAAAACGGTCCCAGGAAATTACCAGCGCTTTGTTGGCAAATAGGGGTCACTCCCAAACGCCAGGGAAAAGGAGAGCGAACAGAGTCCAAGCTGCAAAGGCTGGTAGTCAGGAGGGTGTCGTTGCTCAGAGCACCCTCAGGTGCTAACACTCCTTCCTCCCAATCCCCGTCCCCTGTGGGCAGAGCTGCCCGACCCACACAGCTCCTACTCACCACCACTGACAATGGGGAGACCTTCCTCTCTGTCCAAGGTGGGCACCATGGTCACCCATTTGCACCCCAACAAGGGGTTATGAGGTGAGGGGTACAGTTCGGGTGGGCAGCTCAGGGCATGGATGTGGGTGGCTGTGGGGGTGCAGGTGAGGGGTGGCCAGGTGGGTGGATGGGTGTGAGTGGTGGTAACAAGTTACTGTCCTGGGTGATGGGTTGCATACACCCACGCCACCCCACTGCCTGGTGCCCTCTCTGTGGCCCCAGCTTGCTCACCACCACTGTGGGTGCCAGGGCCGCTGTGCTGTCAGTGCCAGGAATGTGGTCCACCCCGCTCCCCCACCCCACCAGTGATGTCTCAGTGGGAGACAGTGCATTCATTTGCCTTGTTCTTGAATTTACTTTTATTTTAAAAAATGGCTTTATTGGTGTACACTTCCCACATCATATGATTTAGTGGTTCCATTATGTTAAGAGGAATCCCTGCCATCAGTTTGGAACACCTTCTTATCATGTTCATTGTGACCAGCTTCCCATTTCCCTCCCCCGGCCAGTCCCTTAGGTATCATGACTGATCCAGTGACTGTCTCTGTGGATTCACCTATCCTGAGTTTCATATACAAGAGCACCATACAAAACACAAGCAGAGAGCAAACGAACAAACCCCTCCACAATGACTAGACAAAACAGAGGAAAACCTCAATCGAAATTTTTTGTTGTATGTTTTCTGTTGTTCAGTATATGAAACCCAAGATTGAAGAACTTATAGTGATAGCAAGTAGAATAAGGTTTTCTGTCTGTGTGTGTGTGTGTGGGGGGTGTACAGTGGGGGAGGGCGGGGAGTAAAGGGGAGATGATGTCAGGTTCAAGAAGAAAGAGAATGTTTTGAAACTGACTGCAATTGTACAATGCTGCTTGATGTGATTGGACTATGGAATGATATGATATCTGAATTACCTCCCAATAAAAAGGTTTTGGAAAAAAAGAAAGCAGAAAATGTTAAAAATGGAAACTTTTAAATTGGTCAAGAGAGATATCAAAGGATAAGAATTACACCTTAGCCTTTCTAAGTTTGCTACCATTGACGCCACGATGCGCTCGGTCCGGAGAGCAGGACGATTCACTCCCCTTGACTATGGTGAGAGGGGATTCCCCTGAGGCTTAATCTGTGTGTGGCTCCCCCTAATGTGCTTTCGGCTTCCAAGGTCATTTGCAGCCTTCTGCATACTGGGTGTTCGCAATGTAAGCTCTGATACCATTCCCTCGATCAGGTTTGGATTTTATTACTTGCAATCCTTGGATCGCATAGCCGGCATGCTTCTTCCCTGCGGATCTGGTGGTTGCCGCACTCAGATGGCAGCTTGATTTCTAGGACGAGCCTTTGAGACACCAGACACGATTCTTTCTGGCGGCTGGGCACCATCTGTTTTGTCACCGCCCTTGTCTGTGGCACCCCTACCTGCAGGGGTCTCTTCAGGAGGGCGAGCATCAAGCAGGCAGGTCTTAAGAACTAGGTGTGCTTGGATCAGGGCTAGAATTAAGTTTGAGGCTACAATTCATTCATATACCTATGATTTATATATGTCTCAGGTTCACTTTAGAGACCTCTTTATCATTTTATGACAAAGACTATTATAAATTATCCCCTGGGGTTTAAGGCAATTCTATTGGTAGTGTCGTTAGTTTAGCCAGTGGTACAGAATTTAAAACTGTTGAAAAAGGAAATTGTGTATCGGCAAGTTAAGACTGAAGCACATGAACTGTTGACTTGCGCAGATTAAACTCTTAAGTGACTGGACACTGGGGTGATGGGACAAAACCTTCAAGCACACACACTCACACAGCAGAGCCATGCCTGCAGACTAACACACGCCACCAGACAGCAAGGAGGGCACGCACACAGTCAACGTGTGGTCCTCCCAAGCCACTTTCCATGGCAGTTTTTTTGGGTCACCCAGTCGGTTCCGACTCCTGACGGCCCGTGTATGACAGGATGAAGCCCTGCCCGGTCTGTGCCAGCCTCACCATGGTTCTCAGGCTTGAGCCCACAGTCACAGCCACAGTGCCTGCTCATCCCGCAGGGCCTTCTTCTTTCCCATGCCCCTCTCCTTTCTCCAGGGACTGGCCTGTCCTCACAACCTGTCCAAAGCACATGCGGCGCAGGCTCGCCATCCTCGCCTCTCAGGAGCGTTGTGGCTGCGCTTCTTCCATGGCGGAGCTGTGTGCTCTTTGGGCGGCCACGGGACTCTCCAGTCTTCACCAGCACTGTAGTTCAAATGCATCAACGGTGCTCCACTCTTCCTTATTCAGCATCCAGCCTTCACCCTCAGAGGGCCACTGACAACGCCATGGCCTGGGCCAGACTCTCCTTAGTCCTCAAAGTGACGTCCTTGCTTTCTGACACCTTAAAGAGAGGCCTGGTGAAGTGGATTGGCCCAACGCAACGCATCTTTGGATCTCTTGACCGCTGTGAGCATTGATGGGGGACCCAAGCCAGACAAAATCCTCGACAGATTCAACCTTTCCTCCACTGACCGTGTTACCTGTTGTGGAAGGTACAGCATCTGGAGTCAAGTTGGGACTTGAGAGGATGAAGAGTGAAGGGGTGAAGTCTAGTCTGTCAATTGGATCATAGCCGATGAGGCCTCTGTGTGGGTCTGACGGGAGACACTCTCTCTGCTGATTCCCTGGGAGACATTGCAGGTGACAAGACACATGGCACCATGCTAGTGCCCTGAGCTGGAGGAGCCACGTGGACCTACCCTGATATAACCAGACCTCTGAAGCCGGAGAAGACATGTAGAGACCCCTGCTAGTGCTGAGATGCTTACAACACCACTGGATCCAAAGACTTTCTACCCACTGGCCTGTGATCATCCTGCATTCAGTGTCATCACAAATAAAGTCTGAAGAGGACTTTATAGATTGGTATTGGACATATGGGCTAATATTGGACCTATGGGTTTAGACTGGACTGGATTGGGATACGTTCTTACTGTACAATTACCCTTTATATAAAACTCTCTGTTATACACATATGAGTTTCTATGAATTTGTTTCCCTAGTCTACCCAGACCCACACTCCTGTTGAACCAGTTGTGAGGATTTTGGTCTCTGTACACGGAGCTATGATCTGTCCTGAAGTCTTCAGTCCTTGGCCTTCAGTGGGCACCACCAAAGCAAGCGGTTCGAGCCGAAGTCCAGTGCCCTCCACTTCCATAACTTTGGGATAGCCGTCATCTCTTCTTCTCACACTAGGCCTTTCAGCCTTGGTCGGTTCCTCGAAACTGCTGCAGGTGAGTTTGAGGTAAAGCCCAGTTCCTCAGTGGGGTTTCCATGTTGAATCCTGGTGTGGCCTATGAAGGATGCTGTGTGCCTCAAAAGAACAGCCTACAGTGCTAGCGATCTGTAGCAATAGCCTGGATCATCAAGGGCTGGATAGAAACTAGGTTCCACTTAGGAACAGTGCTGGGCATGTTCTCCCCTTGGGTGCCACATAAGTGTTATTAGGAAGGGTTTTATCTGGAGGCGCCAGCAGAGGACCGATTCCTTATCTGTTGTAGCTGCCCTCATCCCTCTGCCTTGGGGGCACAGAGCACAGATTCTCTCTCTCTCTCTCTCTCTCTCTCTCTCTCTCTCTCTCTCACACACACACACACACACACACACACACACACACCATGCACACCACTCCCTCTGAACAAGACCCTGGCCTCACCAATGGCCCTCCAGGTTCCACCTGGACCTGAGCATCGGGCAGGGCAGGGATTCCAGTGAGGGCTGCTGGGTGTGATGGTGATGTTGCCTGTTACCTGCATGGTGGGCGGAGACACCCACAGTAGAGGTGCCAGGAACCCTGGACTCAGGAACCCTCTGAGTTAAGCACACCCCTGTCCACCTGGGTCACAAGCTCCCATCCCTCAGGTCAACTGCAGGGGGCTGATATTTTGGGGATGTGTGTGGTTGAATCTTAAATTAAAACGTCACATTAGACCCAGCTGCGGATATGACGTTGTTCACAGAAGCAGACTGGAAATGCCACCACTGCCCCCAGAGAAGTCCTTTTCCTTTGTGTCCCTGCCAGCCTCCTGGGAGAAGGGGTGGGGGCTTTGTTATGCAGAGAGAGCCACGGAACAGGAACAGAATTAGCAGACCCAGCCAGGTGATTCGATGAATATTCATATGGACAATTTAATCAGGGTTTGTTCAGTATCTACATTTACATTTGAAGCAAGTTCCTGGAATATAAATAAAGATTTCAAAGCAATTGTATTGACTTTCATCTCAGAGGGGTGGGGAGGGGGAAACAAAGCCCAAACTGGCCCCTGCCCCTACCCAGTGGGTTTGACTCTGGCCACCCTGCAGGGCAGAGCAGGGTCCGGACTGTGACTCCTCCCTCTCCGTTGCTGGGTTGGAGCCCCGGACTTTGGGGTTAAGCCTGGCACTTAGACCACTGCCCTCCCAGCTGCCAGGCGAATTTGGCAGGAGGGCTCTCTGGAGCACCAGACTCTCGCCCCCAGAGGATTCTGGGCCAGGGAGGGTTAGTGTCTGGGAGCTCACCTTCCTCTCCATGGAGGGGGTTGACAGCACACTTTGGAAGCAAAATGGCCATTTTTTTCCCCATAAAAAACGTTGAGGCAGCATGCGCGAATGGAGAGTAGGGTTTTGGAAGCCGGCCCCTCCAGGCTGTGCAGCCAGTCCCAGGCTTGGCCAGCGTGCCTGCAGAGGGAGGTGACCGTTGGACGCTGTGGCGGGGACACAGGACATCCGCGCACATAGGTGCTCTGAGCACACTCGCTTTTGTGACAAGGAGCTTTGGAGATAACAGGGTAGACAGAGGCCCACAGCCCTCCTTGCCCACAGCAGCCAAGTCCCAGCGGCTCAGCTGCTCCCGGGCCCCCTGCAGGGTAGCGGGCTGACTTCATGTGCAAGCCAGCTAGCGAAGTAAGCAGGAGAGAATGCTGCTTCCTCAGGGGCCAGAGCGACTGCAGGGCTGGCAGTGGCTGGGGAGGGGCGGGAGGCTGCGGGCGGGTGGCCGAAGGCCGGCCAATCCCCCCCTGCAGCGCCCACGCGTGCAGCAGGCTCACGTGACAGACACGGCGACTCAGGGTGGGGCTGAGCAGCAACCGTGTGTCCGTGGGCTCCCTGCCAGGCGGGCGTGAAGAGTTGGTGGTCCGCCCCACTTGTTGATAGTCAACTGTAAAGTTTATTGTACATTTAGGTGAAAGTTGGCGGGACACGTTAGTGTCCCAGGCAGCAGCTTTGACCCAATCCATTCCTGAAGTCGGTTCTACGCCCCTTACCCGCCTTAGCGCAGCCCCCAGCCTGATCCCCGTTCTGGCCCCGCCCCCTTCCCCTGGCCCCGCTGAGGAGCCTGGTGACACAGTGGTTACCCGCTGGCTGGCCCGATGACTGTAAGGCCAGCAGCTGGACGCCACCACTCTCTATGGAGGTAGGAAGCCTCATCTTTTCCCCACGGGGCCGTGGGTGGTTTCAAACCCTGCAGCTCATAGTCCGAGGCGGAAGCACTACACTGCGCAGGCTCCTTCTAGAAAGAGTTACAGTGTCAGTTACAGCCCACGGCGGGGGTGGGGTGTCAGTTCTCTGTCATATAGGGTCGGCTACTACGATTCAGAATGGAATGGGAGGGCAGCGAGTTAGGGTGGTGGGATTGCTTGGCTGAAAGGCAATTCCCGTGGGGGAGGGGGTGCAGTCCCAGTTTGAGGCCCACCCTCTTCGGGGGTCCCACCGTTCTCTGTCAGACCAGCGAGTCCTGGCTTTTTAAGATTTTGGACTTTGTCTTACAGTCCTTCCTGCCCTGTGCGCCGTCCCTCTGCTAGCAGGTGGCAGCTCTAGGAGGGCATGGTCTCCTGGTCTCCGGGCAGCTGTCTGTGGTCTGAGGTCCCAAGGTTCTGGTTGCTGGCCTTCTTTGGCAGGGTGCATTGGCGATGACTCTGCTGGGACTCAGAGACTCTCTGGGTCTTCCTGATTTCACCAATGGCCACTGCTCATTTCACCAAACTGGAAAGACACTCACAGACCCCACAGAGTGCTGACTGGCTTTTGCAGTCCTGCAGCAGATGCTGGTGGCTCCCACTGCTCCAGTTTCTTCTCACAGCCGGAGGGTGCTGGGCTTGCTGGCACCCCTTGACCCCCCACACAGCCCCCCTCCAGGGTCCTGTCTGATCAGCCCCTGGGGGCTGTTGCTCATCGCTGTGGGTTCCACCGACAGTGCTCAAAGCCTGGGCAGCCACCAGGTCTGTGTGAACCTGCTTCTTTGGGAATGCTTTCAGGAGCATGAGCTTCTCACCGAGACCCTCGTTGGAGATGCTAAAAGAGTAATGATTCAGGGCTGAAAGATTCCGTAGCAGGCTGTTAGAGCCTAGGAACAGAAAGGAGACGAATGAGGCACCAACTGAACAGCGGTCTCAGGAAAAGCACAGTCATTTAATTTCGAACTTTCCCAGCTTGTACTGGTGCCTGTTTTGCAACAAGAGCTAGTCTTGCAAGGTTCATTTTTGCTCTTCAACTAGCTGGTTGGAACAAACCCACGGCCTCACTGAGGGACAAGGAAGGGGGCTCGGGAGCCTGGTCCTGACATCAGGACAGGTTGGGAAACCAGGCAGCTGCGGCAGGAAGAACGCGGGACCACAGCCCCGGGAGCTGTAACTCGGTGCTTCGGCTACATTAGGGCCTCTTCTCTGGTGGCCTGGCCGTGTTGTGGGGACGCCAGTGTCCTCTGCGGAGGCCCCTTGGTGATGAATAGAGGGGCTCTGGTCATCCACTGCTTCAAGTCATGGGCTGTGGGCGAGTCTGTTGGGGTTGCGGCGGGAAGCATATTGAGTCTCTGGCTGGGCCATGAGGAGGACCACTCCATGGCCGTTCAAAGGGAGAACAGGCTTCCCAGAGGCACCAGGGCCAGCAGGTGGACTGTCTCCCCTCGTCCTCTTCCTCCCACACGACTTTCTCTTCCGCTCCCCCTCTGTTACTTCTGAAAAGGGAGCATCAGAACGTCCAACGTACTGAAAAGTAGATCACAGGCTCTAATAACTCCAGTGTTCCTGCTGCACAGCGGCAACCTGGCCAGGTCCCACTGTCCTTCCCTGGGCACACTGTCCTTCCACAGGTCACACTGCCCTTCCACAGGTCACACTGTCCTTCCACAGGTCACACTGCCATTCCATATGTGCACACTGTCCTTCCACAGGTCACACTGCCCTTCCATATGTGCACACTGTCCTTCCACAGGTCACACTGCCATTCCACAGGTCACACTGTCCTTCCACAGGTCCCACTGTCCTTCCCTGGGCACACTGTCCTTCCACAGGTCACACTGCCATTCCACAGGTCACACTGTCCTTCCACAGGTCCCACTGTCCTTCCACAGGTCCCACTGTCCTTCCCTGAGCACACTGTCCTTCCACAGGTCACACTGTCATTCCATATGTGCACACTGTCCTTCCATAGGTCACACTGTCATTCCATATGTGCACACTGTCCTTCCATAGGTCACACTGTCATTCCATATGTGCACACTGTCCTTCCACAGGTCACACTGCCATTCCATATGTGCACACTGTCCTTCCACAGGTCCCACTGTCCTTCCCTGAGCACACTGTCCTTCCACAGGTCCCACTGTCCTTCCATATGTGCACAGTGTCCTTCCATAGGTCACACTGCCATTCCATATGTGCACACTGTCCTTCCATAGGTCACACTGTCATTCCATATGTGCACACTGTCCTTCCACAGGTCACACTGTCCTTCCCTGTGCACAGTGTCCTTCCACATATTACACTGTCCTTCCCTGTGTACATTGTCCTTCCATATATTACACTGTCCTCTGTGCACAGTGTCCTTCCATATGTGCACTCTTTACTCCCATATGGGCACTCTGTCCTTCCCTGTGTACTCTGTCCTTCCATACATGCACTCTGTCCTTCCATATGTGCACTCTGTCCTTCTATATGCTCACTCTTTCCTTCCATATGGGCACTCTGTCCTTCCCTGTACACTCTGTCCTTCCATACATGCACTCTGTGCTCTCATACATGCACTCTGTCCTTCCATACATGCACTCTGTCCTCCCATATGGGCTCTCTGTCCTTCCATATGTGCACCCTGTCCTCCCATATGGGCTCTCTGTCCTTCCATATGTGCACTCTGTTCTCCCATATGGGCTCTCTGTCCTCCCATGTTTGCACTCTGTCCTTCCATACGTGCACTCTATCCTCCCATATGGACTCTCTGTCCTCCCATATGGGCTCTCTGTCCTCCCATGTTTGCACTCTGTCCTTCCATATGTGCACTCTATCCTCCCATATGGACTCTCTGTCCTCCCATATGGGCTCTCTGTCCTCCCATATGGGCTCTCTGTCCTCCCATGTTTGCACTCTGTCCTTCCATACGTGCACTCTATCCTCCCATATGGACTCTCTGTCCTCCCATATGGGCTCTCTGCCCTCCCATGTGTGCACTCCACCTTCTACACCAACCCCAGTGCTGGTGCCATTTCCCTCCAACAATTCAGCACCACATTCCTTGCTGTTTGAATAAACTTCACCGCATGTTGGAGATGGGGACCGTGCTCCCCTATTGCCTGGGCAGTGCGCTGGTACTTGGCATTGTTTCCTCCAGCTCTTTGCTTCTCTAGGCTTGGTGGAGCCCTACCTATGTGTGAATCCCTGGGCCGTGTCTCCACTCACTCCAGATCCCCGCTGTTTCCCGCTGCCCCACCCTGACATGCAGGCGTGGTTGCTCCGGAATATGCTGGCTCCTGGGTGGGAAAGTCTACTTCCCAACATGAATTCCTTGGCACGCAGGACACTGCCTTTTTCTCAGGTTTGCAATCTTTCTGCTGTTAGACCAAACAATCCTGTCTGTGCGTGGAAGCAGGTAGGAGAAGGCTAGGCTGTCTCTCCCACAAGGAGCCCTGGGGGAAGAGTGGCTGCTAACTGCAGGGTCAGCAGTTCACGACCACCAGCTGCCCCAGAGGAGCAGCATGAACATCTAAGACCCCCGGGGAAGTTCTGCCCTGTCCTGTCGGGTCACTGTGAGTGGACATCGCCCTGGGGATACTGAGTCTGCTCCCATGAAGCTTTACTTTACAGCCTCAGACCCTCCATGGGTTCACGGTGAGCCAGGCTTTGAAGATGGTTCTTGCCGGACGATAAAGAAGCGGAGGTTCGCCAGGAGGGCACGGAACAAAAGACCACACCAAACTCACTGCCAACAAGGCCATTGGACTCATTGGGACCCGATGGGACTGACCTGAGCCAGCATGGCCCCGGGCTCCTGAAGAAACCAAGCTCATGGCCACTGGTCCATGCTGACTCACAGCGACCCGACAGGACAGGACTGCCCCCGGGCGCCCTCGACTGTAACTTTTTAAGTTGTTGGTTCTGAATCGCTGGCCTTTCGGCTGCAGCCCAATGGGTAACAGGGGGAATGGATATTCCAGCAAGGAGATGGGGGGGGGGAGGCTCAGGGGTGGGACCGTCATCTCCCAGGCGCCACTTGGGCTGCACTCCCTGTCAGGGCCCCCCGGGGTAGCCCCCATCTGTGTGCTCACGGAGGCCTGAGCGTTTTGATGCTGAACTCATCCTAGTGGGGCTTCCAGGCTAAGCCAGATCAGGATGAAAGGTCTGATGATGGACTCGTGGAAACCAGCCAGCGAGGACCCGGGGCCACAGCAGACCTCAGCGATGGTGCAGCCGGGCGGTGCCAGCACACCGAGCACTGGGTTATGTGGAGCCGGGGACTCAGCAATGTGGAAGCCCACGAGGGCAGGGTGTACAGTGGGTCTGCATAAACCAGCCCTGCTGCCACCTTACTCATTTCCACACCCCGTAACGTGCCAGTCCCCACAGCACAGCCCCCTGGCAGCCAGGCAGCTGGTGGCCAGCCTTCCATGCTGCAGGACTAAGGTTCCCATCTCCTCAAATCGAAACCAGCCCCACTGCGATTGCTCATCCCAGAGACTCAGGTGACAGGCAAGGGCCCTGTGGCCACACTGCTGCCAAGGGAACCGGGGTGGGGGTGGGGTGCCGGGCATAGCAGGAGGTGTAGGAACACCCGGCTCAGACTGATGAGAGTAGGCACCTGGGGAGAATCCCACATCACACAGCAGTTGCCCCACCTGCCGTCGCCTAGGTGAGCATGGTCACCGCAGTCTCTGGTGGTCAGCTGGGTGGCACGGGAGAGCTTGGTTGCTCTGAGGACAGGTGGCCCTGCCCTGTCCATCTGTCTGCAGGGTCCAAGGGCAGACTGCTGAATGCAGGAATGGCATCTTGTTTCCATGCCATGCTCTGGGCGGCCTGGGACATGACTAGTTGCATTTTAACCACAGACGCCTCTCCAGTCTGCCTGGGCCCTTTGCTCTTTGGTCCAGAGTCGCTGGCTTGAAGGGCAACCCTGAGGATCCAAGCCCAGGAACTTCATCTCCCACAAAACCAGGACATGAAGCAGGTGGGCCCAGACGGGAGCCATGCCATGCAGGAACGTCAACCCCAGACCCGACACTTAAATTAGAGTGTCGATGGTAATAAACCCAGCATCGACTCTGATAATCACAGAAAAAACATGATAATATGATTTAGCCTAGAAGTACCTCTAACATAATAATAGAAAAATTATATTTCAGCTAGTATCTGGTTAGCCCGTTGTGAATGTATGCAAATATCCCTGGAAATATTAATATATACTGCCAGCTTTAGCTAATTAAAGGAATGGTTTTAGGAGGAACGTCCTCCTGATAATTTAATCACCGTTCACTTTTTTTTCGGTAGATAATTATGGTGTTTGCTATTAAACTCTCTCTTGATTTTTCGAGGAAGGAGAAATCCGATCTTTTACCTCGGGAGCCCCAGGGGAATCTGCCCATGTGCTAGTGGCTGTGGCTCTCTGCTCTGTGGGAGAGCTGCCCGCTGGGCCTGGAGGCTGCAGGGCTGGGGCTGGCCGGGGTCAGCGGAGCGAGGCAGAGGGGGAGCCTGGCCAGGCCAGCCCTCCTTGGGTGCGGCCTCTCAAGCTTCCCTTGAGCTGGGGAAGCATGAAGCTCATCTCACAAGGCCACGGAGGGCTGATTTGCAAAAGGACATTCACCCCAGCACCCTCAGGTACCCCCACACATGGTGGGGTGCCCACCTATAGGTCTAGGTCCTTGCCTGGCTCTGGGGGGCAGTGGGCACAGAGTGCTAACCTCGGCTGCCCCCTAGGGAGGAAAACGCAGAAGAAACACATACAAATGTGAGGGTTCTGGGGAGGGGTGGGGGTCCTGATGCTCTCAGGCAGCCCTTTGGGGCCTTCCCAACAAGGGCCTGGGGTGGGACAGATGCACTGGGCTGTTCTCCACAGTGGGGGCCTCATGTGGGGGGCGTCTCCGAGCACCCACGGCAGCAGCAGTGGTGCCCTGTGACCCCGTGAGGGAGGCCTGGGCAGCAGTACCACTGCACTGTGTAGTGAGTGCATCCTCAGGCCCAAACTCAGCCCCAAGAGGAGCCCACGGCCCACCACCCTGCCGGCCCCCAGGCCGCCACCATGACCTTGGCTGCTCCAAGGCCAGCTTATGGTCTGAGGTCTTCTGAGGGGAGGGCCAAGAGAACTCCTGGGATGTTTCTCGGGAAGGCAGGGGAGAGCCAGCGAACACGTGGCGCCTGGGGAAGACCTTTCAGGAAGAAGCAAGTAAACAAAGGCAAACACTGACGTCCCATCATTCCGATGCATATCAACCCATGGGACGAGGAAGAACTGCCCCTGAGGGCTGCCGCCTCTTTGCCCACCAGCCTGCGGTGGCTGGCATGTTGCCGCAGTGCCGGAAGCCACGTCCCTGGAAGTTTAAATGCCAGCAAGGTCACCTAAAGTGAACAGGTTTCAACAGGGCTTCCAGACGAAGAGCAGATGATGGAGGGGGGCTGAGCTGCCTTTTCTGAGGAACTGAGCCCTATGGCTAGCATTCACGGACAGTCCCAGGGACAGAAGCAGGAACGAGTCAGAGGCGGTGCCAGGAGCTGAGCCCCTCAGCTGGGAAGGCGCTTGACACTTGGCTGAGGAAGAGCTGCCTCCTCAATGGAGTCGACGTGGTGCCGGGAGGGAGAGAAGCCACAGGGTAAGGCTGATGCACAGGAGGAGAAGCAGTTGCAAGCGATGGTTAATCATTGGGACTGCGAATGAACAAAGTACAGGCCCAGGAACATTGGAAGTGGTCAGAAATGAAACGGACCGCATGAAGATCCATATTCTGGGGTCCATGAACTGAAATGGATTGATGTTGCCATTCTGAGTCAGGAAATCACATGGTTTACTCTTCGGGGAGTGACAGGGTAGAGGAATGGTAGAAGCAGACAGCAACAGCGCATCAAGATCTGTCTGGAAGTGCAGTGTTGTCTGTGCGAGGATCAGATCTACTCACGTGCACAGAGGTTCAGGCAGCACGACTGTTCTTCACCTTCACGCACCAGCCTTAAAGCCAGAGTTGCAGACATCGAAGAATTCCAGCACCTTTCATCGGAAATGGATCAAATATGTAGTCAGAATGCACAATTACTGGTGATTGGAATGCAGACATTGGAAGGAAGGAAGGAAGAGCAGTTGCAAAGTATGGACTTGGTGGTAGAAATGAAACTGGAGCTTGCAGGACAGAATTTCCCAAGAGCAATGAATTCTTCAGCACAGATACCTTTTTACGCCAACACAGGAGGTGGCGATACATGTGGATGTCTTCAGATGGAATCGCAGTGGGGAGAAGATGTCTGCTCAGCATCAACAGCGAGACCAGACCAGGGGCCGCCTGCCGAGCAGACTATCAGTTCTTCCCACGCACATTCAGATTCAAGCTGGCGAGGTCGAAAACATGTCCAGAGAGCCACAATGCAACCCAGAGCCCACTGCACCTGAACCTCAGGGACAGGCTTGGTGCATCAGAATCTCGTCATTGGTTCTCAACCTTCCTAATGCCACAACCCTTGAATACAGTTCCTCATGTGGTGGTAACCCGCAACCATAAAAGGATTTTTGTTGTTACTTCATAACTTTAATTTTGCTACTGTTATGAATCGGGTGACCCTGTGAAAGGGTCATTCAACCCCCAAAGGGGTCAGGGCCCACAGGTTGAGAACCGTTGCAGTAGACGCTAAGGACAGAAGACCTGACGAGCTGTGGGAGGACATTAAGAACATCATTCACGTAGAAAACAGGTCAGTAACAAGACAGCAAAGCTCAAGCAGAAAGACAATGCTTTGAAAACAATGATGGCAACATATGTACACATGTGTCTGATACAATTGATGTATGGGTCGATATAAGAGCTGTAAGAGCCCCCAACAAAATGATTTATTTTTAAAAAGGCAGGAAAGAAAGAAAAGGTCAAAGTGGATGTCAGAGGTGCTTCGGGAACGTGCCCTCCATCACGGAGGTGCTGAGGCACATGGAAGCAATGGTGAAATCAGCGAGTGCAACAAGCTCCACAGGGCGTCTCGAGAAGACCAAGCGGAGAGTATAATGAAATGTGCCCAGACCCAGAGTTAGAAACTCGAAAGAGAAGGACATGCTCAGTATATCTTAAATGTAAAGAACTCAGGGAAAAAAAGTTAGGCCTCGAGTTGCAATATTGAAAAGTTCTATGGGCAAAATATTGAATGATGCAGGACTCATCAGACAAAGATGGGAAGAGTACACAGAGCCGCGGCACCCAAAAGAAATAGTGGACATTAAGCCATTTCAAGAGGCAGCATGTGATCACGAACCAATGGTGCTGAAGGAAGAAACCCAAGCTGCACTGAAAGCGTTAGCCAAACACCTCTCTCTGCCAGTGAGTCTTTCAACGGAGAGACCTGATGGAAGTAGAGGTGAGTGGATTAGAACTGCCCCCAAACGAGGCTCCAGTAATTGATGGAACACCAATCGAGATGTTTCATCAAGCCGATGAAGCCATGGAAGCACTCATTTGTCTGTGCCAAGACATTTGGAAGACAGCCCCTTGGCCAACTAAACGGAAGGCATCTGCATTTGCACCCATTCCACAGACTACACAGGTTATAGAAAAGTACCGTTGCCATCACATGTGAGTAAAGTTTTGCTGAAGATCATCCAACCATGGCGGCAGCACTACATGGGCAGAGGGCTGCCAGAGGCTCAGAAGAGGATGTGGAACAAGGGGTGTCAGTGCTGCTCTCAGCTGGATCTTAGCTCAAAGCAGAGACCACCAGAAATAGCTTTACTTGTGTCTTATCGACTGTACCAAGGCACTTGACTGTGTGGGCCCTAATAAACTGTGGATCACCTTGGGAAGAATGGGCGTTCTGGAATATTTAATTGTGCTCATTTGGAATCTGCACATGGACCAAGAGGCAGTTGTTTGAACAGAAAAGGGAATAACTGCATGGTTGCGGGTGTGTTCAGCAAACCATCAGAGAAGCTGGATTCTGTGAAGAAGAATGTGGCATCACGATTGGAGGCAGGCTTATTGACAATGTATGATATGCAGACAACCCAACCTCACTTGCTGAAAGTGAGGAGGCTTTGAGGCACTTGCTGATGAAGGTCAAGAATTCCAGCCTTCACTGTGGATTACAAAGCTAGGTAAATAGGACCCAAATCCGCACACCTGGTCCAATAGGTAACATCATGATAAATGGAGAAAAGATTGAAGTTGTCAAGGATTTGGATCAGCGCTCATGGAAGCAGCAGTCAAGAGCTCAAAAGACGCACTGCATCAGGTCACGCTGCTGCAGAGACCTCTTTAGAGCATCGAGAAGCAAGGGTGTTCCTTTGAGGACTCAGGTGGGCCTGACTCAAGGCATGCCATTCCCATCGCATCGTATGCATGTGAAAGTCAGCCATTGAATAAGGACGGTTGAAGAAGAATCTGTGCATTTGAATCATGTGCTGTCATGAATCGTGAAGCCTACATGGACTGCCAAAGGAACCAACAGATCCATCTGGGAAGAAGTACGGCCAGACTGCTCTTCAGAGGCGGGGATGTCCAGACCTTGTCTCGTGCGCTTTGAATAGGTGATCAGGAGAGACCAGTCCCTGGAGAGGGACATCATGGAAGCACCAAGAAAGAGGGAGGCCCTGTCCAGATGGGCTGACACCGTGGCTGTAACAGCGGTTCAACCATGAGAACAGCGGTGAGGCAGGAGCATGGCTGGGCAGTGTTCCATTTGGCTGGGCATTGGGTCGCTGTGAGCGGAAACTGACCGGCAGCACCTACAATAACTCTCTGGGAACATACAGTCTCAGGTTTCTCCCACGGACTGACTGGGGGGCTTGAACCACCGGACCAACTCGGCAGTCCAACTCCTAAACCGTCAGAGCCATTATCATGGTACCAATTTCCCCCAAAGCCCAGCGGGATGAGCTCTGGAAAGGGCCCCCCGCGAATGCTTTCTGGGAGAAGCCTGCTACACGTGGGGGCTGACTGCGTGTGTTTTCTGCACATGGGGACTTAATATGTGTGACGATCCTTCAGATTCGCCCCACGACGTGGGATGGCAATTGTTTCTACTTCCAGAAATAGCCACCCTGTCACCACAGGTGAGAAGAAAGCCCAGGAAACGTCGGCTCGGCAAACCACAGAAAGATGGAGCACAGCGCTGCCTGGTCCCCAAGGACCAGTATGTCAGCTTCCAGACAAACAGCCCAGCACAGGCTACCCTCTTCCCTGAGCGGGACGGGGGGCACAAAACTCCCACCACACCCCTCTGTGAGTAGTTGCGAGAGGAGACCCCCGTTACAACCCGCCGTGGGGGGGGGGGGAAGGAAACCCCTGTCACTCTCGGATGGGGTGGGAGTCTAAATCCCTGCCGCCCTCCCCTCTGGGAACCTGGGGACTGGCCCCTGAGGGTGTGCAGGAGAAGTGGAAGCAGGTACAACAGCGTGGACAGTGCAGACCCCTGGCCCTGAGCCAGCCCCCTGGAGCAAGAGTGGTCTCACCCTCAGGAGGGTCCAGCAGCCCCAAGCTTGCGGCCAAGGCCTGGGGCTTCCTCCTGGGCACCAGCTGTCCCGCGATGCCTCCTGGCTATACTATGGAGGGTTAGCATCATGGTTGTGGGGGACCCCTCGTGTCTGTGGAAGACAGCACCCCGCTACCATCCTTCTAAAACACCCGAGGCACTTCCTCCCGCCCCTTGCACCCACCCTCCCATGGCAGCCAGGAAGCTTTCTACCCTGCTCCAGCAGCAGGTCCCTGCGGGCACACACAGACCTGGCTGCAGAGGGGTCAAGCAGGAACTCCAACACAGCTCCCTGCAGAGGAGAACCCAGGCTGCTCGGGTCAGGGGAGAGCGCATTCTGTGGCCATGACCATGGTCGGTGAATTTGGCTGACTTGAGTGCAGGCCGCTGCTGGGCAGGAGAAAGGAAGGCCAGCTGAGAACGGGCGCCTCTGAATGAGGGTGCTGGGACATGGTCCTTATGGGTCGGGGTCACCTGGGTAGCCGCTAACCACATGCACCGTGGGGCAGGCTGCCCAGCAGAGCATCTGCCAGGCTCCGAGCAGGCTCAGTCCTCCGGTGATGCAGCCTCCTGCATGGCTCTCTGCTGCCGTGTGAAGGCAGGGTGAGTTGTGAGAGGTCAGAGGAAGTGCAAGGGGCTCATTGACCCCCTGTGTGCCAGAGCACGAAGCTCAGGTGGATGTCTGAGGGGCAGGGGGGATGAAGAGCTTGGCCGACTCTACCTGGGCCTCCAGGGGGCGGGTCTGCACAGGTGTCTGGTGTCCTAAAGGTGGGGGGCCGGGGCCGGGAGGCTGGGAGGACTCGCTCTTCTGGAGCCTGGGGTTTCAGGAGCGGGCACGGGAGAGACCCGACGGCTGGCTGCAGCTGAGGTCCAGGGCACTGAGGGCTCAGAGCTGTGGGAGCCTCTGGCGGTGAGAGTGTGACTCCTCAGCTTCCAGATGTCCTGTCAGTAGGGACCCCTGCATGGCGGTCATGTCACACAGCCCTCCAGGACGTGCCAGGTAGGAGAGAGCCAGCATCATGAGCCCCCAGCTCTGAGGTCTCCATGCCCTGGGGGCACCCTCGCTGCACCTTGACTCCTGACTCCAACTTAGCACTCCGATTTCAAGCAGGCACAGCCTGCGTTTCTGGAAGGTTCTTTCTGCTTCCTTTGGGGGTCTTGGGAGGTGTGCATTGTGTGTGCATGTTTGTACATGCAGCCACTACCCCTCCCTGCTGTGTGTGATGAGAACTTGCTTTTGCCCCACAGTCGTTTAGAGCAAATTGAGTTGGCAGTGAGTCCTAATTTCCTTGTCACTTGGATGAAAATCTAAAACGAGAGCTGGGAGTGGCGTCTGCAGCGCTGCCCAGCCCGCCCTGGTTAGCTCCTTGTGAAGCCCTGCTGGCTGGCAGGTGGAGGGTGAGCCAGGTGGGTGCTAGATCGATGGCCAGCACCACCACTCCTGTCCTCTGATCTCCCGGAGACGCCGGACGGGCTGCTGAGTGCAAACTGGGGGAAAATCACATGGCAATATTTTTTCAAGGGAAGTTATTAAAATATTGACATTTCATGTGCACAGGCTTATATCTCAGATGTCAGCAGACAGGGCTAATTCAATTATACGGCACTGTGCCCACGTGCCAGATCAATCGGATTCTTCCAGAAAGCACCAGATGTGGGTGCTTGGGGCTGAAGCTGTTTCTGGAACTTATTTCAGACTTCCAGGTCTGGGAATAGTCTGGAATAAGCCCAAACCAAGGCTCCAGGACCGGATGCAACACCTATTGAAATGTTTCAGCAAGGTCGTGATACACTGGAAGAACTCACTGTGCCAGGAATTTTGGAAGACAGTTACTTGGCCAACTGACCGGGAGAGATTCATGTTTACACCTATTCTACAGAAAGGTGGCCCAGCAGAGTGCACACATTATAGAACAGTATCACGGGTAGACCCCCCAGCCACGGCTGCAGCAGGACGCTCGCAGGGAGCTGCCAGAGGTTCACCTGGGCTCAGAAGAGGACGTGCATTGAAGGCTCTCATTGCTGACATCAGACAGATCGTGGCTGAAAGCAGAGAACACGAGAAAGCTGTCTACTTGTGTTTTACTGACTCTACCAAGTCAGTTGACTGTGTGGACCCCACCCACCTGGCTAGCCTCGAGAAGCATGGGGGTTGCAGAATGCTTCATTGGGTTCATTCAGAACCTGCATATGGACTGAGAGGCAGCTGTTTCAACAGAACAAGGGGATAACTACATGGTCGACAATCAGGACAGGTGCGTGTCACATACTCAGTCAACCTGTCTGCTGCGAGTCAGAGACACTGGACTCGAGGAAGATGAGTGTGGTGCCAGGACTGGAGGAGGGCTCACGAACAACCTGCGACACGCAGAGGACACACCTTGCTGGCTGAAAGTGAGCGGGTCTCTGAGCACTTGCCGCTGAAGATCCAGGACTGCAGCCTTCAGTGTGGATTACGACTCAGTGTGAGGAAGACCAACGTCCTCACAAGTGCACCCACAGGTGGCATCGTGGTAAATGGATAAAAGGTTGAAGTCAGGGATTTTGTCTCGCTCGCATCCACCATCAGTGCTCCTGGAGCAGCCGTCAAGAGCTGGAACGACGTGTTGCACTGGTCAGTCTGCTGCACAGACCCCTTTAGAGGGTGACCTGGAGGACTGAGGTGCGCGACCCCAGCCAGGGTCTTCTCCATCGCCTCTTCTCATGCGAAAGGTGGACCTTGAGTGAGGAAGACTGAAGCAGACCCGATGAATGCATTTAGACCGTGGTGCCGGCGAAGAATATTGCAAGCAGCAGGCTGCTGGAAGGACAGACCAACCTGTCTCGGAAGCAGTACGTCCAGAGCCCTCCTCAGAGGCAAGGATGGCCACACATCCTTCGGACATGTTGTCAGGAAAGACCAGTCCCTGAAGGACATCATGTTTGGTTAAGGTGAGGGCAGCCCACAGGGAAGGTCCTCAGCGAGATGGAGGGACAGCGTGGCTTCAGCAAGGGGCTGTGGCATGGGCATGAGTGGGAGGATGGCACGGGACCGGGTGGTGTTTTCTCCTGTTGTGCCGAAGGCTGCTAAGGTCACCGCCCACCACCCATGACTGTCGGGTCCATTCAACTCAAAGCGACCCTATGGGACAGAGTGCTCTTGGGTCTCCGAGACTATAAATCTTACGGGTGCACACAGCCTCACCCTTCTCCCTTGGAGTGGCATGGGGTTAGAATCGCTGATCTTTGGGGCAGCAGACCTGCACTGAACCCTCGATGCCACCAGGACGTCCTAGCTTCCAAGGCGACTCTTTTAGTTAAGCTCTGAGATGACATGGAGCAGAGTGCAGTGCGGGCTTGGGGCACTACCCTTTGCAGGGGCGGGGGTTCAGGGTGGGGCTCTCCGTGCCTCCCCTGCTCCACTGCCCAGGGAAGCGGAGGCTGGCTTGGGGTCTTGGCCCAGGGTAGCTTTGAAACACCACCTTTGAGAGTGTGTCTGGATTTCTGTCCTGGTTCTAGTCCTTTTCAAACATCATCCCTCCAGAGGCAACCACCAGGGCCGCCTGTCCTTCTGTCGGGCCGGGTGAAGGCGGTACCTTCAAGAGCAGGGCTACAAGGGTGGGGTGGGTGGAGCTGTGGGGCTGTGGACTGGGTGAGCTGAAGTTACGGGTGAGGCTAAGGTTGTACAGCAGGGGTGCCAGGGGGGCAGTGTGAGTGGGACAGGAGTCTTGGTGGGTGGACATTGTGTGGGGCAGGGGTCTGGGTGGGCTGAAGTGGCGCAGGCAGGGGTGCAGGCAGGCTGAGGTTGTGTGGAGCTGAGGGGTGCTGGGTGGGCAGAGGTTATGCAGGGCAGCAGGTCACATCACGGGAGAATCCTGCTCCACCCAAATTGACAGCCCCCCTACCTATCCCAGTGGCCCAAGAGCATCCGGGCTTATTTTCCTTTGTGATCAATACGTTCAGTGATTTAGGGGCCGAGGTGAGAGCTGTAATTGTTCTGTCCAAGATATTGACCGTGAACGGTCAGGGTAACCAATGGGGTAAATTGAAGCCATCAGAGGGTCCCAATAATGTGAAGCCTCCTTTTGCCAGGGAGCAGCGCCCTTGGGTGCAGGGCTATGAGGGGCTTCAAACACTTGGTGGGAAATTCGGTGATCGTTTCATTTAATTTCCCAGGGATTTTTGAAGCCTCTTGTATTTAAATACTGGAGTGCTTGTGGGGCAGTTGGCCACATGCAGGTCTGCTAGCGACCATGTCAGATGTTCGAACCTACCAGGTGCTCCAAGGGAGAAAGACGGGGCTTTCTACTCCCGTCAATGATCGCAGTCTGGGAAACCCACGAGGCAAGTTCTACCCTGCCCTATGGGGTCACTATGAGCTGGGCTAGACTCAGTGACAATTATAGAGAGATTTATTTTTAGGAAATGCCCGTAATTGTGTGTGTGTGGGGGGGACTGGTAAGTCCTGAATTCATGGATCAGGTCACAGGCTAGAGATTTCTGTTGCTCATGGGCTTGGGAGAGGGAGGGTGGCACGTTCAAAACCTACCAAGTAGACACCTGTAGGCATGTCTCAAGAGCAGGAAGTCCCTGAGATAAGGAATGTGCAGGGGGAGGGAGACAGGGCGGGAGAGGGAGGGGGAGCAGGGGAAGAGTTAGGGGGCTGGGCCAGAGCTTCCTCTTATAGGCTGGAGGCAGGCCACCCCGCGCCCCGCCCCCCCCCAAGCAAGGTCCCTTTTCAGCTGATTGGCTGGAAGACGATTACGTTGTATCACATCACAGTGCATACCTGCTTGTGTCTGGAGACCACCAAGAGTCACAGCCTGGCCAATGGGACACAGGGCACAACCGGACACCATGGGAAGAAGCTGGGTCCAGACACCCAAGGCCTCACTCACCGTGTGATGAGTGGCTCGGGGGCTCCCCCAGAGGTAGGCAGTGCACACAGGGGCCTTACCAGGGGCAGCTCCTGTGTGCCTGAGGGTGCCAGCCTGCCTCTGCCCTGGGGGCTGGCCGTGTCTTGCAGGGTCCCCATGGGCACCATGACCATGACTGTCAGGCCTTGCCTGGTAGTGGGAAGCTGTCCACTCAGCGTAGGGGATTTCTAAGCCTGTTTGTATGGTTTGGGGAGACGCACCGAGCACCCGGGTTTCCATGCAAGGCTGGGCCCCACACACGTTGCTGGTGTGGGCTGGGGTTACTCAGAGGGCGGCATGCATCCCCACCCTCCTCCTCCCACACCCTTCTCCCCTCTTTCCTGCCCTTCCTGCCTCCTGAGTCCTGGGACAAGCGGGGCCCTGGTAGCATAGTGGGTTATGCCCTGGGCTGCTATCCATGGGGGTCAGCAGTTCAAAACCCCCAGCTGCTCTCAGCAGGAAGAGGGGACTTTGCAACTCCTGTAAGGAGTTACTGTCTCAGAGTCCCCTGGGACAGCTCTACGTTGCCCTCTGGGGTTGCTGTCCGTCGGCATGGACTCGGTGGTGGTGCCTGGTCTCACGTGGTAGTGGTTCTCGGCAGCATCTTCCTCTCAGTGTTCCTCCTACTTTGTGGCCTGTCTGCTATTTGGCTGACATAGCAGGTCCTCAGGGCAGGTTCAATTCCAAGTTGAAGGGTGTCTGAGGGCCACTATCTCCACGGGGTTCCCACCAGCCCGTTGGGCCTTTGCTCTGATCTCAAATATTTATGGGATTTCCTCTACTCCGTCCGGGCCTTCTGCTGGGCTCCTGATTAGAGCAGCGGGCGGGGGGCTCTGGGCACCATCTAGTGCTTCTGGCCTCTGGGTGGTGGAGGTTGTCTGGGTGTCTCCTTCAGTCTTTGAGTTTCCCATGGAGGTAACTTTTGAAGTTTGACTTTTAAGAGCCAGCAGATGATTGATGTTCGTGCCAACACACAGGGCTTTTAATATCAGAATCTCAGCTGGGCTCCCACACAGTCATTTTGGGAGGCTCTCCGTCTGTCTGTTGTCTGTCAGCTGGCCTCCCCACACCACCGGAGCATTGCCCTGTCTGCTATACCTCAGCTACATCAGCCTCATGGGCTTTCTTTGAGCAGGGGCTAGTGGGGCCATATGAGATAGTGACCACCTGGGGCAGATTCCAAGCCACTCGGGCCCTACACCTGCCTGGTGGCCACCCTGCCTTGCTCATGGACTCTCTGCGCTGTGACGTGGCCTCTCTCACTGCACCCTGGGCACCTGCTGAAAGACTGCTGTGGTCGTCAGCCCCACGCACCACAGAAGGCAATGCTGCTGGGCTGGTGCCACCCCCGAGATCCACCGTCGGGTCACCGTGGTCCCCAGGGGTTCCACTGGTGAAGTCCCAGAACTAGATCACCAGGCCTTTCTTCCTAGTCTGTCTGAATGCTGTGCTGAGACTCACTTGGATCCCAGGAGCACAACAGTCTTTATGGACAGACGAGTGGTGGCTGAGCATGAGGTGCACTGGTTGGGTGCAGGAGCCAGGTCCACCCCTGGGGAAATGTCCGTTCTGACTCATATGACCCCGCAGGACTGAGCAAAAGTGCCCCGCAGCCTTCTCAGCTGTCATCTGGGAGCCACTGGTGGGTTTGAACTGCCAATCTTTTGGTTAGCAGCTGAGTGCTCAGCTGGTACACCACCAGGATGCCCCCAAATGCATGATTCGACAGGACCTGCCATGACCCGGGTCTGCATTTTCTGCAGCCCTGCAGGAGGGGAGGGAGGCCTTGGACCCATGAGACCTCTGGGCCATGCTGGCATTTAGGTTAACCATAGTTTGAGTGTTAATAGATGTGTAGGGCATTCAGGTGAGCCTCCCAGGGCCCTGGCTTAGGTACCCAAGGTCAAGTTACTGCCCTGGCAGGATCTAGCAGGCCCTCAGCAGGTGGTACACCGCCATCACCTGGATTGTTGGTTTTACACAGCCTCACCTGGTCAGGGCCTTGGGCAGGTGACCAGCCAGTCCTGGTTCACTTCTTTCTAGGCTTGGGGCTTGGTTCAGTATTCTGGGCTGCCTGCTGGCCCTGCCCTCCATGCCAGGGGCTCCTGGGGCAGCTACCTCTGCTCACTTTGGCCTCATGCTGGCTGGGCCTCAAGTACCCCATGTCCCCCTTCCCTCCAGACAGGAGGGCAGCCTGGTGCCAAGGTCCTTGGCTATCTGCCTGTCCTCTGCCTCTGGCTGCACTGGGCCTGCCTGCTCCCACTCCTGCCAGGTCCGATACTGCTGCTCCCCACGCCTTTCCCTGGGCACACTCCATACCTCTTCCTTCAGGAAGCTCTCAGGCCTGCTCCCCCAGCCTCCCCTTGGGTCCCAGCTGTCCTGTGGGGAGTGTACTTCAATGGACTTCTGAGACCTCACACACCATATCTGCTGGGTGAAACACTGGGTGATCTGAGCTTATCTCAGGAAGGACTATCTGGGTGGCCCCAACAATGAACCCACCGACTCCTGACTGAAAGGGTAGCATCCACCCAGAGGTGCTGCGGAAGATAGGCCTGGCAGAATCCATGTCTCTCACGCTCCGCCCCTGAAGGCACTGTGGGGTGCAGCTCTGTCTGGAGACACACGGGGCGCTGTGGGTTGGAGTCAAAGGGTTGCCTTTCCTCCCTGTAAGAACAGAAGGAAAAACAAACAGAAGTCCTCTCCACATCAAACGTCGCCTTTTGCAATCAAGCCTCGGCCCTGGGAGTCGCCTGGATGCTGCTTATGTTTCCCAAGGCTTATCTGCCAGGGCTGCACAGACCAGGGTCTTCCGCTGGCCGCTCACCAGCTGCTGGGCACAAGGCCGCGTCCACAGATGACAGAGCCCCATGACCATGTCAGCATCTGCCTCTCCTGCACAAGGGATGGTGGGATGGGGCGGAGAGAACCCTTCCTGCCCGGGGTGCCCTCGCCGGACTGAAGGCGAGTGACATCGGCGAGTTTCAAGGTGCGTTTTCATCTTTGGGTTTGAACTCTCAAACTGGCGAGCCGTGACAGCTGGGTGTTGTCCTTGGTGCCGTCAGGTCGGTTCTGACTCAGCAGAAGCAGACACAGTCTGGTCCGACTCTGTTGACAGCACGTGCACCACCCACCCTGCGCCCGCCGTCCTGCCTGTGCTGCTCTCTTTGCCCACGGGGGCAGCCATGGTGTCCATTCACCTTTTCACCGACGGTCTGAACATCTTCATCCCGATACCCATGCCCGCTTCTCAGGAGTGCTCTGGCTGCTCTTCTTCCGAGACAGGTCTGTGTGTCCCCTGGCTCTCCACGGCACCTGCACCCAAGGGGGCGCTTTCCTCCCCGGCTCCCTTCACCACTGTCGTGCCCGTGGGTTGATTGAAAACCCCGAGGCCTGCCTCTCCCTGGTGAGCAGGACTGAGCAGACCCGTTGCCTTGGAGCCAATCCTGATGTACAGCAACCCTGTGGGAAGAGCAGAAACGGTCCCCCAACACCTGGCCCTAGCTTTCTCCTGCCGAGCCACTGGTGGGTTTGAACCGCCGACCTTTAATTGGCAGTCAAGTGCTTTAGCCAAGGCACAACCCGGCTGCCTCCAAAGAACCTTCTGATAGTTCACAATATAGGGAGTGGAACGGAGAGGTCATTTTTTTTAAATCTCAAAATGTCCTTTTATTTTATTCTTTTAAAGATCATTTTATTGGGGGCTCTTACAGCTCTGATAATAATCCATACATCAACTGTATCAAGCATATTTGTACATAAGTTGCCATCATTATTTTCTAAACGTTTACTTTCTATTTGAGCCCTTGGTATCAGCTCCTTTCCCACCCTCCTCGTGACACCTTGATAAATGATAAATTATTATTATTTTCATACCTTACACTGACTGCTGTCTCCCTTCACCCATGTTTCTGTTGCTCGTCCCCCTTGGGGGGGAAGGGAGGGCTATGTGTCAATCATTGTGATCGGTTCCCCCTTCCTCCCCTCTGAGAGGTTGTGCTTTATGCCTGGGTCAGCAGCCGTCTACCACACCCTGTGGCATGACTCCAGGACGGACGGATGGTGTTTGGGGCACGTGTGTTGTGCAAGAGCATGCTGGGGTGCTGGCACTTGACTGGCAGAAACATAATGGCGAGGATTCAGTCAGGTTGCTTCTGCACACCCGTGGGAGCTTGGCCAAGTAAAACAAAACACGTTGCTATCTAGTCCACCTGGACTCCTGGGAACCCGGGGTCAGAGTAGGACTGGGCCCCCAGGGCGCTCAGTAGCAGGGATTCAGAAGCCCATCACCAGGCCTGCCTTCCAAGGTCCCCTTGTGTGGGCTGGAGCCTCCAGCCTCTTGTCAGCGGCCGGGCATACTGACCGTTGATACCGGGGGCTTCCAAACACCGCATTTTAGCCCTGCTGGCTGTCGGAGCCCTGCCCCCTCATGTGAACGATGGATGCCGTCACAGTGATGGCAGTGAATCTAGTGGTTTCAGTGCTCTGGGGGCAGCAGTCAGGAGCTCAGATGATGTGATGCACTGGGCCAACCTGCTGCACAAGATCTCTTTAAAGTGCTGGAAAGCACCTGACCTGGTTGATATTTTCAATTGCCTCCTCTGCATGTGAAAGTAGGACACTGAGTAAGGAAGACCAAGAAAGGACCGGTGCCCTTGAACGGTGTGCTGGGGAAGAACACAGAACTCACCATGGACGGCCAAGAGAACAAACAGATGCGTCTCGGAAGAACAGCCAGAGTGCTCCTTAGAGGCAGAGATGGCGAGACTCCGTCTCACATACTGCAGACATGCTGTCGGAGAGACCAGTCCCTGGAAGAGGACATCAAGCTTGGTAGAGTGGAGGGGCAGCGAAAGAGAGAAGACCCTCGCCGGGATGGACAGACACTGGCTGCAGCAATGGGCTCGGCTCGAGCGTAAGAACATTGTAAGGATGATGCAGGGCTGGCCAGTGTTTTTGCCGTACACAGGTAGGACAGGGCAGTGATTTATTCTGTTGTGCATGGGTCCTTATGAGTGGGAGCCAGCTCCATAGCACCCAACATCACCACCAACACCAACAACATCAATACCACCAACATCAACACCAACATCAACAAAACCAACATCATCAACATCACCACCAACACCAACATCAACAACAACGTCATCAACATCAACATCAACACCAACATCACCACCACCAACACCAAAAACGAGCCAATCTGGCTAGATTCTCCACCAAGTTCCTAGTGCTTCTCGCAGCTACGAGTTTTGTTTCTGGGTGTGGTTCTATCGCCTGTTTCCCATATGGCACAGGCTGGAGCGGGCTCGGGTGGTGGTTACCCTCCCCTCCCCCACCCCTAGCCTGCAGTCGGGACCCTGAGCCGCTGGCTGCTGCTTCCTGCCTGTCCGGAGAGCAGTTGTACAGCCATGTAGTTCATGTCCACTGAATGTGCATCAATTTAAGGCGCATCCTCCACATGTACTCCACGCAGGAGGGACAAGGCTGCCAATTAAGAAACAGCATGTCATTTCGTCAAAAGGAGTCCGATTTAAGAGACGCGGGGACACGGGGAGCCGCATCTGAGCGTTTTAGAGAGCTTGTCAGACAGTTCTATAAAAACTCACTTTCTGACTGATGGCTTTGTGTTCATCTTTCATCTTGTACATAAAGCCTCATCATTCCATCACTTACTGCACACTCTGGGCACTGTCCCCTGGGAGCCCCGAGCTCCGCCAGCCCCCTTGAGCTCCTCCGAGAGGGCGGGGTGGCCCTGATCCCAGAGATGCTGGGCTGCTGGTCCTTTCTGGATCTTGCCCTCGCAGGGCCTGCATGCAGCCTGTGCATTAACAGACGCTGCAGCCTGCAGCTTCGAACAAGCACAGCTATCTGAGAGTCTACATTCAGACGCACCTGCTGCCCCAGTGCGATCTTGTGCAGGAGTCCCCTTACAGTTCAAAGCAGACCCTGCCTTGTGGTCTGCTAACCGCAAGGTCAGCACTTCAGAGTCACCGACTGCCTTGGGAGAGCAACTCGGCTGTCTGCTCCTGTAAGGATCTGCAGGCTTGGGGACGTGGTGGAGGGTCCCTATGGGTCGGAATCGACTTGACAGCAGTGGGCTTCTATGTTTGCTTAGGCAACCATGGATTCACACGCATCCCCTGACTTCTCAGGCTCCTTCCCACCTCCAAGGTCCCTACTGGTGGCCTCCTGTGCTCTGACTTCTGGGTTTCAGTTGTGTGACCTCCACACTGGCGTCCCTAGTGGTTCCATCTCTCCACCTCCCGGTGCTGGGCTGGAAGTGAGGCAGGAGCAGCTCAGAAGGGCGCTTGTTCCATGGGGCTCCCTCCCATGGGCTTTGGGACCATCACAGGAGGGGTCTGACCAGGCTCCGCTCAGGGAGATGTGAGGTGCCCCACCCCCAGCCTGCCATCCTGTGGGCATGCACACGCCAGGCCCTCGCACGTGGGTACATCTGTGCAAGCGGGCACGAGGTCATTTCCATCTGCCCCGGCCTGTGGTTCCTGAGGGCCCACCAGCAGGAAATCATTGTCTCCAAGGAATCCCTCTGAAGGCGTGCCGCTTGCCCTCAGAGGAGCGAGGACACAGGGTGGGCGTGGCCAGATGAAGGACGGGGCTCCATGGCCAGCAGTGCTGGGATCCAGAACCACAGACAAGGCAGCTCGTGAGAGGGCTTCTGTCCCGCAGCCAGGGTGCCATGCTGCAGCCACTGGCCATGTGGCCCTCTCACCATGTGTACAGACGCCCCCTCACTTCCTGACTCTGAAGAGAGCCCTGCCCGCTCCTCTCTTGGACAGTGACCCAGCCCTGGGCTCTCCTGGTTCTGATGGCGCCACGCCTCCCCGCAGACAGAGACAGAGGTTAGAAATCTGCAGAACCCCAGCCCGTTAATACAGTGGCAGGAGAGATGGAGGGTGATTCGGGGCGAGGAAGCAGAGGCTTGGGGCCTGGTCTATTCCTCTTTCTTCAGGGATGTCACCTTGCCCTGCACACGTTGTCATTGTGGGCTCTGCTCCTAGACACCTGTGCACCACAGCCACACAGCCTGGTCCCGCTGCAGCCTCTTGTTGCCACCACTGGGTTAGTCCACCTCGTCTCCTGGCTGATGTGCCACTTTACCCAGAAGACTTTAAAGAATGCAAACAGCCCATAGAAATGTAGACGCATCTCATCTGAGGGGACAAGATTGGCTGCTGCCCTGTGGATACGGGCCAGGTTTTAATTTACTTAGAAACTCATTTCACCATTCCTGATTGCCTCTGTGTGTGTGTAATTTTCTTGTTATCACTTGCAAGGATGGTACTGGTTTCCCCGTTAGCTAATGAGCTAAGTAGAGTCTTGGGCATGCTCCTCCCTCCCCCATTGTATGAGAGTCACATGCATTTTTGTCTTTTCACATAAATGATGTGAGAGACTCCAGATCCCCAGCTCCCGTGGACAGTGCTCACAGGTGAGCTGGTTCTGCTAGCTTTACCTCTGCAAGGGGTGCTTCTTCTCCAGGTTTGTTCCCTCGCGGCAGGGAGCCCCCCAAACACTTACCAGTCCCTGGAGGGATGGCCCCAGATTTGCCCTGATGCCCAGTGCACTGTCACTTTGTCCAGGGCCCTGGCCCCCCAAGGACAAGCCTCCCGTGGCTGGGCTTGTCCCAAGAAATAGACTGGGGTTTCCTGAGGGTTTTATTGATGGTTTATACCCCCTCTTCCCATTTTCAGAGTTGTCCCATGTCCCTTTGAGAGTGTCAGGCCCCAAGCAGAAGCGAGTGTGGGCCTGGGATGTGGGAGCGCTGGACAAAATGGGCCTGGAGGAGGGTGGGCTGACCACAAAGGCTGGAGGGTGGTGGTGGTGGAGGAGTGTCCCAGAGGTGTGGATGGAAGGTCAGAGGTCTGGGAAGACAGTGGAGACCTCTAGCCTTCCTCTGGCGTGTTCCTGTGGCCATGGACAGCGGCCCCAGGGGTCCATGGAAAGGAGGGGGTCAGGGATGGGGCCTGAGTGGTGGGATGAGGAGACGGCATCCGGCACCTCCTGAGGGTTGGGAGTCGGTCTCTGACTGTGCTCTTCTCAGGCTCTGCTGTGCAGCCTCCCCGTGAGCTGAGCTGTGGGAACCTGAAGGCGGGGCTGTTGGTGCACCACAGAAGACAGAAGACAGCTGGAGCTGGGGGTGCGACTGGTGCCCCCTGTTGGGGGCACTGTGGGAGGCTGCCAGGAGCTGGTCCAAACAGCCCATTAGCTGGGACTCCTGGTTACAAATGCCAGCCAGCTAATGCAAAAGCAGCAATTTATCACAAAGACACTGTATTTGTTAATGGGGGGGGGGGAATGGTCTCCAAGAGTTTAGAATAGGAATGAGGGTGGCCTTCCCCCAAACTTTGAAATCAGACCCAGCAGGTTCAAGAGCCCCCACTCCTAGGGCTTGGGTGGGCAGGTCAGCGGTCCCGCCATCAGGAGGCGGGTGGAGCCCACAGTTCCGACATCTCTGGGGCCTGCTCTTGGTGCCACAAGGCCCTCCCAGGGTGCTGGGGCACATCATAGACAGTAGCCCCCATGGTCACTGGGGCGCCTTCGTCCTGGCCTCTGTCTGTGGACTGTCCCTCAGCCCAGGGAATATCCTGCCCCCACAGGGCGGCTCTTGTGCCGACATGGATACTTCTCTGGGCGCTTTGCTGGGCTCTGGTGAACAAGGCTTGTCTGCTCCCACTTCAGCCCCACGGCCCCATCCCCAGTGGGCAGGGGAAAGGAAGAGGGGGCTCCAGATCCCCTCCCTGTGGCGGGATGCAGGAGAAGAGCTGGTCCCCTGCCCTGGCCCACATCCTCCACACGGGCTCACACTCAGGCCAGGACCTGGTTCCTCATGTGGACACGTGGACATGACTGACATACTGGCAGAGAGCAGACCTCTGTCCCCACGGGGCTTTGTGTCCTGCATCTAGACCTGCCTGCTGGGCTGCAGGGCTCTGTTGCTGATCCCACAGTCCCCTTCCCAGGAAGCAAGGGCCGGCTCAGCTGTCCCTGGGAGCAGTGCCTCTGCTTGGGGGAGTGTGTGGTGTGAGCAGCTCACCTGCCGGCCTGAGTCCTTTCCCCAGGTCTCTCGACCTCCCGTTAGGGTGAGGTCCCCTCCGTGCTAATGGAGGTTGGAGGGTGGAGGGAGGCTCCCATCCTCACTATCTGATCCCCATCCCCCCCCCCCCCCCCGCAACAGCACTCCTGCAGGCTGCCAGGAGCCTTCTCTGTCTCACCACCTGCTCCCACGGGTACCCGCCTAGCCCCTAAGATACACATCTGGCTTCTTTGAGATTCCCAGGAAGCTTCCCTGTCTCTGACCCTTGGGATGGGCATGATGTGGGGAGATGTCTACATATGCCCCCAGCATGGCCAGCTCCTTCAGCTAGGCACCCCGCAGCCCCCAGACATCGGTCCCCCACTGCCCAGCCTGGCCCTCAGTTGGGGGCAAATACCAGTCGACAGAAGAAAGAGCCACAGGCCTGGGGGTCCCAGGGGACACTTCTCTTCTGTCCTGCGGGCCCCCTTGAGCGAGGGACCTGAGCCTGGGCACTGCCCCGCACCACGCATGGGCACACCCTGACTTTCAGGAGGCTCCCCAACTTCCCATTGCAGTGCTTGTCCATTTCCCCCATGCTAATGCCTCCTCGGCAGGCAAAGGTGGGCCTGTTCAGCGATGCTCCTCTTCAAGGCTTATGGTCTCCTGGGACCATGGTGAGCAGCCCCGCCTCCCCGGAGATGTCTATCAGAATTAGGGGAGGGCCACGGAAATAGGGAGTCAGCAGGCAGGCGTCAAGGGGATTCGGATGGCTGGTGACCCCAAAACTTCAGAGACATGCATTGGTGGGCTGCTTCTCAGGGGCTGGGTTTTGGAAGTTGCCCGCCAGGCCTTTCTTCTGAGGCACCTCAGTGTGGGCGGCCACGACCACCTTGTTTCTGCTGCGCAGCGACCATTTTCAACACCAGGGGCTCTCGAGCCATGTAAAAACCTCACCTGTGGCTGGGCTGTGGACTCCAGCTCACAGCGAGCCTACAGGACAGAGTAGAACTGCCCCTGTGGGTTTCTGAGACTAACTCTACACGGGAGCAGCAAGCCTCAGCTTTCTCCCACAGAATGGCTGGTGGTTTCGAACTGCTGACCTTGTGGTTAGCTGTCCAATTCTTAACCACCACACCACCTCATATATTCTCAACTAATCAAAAACCCCAGACCCATCGCCCAGGGTAGATTCTGACACTTGGCTGCCCTGCGCCCTGCATGCTTAGAGAACAGAGCACCACAGGGCTTTTCAGAAGCAGATTGCCACCCTTTCCCGCAGCACCGCTGGGCCAGTTAGTACCTGTGGGTTAGCAGCTGAGCACTTTACCCAGCAGGTGGTGAGGAATGCTGGGACCAGTGTGCGAGGCAGGTTCCCAGGATGACTTGGGACTCAGTATAGTTTGTTGTAGTAGAGGATCAGCACACCCCCATTGCCACCCCAGCGTGGCAACTCAAATGTCTCCAGACATGATCCAGTGTCCCCTGGGGCCCAGCTGTTCCTGGCTGGACCCTGCTTTGTAGCAGCGAGGACCCACATATGCAGTGTCCATGCTGCCCCCAGCAGCTGCCCTACCCGGAGAGCCCACCCTTCAAAGTAGACACCCTGCTCCTCTCCAGTGGGCGTGCTCCCACCCAGGCCTGGGCAGTGCGGTGTCCACGTCCACGCAGAGAGGGAGGTGGGGCTGAAGTTGTAGCTCGTGCTCCACTGGTTGCGGGATGCCTGGAGTTGACCTGGCTCTAATACCACCTGACAGAGGGGCCCACCTGCCTGCAACACCTCCAGTGGCCCAGCCACTTCCAGAGAGGACAGCGGGCCATGGAGGACTGGACAGAGAGTGCTGAGATGGTCTGAGCAGGGGGGACGCTGGGAGGACAAGTGTGGCTTTGCCCCTTCCCTCAGTCTACCCCCCACAACCCCCTCCACACGGGTTCTAGGGCCACAGTTCTAGATCAAGGGCCCAGGGAGTGAGTGACAGGAAGGATGCCCCTGCATCCTCTTAAAACCATCCGAAATAGAGCAGTGGCCATGGCAATCCATGGTGACCCTGGGGGTCAGAGTATGAGCGGGACTGCGCCAGGGAGGCTGTGAAAGAAGACCGCCAGGCCTTACTTCAGAGGCGCCTCTGGAGACCCAACTTCCCTGTAAAGATGGACAGAGGACCCCACCCTGCCCACCCCTCCCTCCCAGCTCCACCCCACCCCTGGGGGAGGCCCCACCCTCCCCACCTCCAGGGAGAGCCAGCATCCCCTCTCTTCAGGAATTGGGCTTGGGTTTCCATGGAAACCTGGGGAGCAGGCAAAGCAGGCCTGGGATGTTTTTCAACTCTCATTATTCTACAGAACCCCTCTCCCCTCTCTGAGCCCACGTTCAGATGGCTGTTTCCATGGAAACTGGAAGGCAAGAAAGTCAGATTCCAGCTATTTGTGTGTGTGTGGTGTGTCTGCCTGCTGTGTGGTGTGTAGTGTGTGTCTGTGTGCATGCCCAGACACCCCTCCTTCTGGGCAGGCCTCCCCCAGGGCCATGGTCCTGCTGAGCCCCTTTCTCACATATGGGGAGGATGGGGAGCTGGAGACCCCAGATCTCTGATGGGCACCCAGCCTGAGACACGGTCTACCCACCAGAGAGAATCTCAGAGGGGCGTTGACTCCCAGGGCTGACCCCCAAGTCCTCATGCACACACCTGCTGTGAGAGGCACTGAGAGGCACTCAACCCTCTGGGCCCTGTGGTCATTGGCGAGGTTCTTGGGCTACTGCTGCCTGGAGTAGGGGTCTGTCTGAGAATCAAAGGGCAGCCCGGGATGCAGCGGGGTAGGACTGTCCCCTTAGATTTCCAGCCTCTGTCCTAGTTTGGAGTGACACAGGTGCCCCTCGAGGTCTCCCATTGGTCAGTGTGCCGGCCACTATCCAAGCCCCACAGGCTCGTGTGTGTGTGTATTGGGTGGGGTGGGGTGTACACCTGACCTTGAGGAGAGCTCCAGGACTCTGCCGGGAACTCTAGGGTCAGGATCTGGGTTCAGGTCAGATTGGGGTGATCTAATCTCTTACACTCAGTGTTTTCCTTTCAGCAGCCTGCCGCTCACGATGTCCCAGGCTGCAGTGCAGCTGACCGCACACGCAGCGATAGCTCAGGAGGCAGGGGGCACAGAGGGCCTGGGTCTTACCTCGCTGGTGGTGGAGAGCTGGCTCCTTCCAGGAGGCTCAGGAGAGCCCCATTCCTGCATCCCTCTGGGCCTCCTTCACCCCCGATATCTCCAGCTTCTCTATGGCTCTGCTGCCCACCATCCCCACCGCACCCCCCGACTCCTCCCAGACCCATGGCTCCCCTGCCCTCTCAGGCATCCCAGGAAGGCCATCCTTCTCGAGACTCCGCTGGCCATGTGAGCTCACCCGGTCTCAGGCTCTGGGCTCCAGCCCTTAGGAGCCACCCGTCTGTCTCCAGAGAGATGGGTCCCTGATGGAGGAGGACACCATGTTGCTAAAGTGGAAGGGCAGGGGAAGAGGAAGATCCTCGGGCTGTAACAATGAGTTCTGACACGCCAACCACTGTGAGCTTCCTCCCCCCCCATCATCCCCCCCCCCCCCGCACAGGACCAGGAAGTGTTTCCCTTTGCTGTGGGTGGGGCCGCTGTGAGTTTAAGTGACTCCAGGGCACCTCATCATCACCACCACCACCATCATCATCAATAGGAGCGTTCTATCTTTAGAAGCCGTGGTGGCACAGTGGTTAAGACCTTCTCTCAGAAGGTCAGTGGTTCGAATCCCTCAGCCGCTCCTGCTGTCTGCTTCCCCAAAGGGTTCACAGCCTTGGAAATCCGTTGGGGCAGTTCTCCACTGGGGGTTCTCACCAGCTCCCCGGCAGTATGCTGATTCCATCTGCTGCACATGGGATGTCTTCTTGATAGCTCTCACGTGTCTTAGTAAAGTTTTATAACATCTACAAATAACTTTCAGCCGTCTAGGAACAACCCTAACAAGAATAACTATCTTCTGTTGCTATCATGAAAGATACTGGAGTTTCCCCACCTGATGATTGCTGCCATATAGAAACACTATTGATTTATTCCCACTGCCAGAGTCTCAACAACCTTCTACAATGGCTTTTGTGAATTCCCACACCGTCTTGAGTTTTCTTGGTGCACAGCCCTGATGGCAGCAAGCCATGGCAATGTGGGCCTCCCTGGCTGGTAACTCGCTGCCCTGCTGCTGCCAGGGGGCAGAGTCAGCTCTCGGTGGTGGCAGAGGGGCCTGGGGTCTTATGTGGGATTTCATGTGGCCTTTCAACCTGATATTGCTATGACAGAAATGCCACACATGGTGACTTCACTGAGCAAAGTCCAGGAGCCTAGCAGTCAGTACTAGGGGTCACTGTTTCTGGGCAAAGGTCCTTGTCATCTTCAGCCTTGGATGCCCAATGGTCCTCGTTCCCCAGAGACCACTCTGTGACATCTGCTGCTCCTTGTAGCTCAGAATCAAGCAGGTCCCAAGAACATGGACCAGTATGCCGGCCACAAGGTTATGGTAAATTCTCAGACATACGGGCCTGGTGTGCGGGAACATCATCTTGTGGAGACACCAAGGGCAGCTGGCAGGACATTGATTAGAACACTAAAAAATGGCCATACTTGGGCTAACGGGCAACCCGGGGTGTCCTCTGCTTCACCGGAAATCTCCCCGAATGTAACCAGGCTGGAGCTCCGCTGGACACCTGTAAATGCTTCCCATTTCTCAACACAAAGTTACAGCTCGGGACATGTGGTGGTTAGGGATGGTGTCAACGGGACACTCCTGGGTAAGGGTAGGGGGTGGAACTCCACCCATCAATCAGGTCAGAGCCTGGTGACACCGCCTTAGAGGTGTGGCCTTTTGTAGCAGAGAGAAACTGAACAGAGTCGACTCTCTCAGGCCCTTTGACTTCTGCTGCAGCTGCACCTGGCTTCTGGTTCCTTGTCCCATCTTGTGACCTGCCAATCCCAGGAGTTGTCAGCAGAGCCCCGACGGTGGATTCATTTGGCTGACTTCTGATTCCGCCAGCCTGTGTCCCTCACTGTCTCTGCCTTCTCATCCTGCTTCCTGTTGGTGAGTTGCCACGCGGCAGGAGAAGCCTGGCTTGAACTGGACTGGACTTTACCATTTCTACAGCTGGGTGAGTCCTGTCGTGACAGGAATCCCTTTCTGTAGACAAACACATACAAGGGCCACTGGCTCTGCTCCCAGGAGAAGCCCAGCCAACACGGGCCGTGAGCGAACCGTGAGTTTCAGGTAGCCAGCGTCCTAGTGTGGAGTTTCAACAACCCACCTCGCCCACGCTGTTAGTGAAGTGGTACAGAAAGAGACCCCTAGTAAGCGCCAATCAGCACGTTCTTGTCCAGCCAGCTACTGCAGGGGGTAGCACAGCCCTCCTGTGCGTCTGCCCGTCTGTCTGAAAGCTGCCCCATGCACGGAAAGCGCGGGGGTTCGCTGTAGGCAGTTTTGCCCTGTGAGCCCCGGCATAGAGAGAGCCAGCCCACATGATTGTGCACTGAAGTGGCTCTACATCCTACCTCCTCCTGAGCAGCGACTGGGCCTTCAAAGCGTGTGGGCGGCCAGCTAAGGAGCAGCCACTGAGCGAAAAGGAGAGTAAGGACCACCAAAGACATGCAGGCAGAATTTGCCCCGGTACCCGTAGACATGCCAGCCCCGTGCCATATCCGGGACGCTGACGGGAAACGCTGAGCCAAGTCAAAGCATGTGCCACGCGCTTGGCAGGGAGAATGACAGTTGGATTGGCGAGCCGGATGGCACAAGCAGACAGAGGGAGTGCTCGGAAACTGCGCTAGGAACAGAGAGGGAGGGGTCGTAGCTAGCTGGGAAGCGGGTGGTCTGGGGAAGGGAAGCTGACTAAGGGAAAACAACGGGGTGGTAAGTAGACTCCAGGCCTCCCGCTCATCCTGTCCCCGCTCCAGTGGTCAGCATGTCGTCCTGCCCTGGGCGCCGTGGCCACCGGAGATGCGCAGTTGAGCTGTTTATCTTACTTCGCTCTGGACGCGACAGAATGGCCTCAGTGCAGGGATGCTTTAACCTTCTCTTCTCTGGCCTGAAACCACAACTAGGCATTCATTTCCATTTTGATAGCTAAAATAACGAGGACAGAGCATTCTAAACTCGAACCGAAATATGTAAGGTCATAGAACTCTTCATAACCTCTCGCCCACTCTTGCTCCGTTTCAAGACCGGAAGAGCTTGGTGGGCTCCAGGTGACCACTGCTGAGCCCCCTGTGAGGGGTCACAATAGGGGACCTGGGGCACTGGGAGACAAATACGGACCCAAAGTCTAAAGGCTTCAAAAGACCAGTATGACTGGCCTGATGGAGGCTGGTGGAACCCCGAGACAGTGCCTGTCACTCCCTTCAGGCTGGAACAGGAGCACACAGTGGGTTAGTTAGACCGCCCTACACCCGACTTTCCTGAGTGGGACCGCACACACACCGTGGGGAGACGACCCAACCATAACATTGCTTGTGGCTGATAGGCTGCAGGGCTGGGGCCCTGGTGGGGTCTATGTGCACCTTTGTGGAGCCTGCCCCTGTGGACGTCTGCTGGGAGCTCAGTTCCCCTCTTAGCTGGTGACTGGCTGTGTCCTGCTGTGGGTGGTCCAGGTGGTGGGTGGGAAGCCACCCCCTTCTATGCAGGAGCCTTTCTGTGGGTAGCTGGGCCAGCTCGAATGTCTCCTGAATCTCCAGGCGGCGGGGCATGAAATATTCAGACCTACATTAAGCAAGACAAATGGAGCCGTGTAAGCTCGCGCTGGGGAGCGGGAGCAGCTCCCTTGTTGGTGAAATGAGTCTCTTTGGGGCATCAGTGTGGACCCCGAGGGGTCCAGGGCCCACAGTCCTGGCGGCCATGCCTTCTTCCTATGGCCCTGGCTCTCCTGCTGGGGCCGTCCCTCAGCTTCTTGGGGGGAGTTTTGCCCTGCGCCCGCTCTGCCCATGGAGGTCCCCCTTCAGGTGGGCTTGTGTCTGCTGTCCTGCTTTGTCCCTTAGCAGGGAGCCCGTGGGCCTCTCTGTCTAGCCAGGTGTGGCCATGCAAAGTCGCACTGTCTGCTGAGGGGTGGTCATGCGTTGTCATGGTGGGCAACCATGCTGCGGAGGGCGGGCGACTCACCACCAATGCCCGAGCACCACCATCCTCAGCCACCCTGAATTTATATGTTTAATTTGAAATCCATGCCACTGTTGTTTTGTTGCATTTGTTTTTAAGTGTGCTTTGTTCCTGCGCCCAAAGAGGAAGGCATTTGTACCAGGCTGTTAAGATACAGAAATGAAACCTCTGCTCTCATGCTGGGCCCGTTTTCTTTAAAGGAGTCGTCGTCTGAGAAACCAGCGGATGTGGACCCACAGCCTGGCTCCGCCTACCTTCAGTGCTTGTCAATAAAGCTTTATTGGCACCCAGCCACACCCAACCTTGGCATTGTCCAGCTTCACACAGCTGGCTGCAGAGCAGGCTGGCCACCAGGATCACCTGGGCAGGCCAGCTCACCTGACAGGCCAGCCCAGCAGCGGCTTTGACTTAGAAGCAGGGTACATGCAGGTGTATATCCAGGTGTAGGTGGGCTTACAGGTATGCCTACAGGTGGGCTTATAAGTGTTCATACAGGTGGGCTTACAGGTGGGCTTACAGGTATGCATACAGGTGCATGTACAGAAGTGTCCTACAGACCCCCAAGTGATCCCAAGGCTGCCATCTGGCTCTGTCCATTCCAGTTCACCTGTGCCTGAGAGGTCACCTGGACAAACCATTGGCAGTTGGCTGGCATCAGCACCCACACAGATCCCATGAGGGGCCACCTACACCCACAGCCAGAACCACAGCCAGACCCAGGCTGAATCTCTCATCTCCCTGACCCAGCCCTTGTCTCACCTCCTGGGGAGCTGCTGTGTCTACCAGGAGGCCAGCACCCTCAGCCAGTTGCCTAAATGACAGTGTCACCATTCTGTCACCACTCCACCATGACACACAGCGGCTCTGTGCCAGGTGGACGTGGGGAGAGGCCTGGCTTCACTCCAGCACAGCTGCCTCCCAGGAATTAACACAGCCCACTGGGCCAGGAAGAGGACACTGCAGGGCAACAGGTGCCCCATGGGACCTCAGCTGGAGGCTCTGGGGTGGCAGGTGGACTGTCACACCTCACCTGGAGGCTCCAGGGTGGCAGGCGTACTGTCACACCTCACCTCCTCCTGGACGCCCCAGGGTGGCAGGTACACTGTCCCCTTCCCCTGGAGGCACCAGGGCGGCCTGCTGGAGGCCGCGGCCTGCCAAACCTGGGTGGAGGTGGCTCCCTACATCCTCACCCGGATGGGTCAGAGACAGAGCACCACTGAGGCGAGGAGGAGTGGCAGGCAGCAGAGAGGAGGATGGAGGAGCTCAGGGAGTGGTGTCGGCGACTTCTGGCAAAGGTCCAGCCGAGCCACTGCCCAGTCTCCCTCACTGAGTCAGGCCCTGCTCTTCGGTTTCCGAGGGAGAACATGAAAGGCGCCGACAGACATCAGAGTCAGACTGGCTGTTACTCATCGGGAGAGAATTTCCTTACAGAGGTCAGAGAGGCCAGGGGTGTGGGATTGGCAGATAGCCTGCCCCATGGACAGGGCAGGGACCCACTCCACAGACTGGCACTGGCCCTTGGGCTCCAGCAGCTTGACGTGGGAGCCTGGGAATTTCAGAGACAGGCAGTTCATCTCACTGGAGAGTGAGCTCAGTTCACTCAGCCCCCACATGGCACCGTCCCCTCCAGGTTATCACCACACTGGCCTTGCCCAACTCTTTTCCAGGCCAACCCACAGGGCTGTGTTTCAGGCGGCTATGGGGCAGGGACCCTTCCCCACCCAAGCACCTTCCCGTCCTTGGGGCTCCTCCCATCAGCTTCAGCTCCTGGCCCTCATCCTGGACTGATCTCACTGCAGTCTCCCTGCTCAGCGCAGAGTTACAGAGCACCCCTAGACATGGGACGGGGGTTGAGGATGGCACAGGCCCTGCAGTGTGTCCTTCTGCTGCTCATGTGTCACTGTGAGTCCCAATCTACAAGACAGCACTTAACAGCAACCACAAGCTCCACCGCCACCACAACCACCACCACTACTACCACCTCCTCTACCTCCACCTCCACCACCTCCACTTCCATCTCTACCTCCTCCACCTCCACCACCTCCACTCACCCTCCACCTCCACCTCCACCTCCACCACCACCGCCACTTCTACCACCACCATCACCACCACCACCTCCACTCACCCTCCACCTCCACCTCCACCACCACCTCCACCACCACTTCTACCACCACCACCACCACCACCACCACCACCACCACCACCACCCCCACTCACCCTCCACCTCCACCTCCACCTCCACCACTACCACTACCGCCACTTCTACCACCAACACCACCACCACCACCTCCACCACCACCACCACCAACAACAGCACACCATGACCACCTCCACCACCACCACCACCACCTCCACCACTACTACCAATACCACCACCGCCACCACTACCATCACCACCACAGGAGCAGATACACAATGGGGTCAAGTGTTCAGAGGTCTGATCTAGGGTGCTGCTCATCTGTCATCTCCGGCCAGCGAGGGGTCCCTGACCACTCAGATGTCCTGAAGGCCCCATCAAGCCAGCCACTGGTGAGGAGAAGAGGCCAGGTCTTGCTCACCCTCTCAGGCCACTGCCTCCCTGTCTGTCCCGCCTGGCTCTGCCAGAAAGTAGGATTTTTACTTTTGGGAATTCGTAATTTCCCCAACATTACCAGCGTCTGCTTTCTTAAAAGTACAAACATATACAGTATGTTCATCATTTAAAGTATCATTTTCTTAATGGCTGAGAATGTTCTCTAGCTGTTTCTTTCGAACTGTGAACAATTAGAGACACACATTTCAGTTCTGAAATAAGCTCTTAGTGATGATCATATACATCAGATGGTTGGGATAATTAAATTAGGGTAATCGACATGGTTCTCTGGTAATTGCTGATGATCCAGAGGGACTGTAGGAATAGTGATTCGTCATGACCCACCTGACCCGTGGTCACTGTATGCTGCTACCAGCAGCTGGGCCTGCATCCCGTCCTTCAGACAAACTCAGAGTGCAGGCCTGGCCCCATCCTGTCTTTTCAGCGGTCTGCCAGGTCTCAGTGGGCCTCTGTGTATCTGGGTGTGTGCACTGGGTTCCCACAGAGAGGAGCATGCCACCCACTGCAGCCTGTGTGTGTGTGTGTGTGTCTCAGAATGTGTGACTGCAAGAGTTGGTTTTTATACATGTGTACATGAGAGAGGGCTTGTGTGCACACATGTGTGCATGTAGGCCTATGATTACATGTGTGTGTGTCTGTGCTTGTATGTGTGACAGCTTGCATGCATAGTTGAGTCTGTATTGGTATGTGTGTGTGAGTGAGTCTCTGTGTATATGTGTGTGTGTGTGTGTGTGTGAGAGAGAGAGAGAGTCTGCCTGAGCTGGCTGTGTAAATGTGTGTCTAGTTGGTGTCAGTGTGAGTGAGAGAGTGTGTCTAGGTGTGAGCCAGTGTGTGCCAAGGGTGTATTAAGAGCATGTGAATTTGCTGTGTGGTGTGTGTGTGCACAGATGGTGTGTAATTGTGTATTTGTCAGTGTGTGCATGGGTGGTGTGTGACTGTGTGTGTGCCCAGGTGTGGTGTGTGCAGCGAGTATGTCAGCATCTGTCCGTTCCGACCGAGTGTAGGTTGCCCCACTCTGAGTGGACAGGCTGCTGGGCGGGGCTGCGTGTGGTGACAGCACACCCTGACAGTGGATGTTGGTCGGTGCAGGGTTCTAGGGAGGATCCTGGGGGGATGCTCTGTCTCTGAGTGTAGGGTGTTGACTGAGGGAGGTGCCAGCCACACTCTGACCACTCCTCGCCCCTCTGCTTTCCCCACGCCCGCACTCCTGAAAAGTGCCAGCGCGTGGCTGCTGCTGGTGGCGTCGACCAGGCAGGTGGCTTGGCCCACGTGTCATGCTAGATCCAAGGCATTTGACCTTACACTCACCCCCATTATTAACTGTCATCCAGCATCTGAGCAGGGACAAACTGACGTGTGGGGGTTGCTGTCTGATGCCTGTTGGGACTCAGCCAGGCTCCGGTTGGGTCTCCTCAGGGGACAGCATTGCTGTGGTCATAGGCAGCCACTCCTGGGGGCTGTATGGTGCCTGGTGGTGGGCATGGGTGGGGTGGAAGGGGAACCCCAGTTGACAAGTCGTGTTATTAAAACAGTTGTGTTGCATGATAAGCTGCCTGCCAAATACCTTCTGGAAATCAAAGCTCCAAGCGGCCTTTGTAACTCGAGTTTGCAAAATGTCTGCCTGGGATGGAGGTGTTTGCTCTGGCATCCTGGCGTCTATATATAACAGCTTGCTTTCATCAGCCTGCCTCAGAGCTTCCAGCATGCCAAGGGGACTCCTGAGAGCACCCCTTCTGGCCCAGCTGGGGTTTGGAGGGCCAGCAACAGGCCACACGGGGCCCAGGCCTGCCCTCCAGCTGGCGCGTGGCTGGGCGCGGACTAGTCCTTTACGCATAGACCAGGGGTGCATGCGCGCTCGCTCTCTCGCTCTCTGGTCCACGCGCCGCTGCGCTGAGCCCACACGACTGCAGTGAGCAAGGCTGATGGCTGCTGTGGGAAACCCACTTAAGTTCAGACAACTTCTCCGTGGAGCTGTCCCGCCTTATGCGACAGGGGACGGAGTGACCTCAGCCTGTGCTCTGCGCTCTCCGGGCCCCACCGTCTCCTGAACGTCAGTAGAAAGGTGATATCCTGGCGCCTGCATAGTGCCCCCCAAGTGCTCAGGTCACCAGTCAGTGGCTGGGGACTCCGTGACGATGAGCCTGCGCTCCTGGAGAAGCCCCCTGACACGGACAAGAATGGGGGAAGTGAGGAAAAGCAGTACTGCCCAGACGTGACCAGGCAATGAGCTGGGAGGTGGCAGGTGAGGGTCTCAGGCTGAGCATCCTCCTAGAGACAGGTAAGAGGAACTACTCAGGGCCACAGCCTCCCCCCCACCCCGGCCACCCTACCCCCTACCCCACTGTCACCTTCCAGGTTCATGTCCTCAGGTGAGGGACATCAAGCCAGCTATGACCCCAGGAAGACAGGGAGGTTATGCAGGAGTGGCTGTGGACTGTGAGATCTTTGCACCACACAGAGCAATGACTGAAGGGGCCCACCACGGGCCCCGACAATACTGTGCATAGACCCCCTGCCCACTGCCACGAGACGTCCACTGCCACGAGACACCCACTGCCACGAGACACCCATTACCACAACTACCCACTTCCACCTGACACTCACTGCCACAGACATCCATTACCACCAGACACCCACTACCACCAACTACCCACTACCCCCAGACACCCACTAACACCAGACACCCACTGCCACCAGACATCCACTATCACCAGACACCCACTGCCACCAGACACCCACTACCCCCAGATGCTCACTGCCACCAGACATCCACTATCACCAGACTCACACGGCCACCAGACACCCATTGCCACCAGACACCCACTACCACCAGACACCCACTACCACTAGACACTCACTACCACCAACCACCCACTGCCACCAGATACCCACTACCACCAGAAATCCACTATCACCAGCCACCACTGCCACCAGCCACCTGGAACAACCAGCCACCCACTGCCACCTGACACCCACTACCAGCATGGCAGTTCATGCGTGCACTGTCCAAGAGGGAGGGAGGGAGGCTACACTTGGCCCTCCTCTTCATGTCCTGCTTTGGGTCTGGATCAAGGCACGCTCTTGTCCTGGATGGGCTTTACCATGGGGTAATAGTGGCTGTGTGAGGCTAGGTTGACCAGAAAAACAAATCCAGTGATACTCATCTAGATGTAAGAGAGAGCTTTATATCAAGGAGTAATTGTATATCAAGCAAACATCCCAGCCTGGTCCAGATCAGTTCCATAAGTCTGATACTAGTCCATAAATCCCTCTCCAGACTCACGCAGCACCTGCAATGATGCTGAGTATAGGAGGCTTGCAGGCTGGGGGTGCACAGTCAGTGGATGCATCTTCAGGGCTCTGGATGCCATCAGCTTGGCTTGAAGTGCATGCCAACGGAAAGGTGACACAGAGAAAGAGAGGGGTGGTTCCCAGGACCCTCCTTATGAGAAGGCCACGCCCTCAAGGAGGTACCATTAGGCTGTGACCTGATTGACAGGCTGGACTCCACCCCTACGCTCTAGCTATCAGGTGACACAGATTCTGTAACTACCACCGTGGCTGTTGGGTGGGGCGTGGGGTCCACTTTTATGGAGCTTGGAGAGAGTTGAGACGGTCTGCTCCCACAGAGACCCGCAGCCTTGGGGGCTCTAGGGGGAGTTCTGCTCTGTCCCAGGGGGTTGCCATGCATTGGAATCAACTTGTTGGCAGGATGTCTTGTTGTCAGAGCTGGGGTGATCAGAAGCTGGGGTGATCAGAGAATGAAACAGTGACGTCTGTCAATGTGGAAGGTTCAGGGTCAATGCCGGGTGTGCCCTGTCTAGGAGCTTCCCACAGAGGGTCTCTGCCCAGCTGGCATGGGACCATTTCTGGTGCCCCCAGACCTTGGATTAAGAGCAAGAACATGGCTGTAGATCGCTCCCACCTTCAGTGAGGGAGTCTGAATATGCCCACGATGGTGTTTGGAGTCTAGCTTGAACCTTGTCCGGGCTGGTGGAGCCAGCCAGGCTCCAGGTATCTGCGGACCTCTGCTCTTGCTGTGGAGCAGGGGAGAGCCTGCCTTCACTTTGCACCATGCTGCTGCTCTCCGGGACTGTGCGTCTGTGATGTGCCCAGAGAGGGAGCCGGTGCTGGAGGCAGCCCCTTCTGCTGGGGCCCCCATGGCGAGAAGGCCCCCATGAAGAGGACCACGCAGGTCTGAGGCCAAGCTGATACCCAAGGACCCAGGAAGATGCCAGCTGGCCACTTCTCCCCCACAGGCATCTTTGTTCCAGGCTGTGCCAGCATCCTCGGGGATACTGGGGATCTTGGGGTGCCTGGGGAAGTTGGGGACCCCTTTCCTAGACTTGTGCTTGCACAGCTCTTTGCCACAGAGCAGGCTTCCCGGGGGCGGGGGCCTCGGAGGCTGAACACCTGCTACTCAGGGCAATTGCTGGGGCCACACACACACTCATGTTTTCTAAAATAGAGACTGTTTCCCTCAGTACAAAAATACCTTGGGACGAGAGCCATGCGTGCATTTTTCATGAGAAGGGAGCCACTGCCAGCTTGGGCATGTCCCAAAGCCTTAACCAGAGCGATTCAGTTCTCATATAAACCCAACTACACCCCTGCCAGCGAGCAGATTCCCACACATGGTGATGCTGCCAGGGCCCCTTCACACGTGGTGAGCCTCCACGGGGTCCCCTAGCCCCCAGCACCCCCAGGACGTGACCAGTGGTCTCCGCTGAGCTTGGGTCAGAGTCCCCTGTAGGGAGAGGGTGGTTCGGACCCAGCCTGAGAACCATCAGAGATCAGGCTGGCCATCTGCTTCAAGGCCACAGCCCCGAAAACTCGACGTAGCAGCTCTGCTCTGCGTAGGAGGGTCATGGATTCAGGGACAACAGTGAGAATTGCCTAAAGGGACTAGATGCAGACGGCTGGGCCCCAACCCCAGAGTGCTTGGTAAATCGGGGCCCCAAGAATCTACATTCCTAATCGGGCTGTTGCTGCCCCAGGAACCCCACTTTGAGAACACTGGCCTGATCTTGGGTGCCGTGTGACCTTGTCCACATGGACCTTTGGGAGACCTTGTGGTGTGGAGGGTAGGCGGCAGACTGCTCACCACAAGGCCAGGGGTTCAAACTCAGCAGCTGCTCTTGGGAGAAAGAGGAGGCTGGCCGCTTCCACGGATGTGTGACTGACTTGAAGGTGGACATGGGATCTTACTGCCAAGTAACCACTGCAGATGACAACCACACAGGCCAAAGCCAGTCCACCCACTGAGATCAAGCACGTAGACCAGCCCAGGGCCACACTCTCAGGGGCTGGAGAGCAGGTTCATGGCTTGGTCATCCACAGGGTCTGATCCGACCCTGCTGGGCCTGATTGGGCTGGAGCTTCAAGGCCAACCTGATCAGTGGGATGTGTATCTATTGCTGGTGTATGTGTCTGGGTTGTGTGTGTGTGTGTGTGGATGGTGTGTGTGTGTCCTTGTATTGGTGGCATATGTCTGTGTTTTGGTAGTGTGTGTATCTGGATTGTGTGTGTGTCTGTGTTGGTGATCTGTGAGCTCTATGTCTGTGTTGCTAGTGTATGTGTGTGTATATCTCTGTTGATGGTATATGTGTCTGTGTGTTGGTGGTGTGCGGTCTGTATGCCTGTGTTGGTAGTATCTAAGTGTGTGTGTATCTAGGTTGTGTATGTGTGTTTGTGGTGTGTGGCTTCTGTGTGTGTGTTGGTGATGTGTGGTCTCTGTGTCTGTGTTGCTAGTGTGTGTTGTTAGTGTATGTCTGTGTGTGTGTGTGTGTGCTGATGGTGTATGTGTCTGTGTGTTGGCGGTGTGCGGTCTGTATGTCTGTGTTGGTAGTGTCTGTGTGTGTGTGCGTTGGTAGTGTGTATCTGGATTGTGTGCGTCTGTGTGTTTGCAGTATATGGTCTGTATGTGTTTCCGTGTTGGTGCTATGTGTTGGTAGTGTGTGTATATATGAGCGAGGCCTGCAGGGACCTTATCTGGGCTACTTCTCCTCAGTCTAGTTGGGTGGCAGGCGGTAGTTGGGGGGGGTGGGTGTTGTGTCAGTGTCTGGACTTCACTGCAGACTGAGTCAGTCCCACCCAAACAGACACCGTGTTCATTAGCATGACCTTGGATTCTATTTTTGTTTCTGAAGGAAGGAAAAATAATCCTTGGGTGAAGTGACAACCTCACATGTATGTACAGCAGGAGGCCCCAGACTGTCGACTGGAGCCCCCAAACAGATTACAGACCAAGCCCCTAAACTGACTCTGGGCAGAGCTCCCTAAACTGACTCTGGGCACAGCCCTTAAACTGACTCGGTGTTCCTCACCCAGAATCCCTGATGGCGTGAAAACAGGAAGGCAGGGTGCACAGAGGACTTGGTCCCAGCAGGGTGACTCCGGGACAGCCGAGGTCCTGGGCAAATCCAAGCTGGGAGGGGAGGACGGTGCATTGAGGACACAGGGCAGACTGCCAAGGAGCCAGAGAGACAGACAAATTTTTCCCAAGGACAGGAAGGCAGTCACCAACATGACCCGCCTGCTGGATATTCCCTGTTTATCAGGTTCTCTGCGGAACATTCTTCTTGACTTTCTTGAACATGCAAATGTTCTTGAGTCAGGGCTCTTCCTTTGTGGGGCGACGTTCACGTCTCTGTCCCCAAGAGGCCGGGAGCAGCCACAGCGAGGCTGAGCCTCCGAGATGCGAGCGTTTCTGAGAACTGCCAGGGACCATGCATGTGTTAACCAGACTCGGAACATGCCGGTGTGCATGCGTGTGTGTGTGCACACATAGGTGTGTGCATACATGTGAGTGTGTATGTGTGCGTGCATGCGTGCGGGGGGGTGAGGTATGCAGAGTCAGGTGGGGTGATGAAGAGCGCTGCTGTTGAAGCGCCTTGAATCTCCCTCCCGCCCGCCCTTTTTTCTCTGCTTTCCAACAAGCTGGGCTTCACTGAATGGCCCAGGCTCACCTGAGGCTTTATTGTTGTTTCTGTTTATTGTCGGCTTCTCACCTGCGGTCAGAGAGCGGCTGCCCCCACACTAGCTGGTTTTTCATCCATCCAAGTTCCCTCTGCTCAGACTGCAGAGTCACTGTGCAGGGGCACGGCGGGCCTGCAAACGCAGAGGGGTCAGTGGAGACGTCCACACATAGGTGCCTTCAGGGAGTCCTTGTGGCAGCCCCCCCCACCCCCCATCATTGTCACTGTCCCCAATGTGGGCACCCTGGCTGCTGGCGTGGCATCTCCCACGGCCACTGCAGGGTGTCCATTCTGGCCTCCTGATTCTGCATCAGTCCCTAGAGTACTGTGCCCACCCCTTGCCCGTCTGACACAGCCACCCCCTGTCTGTGGTGACCTACGTGGGAGACCCTCCTTTCTCCTGGCCTCCTGGCCCATGAGGGCCCTTGCCCTCTGGGCCCTGGGGCCCACCCAGCTTTGCCTAGGTGGGGAATGTCTCTTCTCCCGGTGCCCAGGGCCCCCTGATCCCGCTGGGTGTGTCAGGGGCACAGGTCACAGGGAGGGCTCAGCAAGACAGACAGATGCCCCTCCAGCCACGGAACCAGCATCCCCTTCCCCCCACCCCCACCATCCTAGGCAGGTTGCTGCTGGACCCAATTCCTGGGGCAGAGGTGAGACTATCCTCAGCCAAACCTCTCTCCCCCCATTTTCTCTAGGGGCATCGTCACACGAGGGTCCTGTACGGAGCATTCGGACTCATGCCCAGTCGGCCCTGTGCCTGGTCCCCCTTCTTAGCATCTGCCTGCATCTGTGACTTCCCCCTTCTTTCTAGCGGGGTCATCACACGATGTTCCAGGATGGGGAGTGCGGGCTTCCAGGCAACTTGTGGACGGCCGTCCCCCCCATCTTATGGCACCCCCCATCTCTGGTCTTGGTTTTTCGGTCAGTGTTTCCTCTCAGGCTCTCGGCACCCTGCGTGGCCTTTGTCCCTTCATCTGTGCCCTTGACGTTCAGCAACCATGTAGCACCATGCTCTGAAATAACACACATGCATTTCATTTGTCGATTACTTGCCCAGGTTACCCATAAGCACTCATCAGCCAGTGTCAGCGTAACCACATGTAGCGTTTTCCAGTCCCCACCTCGTTACATGCCCCAGGGCTGATCCGTCGTTCCGGTTCCAGGGGCAGGCCGCCGCTGCCAGCACTTTGGGGAAGATGCCCTTCTCCACCGCCAGGGGTGGAGGCTGCCTCGCTGGGGGCACCCTGAGGTCCCCTTCTTGGTCGGAGCATGCCGGCCAGCTTCCTGAACTTGGCGGCTGTGGCCTGAGACCGGCCGTGCTGTGGGCTTCCTCGGGCAGTGGTCCCAGGATTCACTGGAAGTCTGTTGCTGTCGTGTTCCGCAGCGGGAAGCGCTGGGCCTTGCTGCTCCTTCCCCTGGATGTTTGATCCATTGCGAGGAGAGGACGGGCACAGGTGGCTTATAGGGAGCTGGCTCCAGGACTCACCAGCTGGTCCGGCTCTGAAGGGTCCGTCTTACATCAGCTCACCCTCCTGTGCCCTGGAGCTGCTCTGGGGTCCTTGAAAGTCAGCTGAGAGTATGGACAGAGTTGTCCCAACGTGGTGAGGGAGCCGGGGTGCTGACCCCCCCATGCCATCCTTCCTTGTTTGGGGACTGTCTGGGAGTGGTGACTCCGGCCCCTGCAGCTTGCCATGGGCGACCCCCAGGGAGAGTTATCCAGCCCCACATCGGGGCTGGGAGGGGCGGTGTGGCCTATAGATATAAGGGGTTCTCTTCTGGGTTGATGCAGACCCCCACCAGAGTGCGACCACCCCCTGAGGATACAGCAGGGGTTTGGCCGGGCTGGTGTGCAGGGACCAGGGCTATCTTGTCCGATGTCCCTGTAGAATGGCTCCTAAGGCCTCCATCAGCATTCACAGGCCTCTCCTCAGGCAGGGGCCTGTGAGGAGGATGGAGTCTCTTTCTAGTGGACAGATCCCACACTCATGTCTGCCCATCACCCGGACTTCATGCCCTCTGCTGGCAACGAGCCTCTGGATAGCAGCTCCCCATCGGGCAGAAGCAGGAGCTGACAGGGCAGGTGCGTGGCAAGATGCCTGGGGCTGGTGAAAACACTTCCAGGATGCTGCGAGAGGCCAGGCCCCCCCTCCCCTTCAGTGGCCTTCCCCGCCCAGATGCAGGAGGCTGACCATTGCAGATAACACTGGACATTGTTGCTCAGCCCCGGATTTGCAGACAACAAAGGCACAATGGGAAATTCCCCAGCTACTCCGTCCCCAGAGACCGGGGCTATAAAACTCTCTACCTCTCTCCTGGATAGTGCGACTGAGGGCCTCCAGGTGGGGGCCTGTGAACCTCACCCGGGAGCTCAGATGCTCCCATCCCTTTCTCTGTACTCCCCTCCCTCCAGGGTGGCACAACTTCTCTTGCCCCAATTAGAGACCCTTGAACCTCACCTGGGAGCTCTGAAATAAACCTTTGAAATGTTTCTGCCTTTTTCTTTCTTTCTTTCTTTCTTTCTTTCTTTCTTTCTTTCTTTCTTTCTTTCTTTCTTTCTTTCTGTCACCAACTCTTTGTACCCTATAACAACATCAATAAGAACAAGCTTGACTGAAGTAGATGATCACATCTTCCCTCCACAGAGCTGCTGGTGGGTTCGAACCGTCGACCTTCCAGTGAGCAGTTAGGAGTATAACCAGGTTCGGTGGTAGTCACAGGTGTGCACAGTCACTGGAGCCCTCGAGCTGGGACTCGATGACGTCCAGCACTGCCCACCAACAGTCCCCGAGCCCAGACCCCTGGCAGCCCTCCTCACCCCTGTTCCTTCGAGAAGGTTTCTGTGAAGCCCATGGGGAATTATCACCTGCTCCCTGTGCCTGCTGTAGGTAACACCAAAAGTGAAGCCATCCTGAGAGGGTCCCTGATCTACTGACTTCTGGTCGATCCCCCAGAGCCTTCCTATTGCCACAGTAGCCCTCACCCCCCAGCCAGAGGCCTCAGACCGTTCGAGACCAGTGTCTCCATGTCCCCTTGTGGGCAAGGCCTGGGAGGGTGTGCCCTCTGGGTGTGAGCTCAGACACAGAGCCAAGGAGGCAGAGCGAGGGTACTCTTTTCTCTGATGGGGGCTGTGGACAGCAAGTGTCAGGGGACTGGAAGTAGGGGTGCGACTGCCAGAGGAAACAGTGTGGGTGACATGCTGTGTAGTCTGAGGGGTTCTGTAATTGCCCAGAGCAGCGCAAGTGCGCCCAGGAGCTGGGTGGGATTCTGTTCCCCTGGGTGGGATTCCCCGGACATGCAGCTGCAGCCCTGCCATGGCCACACGTCAGCGTGGCCAGATGAGCTCCTGCAGAACTGGACTCTGAGCTCGCAGCTGAGCAAAGGGCGAGGTGGGGCATAGTGTGGACAAAAGCGCGTCCCCACCACTGTGGCGTCTCCACTGGCCTGCCTCCGTGCAGGTCTCCGTCTGTGAGGGACAACCACGGGAGGATGAGGGACCTTCGGGAGCACGGCCGTGGGAGGGATGCAGCATCTACCCAGTACCACGTGCGAGCCTAGGGCCAGCACAGGGGGGGTGGGGACAGAGACTGGGGAGGAAGTGGGGTGAGATGGTCCTTTGAGGGGTGGGGACAGAGACTGGGGAGGAAGTGGGGTGGGGGATGGTCCTTTGAGGGGAGGGGACAGAGACTGGGGAGGAAGTGGGGTGGGGATGGTCCTTTGAGGGGGTGACAAGAAGGAGGTGAAACCGATGACCTTTTTTGCCAACCTCCCCGACGTACACAAGAGTCTTCAACAAACGTGAGTGAGTCAGTGCAGGGTCGGCCGCAGGTACACGTGCCCAGAGGTGCTGTGGTGTGTGTGTGTGTGTGTGTGTGTGTGTGTGTGAGGATGTCGGCTCGGCTTGATGGAACCTTGCCAAGGGAGGAAGCGGGGGAGCGCCCAGCAGCCCTGCCATGTCTGTTAGCCCCAGAGGGTGCATGTGGGGATTGACTAGGAGCTGGCCCAGGCAGTGGCAGGAGAGATGAAGATGACCATGTGGCTCAGTCCTTGGACAGCCACCCGGCCCCTGAGTAGGACCTCTATCAGAATTGGTCCCTCCTGTTTCTTCAAGCACAGATGCTTGAAGAGCCACAGAGTCAGGGTCAGCTGCTGCCCCACGGAGACTTTGCCCAGGGACCTCAGATTTTTATCTCATCACCCTGGCTGGGCGGGGCTCTCCTGCATGGCCATGGACCCCATCTACAGCTTCTCGAATCTGCCTTCTCTGGAACTTCTGGAAAGATCTGCACCGTGTTTATCAGACAAACTAACCTCACAAATGCCGGCGTGGACACAGGACACAGAGGGATGAGTCAGTGGGACAGGGTAGCCAGGAGGTTTGGGGCAGGGCAGTGTCTGGAAGGTGTGGAGGACCCCCAAGGGCTCTGTTAGCCTCCAGCAGTTAGAGGAAGGAAAGAAGAGAAAGCTGGCAGATGATTTCTACGAAGCAGCTTCCTGTCGGGTCCAGTTGGACCCAGTTGCACAAGCTTGCTTCTCAAAGGTTTCCTGCAGTGGTTGGTGCTGCTCAGGTGGGCTCTGACCAGGCAGTGCTCCGTTATTCTGCTCTGAGCTCCAGTGTGCCTGAGTCCATTGCTGAGGCTGCGGGGTTAACCCATCTGGGGGCTTCCCTTGTGGGTTAGGCTGGAATAACTAGAGAAACAAATCCAGTGACACTCATGAATGTGTCAGAAGGAGGTTTCTATCGAGAAGTAATTATGTATTTTGAGAAAACATCCCAGTTCAGTTCAACTCAGGCCCGTAAGTCTGATAGTCATCCATAAATCCCTCTTCAGACTCATGCGGCCCCATGCGATGGTGCAGGATGCAGGAAGAGCAATGGTGGTGGAAACATCTCCCGGCCCCTGGCAGCAACTAGGGTCGTCCAGCAGGAAGGTGAAGGCAGAGAGAGAGTGAAAGAAGAGAAGTTCCCAGGACCTTCCTTATGAGAAGGCCACGCCCACAAGGAGGCACCATTGGGCTGTGACCTGATTGACAGGCTGAATACCACCCCTACACTTTCATCTAGCTTCAAGTTGACATGAAATGATGTAACTGCCACACTCTGTGTTTGCAGACTTCCTCCTTTTCCAACACCACCTCAGTCCTCTTCTAGCGACCCTCTTCCCTGGTGAGCAAGCCAGCACCTCTCCATCCTCACTGCTGAGAGCGACCGGGATCCTCCTTCTGGACCTGATCTACTTGCTCTTTTGGCAGTCTACGGTACAGCCACCATGCTGTGCTAACTTCACAGTCCAAACACATCAATTCTACGACAGAGGAGAGGTTTCTTAATGAGAAAAGACACCTTCTTGATCAAGTGCAACGTGGGGCGGTGACCTGCCCAAAGACTGATCTAGCTCTTTGCCCGTTGATTTTCCTTGATTATTTTTCGTCTCCATTTTCATCGACACAGCTCTTATGATTCTGCTTGCACTGGGCTTACTTCGCTCCTCTCATCCCAGGCTCGTGAAACAGAGGCTTAGGCTGTTGGTTGGAGGCTTATCTTCTTTCCTAGTGTGTGCTTCCAGGATTTAAAATTTCCTCTTCACGGCTGCTGGAACGGCGTTTCAGAAATTTTGATATGTGGCACTTCCCTTTTCATTCAGTTAATTGAACCTGTGATTTCCCCTGAGATGTTCTCTTTGGCCCGTGGGTTCTTTAGCAGTGTTCGGGTTGGTTTCTAAATGCTGACGTTCTTTTTCTCCCTGTTATTGCTTTCTCGCTCAATTCCACGTGGCCAGAGGGATGTGCTTGTTGCGACTCTCAGTCTGGTTTCAGTTTGTGGAGGTCTGTGGTATGGCCCAGGGGATGGCCTCTATTTTGGCCACTGTTCTATGGGAGTTGAAAGGAAAGTCTATCTTGCTGTGGTTGGGTGGACCGTTGTCTACATGTCACTGATGATGCTGGTTGATGGTGTGGTTGAGTTACAAAGCTCGTTGGATTTTCATTTGGCTGTTCTACCAGCTGTTGGGAGGAGTCTTGGTTCTACAGCTGTAATTGTAGGTGTTAATCTCTCTTTTCAGGTCTTTCGGGTTTTGTGTCACAAATCATGCAGCTGTGTTGTTTGGTGCATATGTGTTCAGGAGTGCTATGTCTCCCTGGTTGACTGGCCCTTTCTTATTGTGGAATGCCACTTTCTGTTTCTGGTAAGCTTCCTTGCTCTGAGTGCACTTTGTCAGACATTAATATATTCATCCCTGCTTTTCTTTACTCAACATTTCAGGATACATCTTTCCCCACCCCTTTCCACCTACCTGACCCATATCATGATTATATTTGAAGTGAGTTGCTTGTGGATAGCGTATAGCTGGGTCATGCTTTTTAGTCAATTCTGATAGTCATTTACAATTGATGCCTTTAGACTGCTTTTGTTTACTGCCACTGCTGATGAGAGCCAAAGGCCTTCCCTGTCTCTCCTCTCGGCGGCTGTTTTCATGTTTTCCCTGCTTTCCTGTGGATTCCTTAGCCATCTTTTGGAATTTCCATTTTGATTAACCTATAGTAGTTTTTAAGTGTACTTCTTTGTACAGGTGATGATTTGGTCCTGACTTGGAATCGGATTGGAGGAAGTTTTATTAACAGCCCCCCATATGCCGATGACACCACTTTGTTCTTAAGGACTTGAAGCACCAATGAAGATGAAAGACCACAGCCTTCAGTGTGGATCACAGGAGGGCTACTCATCAACACAGAGCAAGCAGAAGTCCTTAGAGTGGCACCAGTTAGCAATGTTCTGGTAAATGTGGAAAAGACTGAAGCTGTCCAGGACCTCACCTTGCTTGGATACGCACAGTGCCCGTGGAAGCAGCAGCCAAGAAATCAAACAGCACATCACACGGGGTGAATCTGCTGCACAAGCACTATGTGAAGCGGTGAAGGGCAAGGATGCCCCTTTGAGGATTGAGGTGCACCTTACCCCAGCCCGGGCATCTTCCCCCCTCACGTGCATGGGACAGCTGGGCAGTGATGGAGGACGACCGCAGGCTTCGTGTCTTTGATTCACGGTGCTGGTGAGGAATGTCGGATACACCACGAACTGTGAAAAACAAGCTGACCTGTGCCGGAAGAAGTCCAGCCAGAAAGTACCTTAGCATCAAGGTGAGTGAGTCTTTGCCTCGCTCACTCTGGACATGCTGTCTAGAGGGACCGCTCCCTGGAGAGAGACATGCGGGTGGAGAAGGCGAGGATGGGCGAGAAAGAGCCGGCTCAGCCAGGAGGATTCACACAGCGGCTACAACAGCGGGCTCAGGCACAACAGACAGTGTGAAGATGACACAGGTCTGGGCAGTGTCTCTGTCGTGTTGGGGTCCTCACGTGGTGGACCACCCAATGCATGTAACCACCACCATTTTGATTTGATTTTGAACTGGATGGTAGCAAAAAAGTGAAAAGTAATATTATAGCTTTTTGAAAAAAAGGCGTTCTCTAGAGGAGACTTTGCTGCTTATGTAAAAATATTCTTAGTCTCGTAGTCGGAGTTACTTTCAAGAAGTTCTCAATGAGCCTGGTACTGGCACCAAGCCTCAACTCCACTTGTGGAAAGTTTAAACCAAGAAAAGCGTGGGTGTGTACATGAAGCGTGGGTGTGCACTGTGTCTTTGAGTGTGATATCGGTGGGTCGCGAGCGCTGATGAAAGGCCGCACATTGGGGGCGCGTGTGACTGATGAATGACGCACAGAGCTGCCATGATGACGCAGAGAGAAGACAGAGCCGAGGGGGAGACGGCCCGCAGGCCCGAGTGAGTCCTTGTCTATCGAGAGTGGGCACAGGTGTGGCAGCCACACCACAGCTGTCCCCTGTCCTGTCTCTGCCTCTTTAAGTGTCGACAGAGTTAGTGCCATGGCCCGCCCGCTGGTCTAGACTATGCAATTCATTTTTCCCTCAGCCAGAGAGCTCCTAGCTGACAGCACCCCAAACTCATAAGCATTTTAATAGGCAAGTAAATAGGGTGCCGTTTAATCACCAGGGTACCATAAGCTGGTGCTATCAGCAGAGGATGGGCAGTGGGGCTCTGCAGGGGGGCGGGCAGTGCTCCCTAAAGATGGGATGCCCACATCCTTACCCCTAAAAGGGAGAATGTGGCCTTATTTGGGCAAAGTGTCTTGCTGATGTGATTAAGTGAAGAGTCTTGTGATGAGGTCATTTGGGATTATGGGGGTGGGACGGAGGTGGTGTGGGAGAGACCTACACCCAATAACTAGTGTCCTTGTAGGACAGAAGAGGAGAGATCAACACCCACAGAGGGAAGGTGACACGAGAAGACTGTGATGACCGGGTCAAAGAGTGGGGATGCCCCAGGCCCTGGAGCTGGGATCAGGAGGGATTGGCATCCAGAGCCTTTGGGGAGAGTTTGGCTCTGCCCACCCTTTGGGCTGCTTGCCCCACCTCCAGCTGTGAGAGGTCAGCTCTCTGCAGTTTTATGTTGGTGGTCACTGGTCCCAGGAGCCATAGGAAGTGAACACGTGCCCCTCACCCACCCGGTTCTCTGCCCGTCCTACTGTCTGTCCACCCTGGTGTGTCTCCAGAGGGGGTGGGCCTGGGTAGAGATGGCCCACCCGTGTGTTGCATCGAGCCCCCTGGGAAAGGCCAGGGCTGGGAGGGGAAGCAGGGGTAGGGAGAAATGCACACAACAGCACCCAGCTGGTCCCCAGACTTTTGATGCTGGCGCAGTTCCCTCTGCAGGCACTGTTCTTGTAGGTGCAGGCCCCCTGCTAATGCTGCTCTCCCTGCAGGCACCTGCCGGGAAGGCACTCCTTCTCCCACTTCAAGTTCTGAAGAAGCAGCTTGGGCTCCTGATGTCACCCCCCCATTTCCACACTGGTGCTACCCTCGTGGGTTGGTCACACGCTGGATTCCTGGTCCCTTGCCTGTCCCCTGCTCACCACCTTGTAAGTTGCCTGAGGACTGGTTCTGAGCCCTGTCCCACCAGCTGCGCAGCAGTCAACTCTGCCTGAGGTGCCACGCGTGCAGAGTGGGACTTGTGCCCCGTTTCCACAGCTGTGACCAAGGTGCTTCCTGGTGGGTTGGAACCGCCAACATTTTGCCAGCAGCCCAGCCCTCACTGCCTGTGGTGAAGTAGATTGACCCACAGTCGGCCCCTGTGTCCGGACAGAGTCCCAGCCTGTGGACACGGCATGGGCATGCTTCCTTAGGACAGGCATGTTGAAAAGCTGTCATGAAATATTTAGGATATGCACACCGGCTCCCAATTCCAGGGACATCTCATTGACCATCCCTTTGCCAGCAGACAGCATAGTATCGTTTTGATAGGATAACCAAGGGCAAAACACAGTATGTGTTTCAGGACACTTTCTGGAAAATGACATATTTAAAACAGGGAGGTGTCTTCTAAGGGGAAATGACCAGTCTTGGGAAAGTAGTGTTCTTAAGAGATGGGGACGTAATTGAGCAGCAAATTACCCCTTGCAGCTGGCATCCGCACCGAGTGAATCCCAAACAGCCGGGAGAGGTGGGAGGGGACGGCGTTTGCAGGTGGGAGCTGCCCAAGGTCCAGAGACACCATCAGCCTGTGAAACCAGCGGGGAGGGCAGAGACGAGGCTGTGTGAAGCTCAGCGTGCTGAGAACGATCGACCCAAGGACCTGGGCGGGCAGACGTCTTCACGCACAGGCAGCTGTCCTGCTGTTGGGTGACCGAGGACACCCCAGCAGAGGCATCTCTGTTTATCTGTGTCAGAGACCAGTAGTTTGAACCACAGAGAGGTGAGGCCGTGGCGTGCCGGGTGGTAGGCAGGTGGTCTATCGAGGCTGGGCAGGTTCTTGTTTCCCAGTAGGTGACAGGCGTCGGGGACTTTGCTCTGTTGAAGCAAACCTGGAGCTCAGGTGTCAGGGAAAGAGGAGCTGATACCAAGGGCTTGAGTCGAAAGAACCTGTTTTGAAAAGGATGATGGCAACGTATGTACAAACGTGCCTGATACAATGGATGCATGGGTTGTTATAAGAGCTGTAAGAGCCCCCCCAATGAAATGATTAAAAAAAAGAGTACATTTTACACAATTAAAACCCAGGAACCATGGAGTCAGTTTGAATGCATGGTGCCCCCTCCTCCCCTGCGACCCCCGTGTCAGAGCAGGACTGTGCTTCATAGGGGTTCAAAGACTTTATTTTCTTAATTATAAAATCATTTTATTGGGGGCTCATCCAATTCTTATCACAATCCATACATACATTCATTGTGTCAAGCACATTTGTTCATTTCTTGCCATCATCATTCTCAAAACATTTGCTTTCTGCTTGAGCCCTTGGTATCAGCTCTTGATTTTTCTCCTTCCTCCCTCATGAACCCTTGATAATTTTTTAATTATTATTTTTTGTCATATCTTACACTGTCCGACATCTCCCTTCACCCACTTTTCTGTTGTCCATCCCCGAGGAAGGGGGTTATATGTAGATCCTTGTAATTGGTTCCCCCTTTCCACCCTACCCTTCCTCCACCCTCCTGGTATTGCCACTTTCAGCGCTGGTCCTGAAGGGATCATCTGTCCTAGATTCTCTGTGTTTCCAGTTCCTATCTGTACCAGTGTACATGTTCTGGTCTAGCTGAATTTGTAAGGTAGAATTTGGATGATAGTGGGGTGGGGGTTGGAGGAAGCATTTAGGAACTAGAGGAAAGTTTTGTGTTTCATCATTGCTATACTGCACACTTACTGACTTGTCTCCTCCCCGCGACTCTTCTTTTAAGGGGATGTCCAGTTGTCTACAGATGGGTCTTGGGTCCCTAATCTGCACTCCCCCTCATTCACAATGACATGATTTTTGTTCTTTGATGCCTGATACCTGATCCCTTCAACACCTTGTGATCACACAGGCTGGTGTGCTTCTTCCATATGGGCTTTGTTGCTTCTGAGCTAGATGGCCACTTATTTACCTTCAAGTCTTTAAGATGCCAGATGCTTTATCTTTTGATAGCTGGGCACCATCAGCTTTCTTCACCACATTTGCTTATGCACCTGCTTTGTCTTCAGTGATCGTGTCAGGAAGGTGAGCATCATGGAATGCCAGTTTAATAGAACAAAGTGTTCTTGCATTGAGGGAGTACTTGAGTGGAGACCCACCCAATGTCAAGACTTTAAGTAGCAGGTCACCAGGCTGCTCATCCGAGGCAGTTGACTCTACACCCGGCTGTTTAGTGGTCCAGTGCCTCACTGCCTGCCCTCACCAGGCACCTTGCCAACTGACGAGAGACAAGTGCTCTGGGCGCCTTGAAGCACATGTGACGGAGAGCCAGGCCTGCAGCCTGCAGGATGCGTTAGGTCTCCATGTAAGGAAGACCAAGAGCCTCACAGGCGGCCCCACGGTCACCTCATGATCAGTGGACACCAGGTTCAAGTTGCCAAGGAGTCGATCTCGCCGGACCCACCCTCAGTGCTCGGGGAGCAGCAGCCAAGAGATCACACCCCAATCTGATGCACGGGACCCCTATTACGTGTTGAAAAGCAGAGATGTCACTTTGAAGACTAACGTCAGCCTGACCGCAGCCATGGCATTTCCTGTTACCTCACCCCGTGAGAGCTGGGTACTGGCGGCGGAAGGCTGGAGAGCGGGTGCGCCTGTGCAGACTGCAGCACAGGCTGAGAGTCGTGTTTTGTTCCGCTGTACTTACGGTCCCGGAGTCCGAACGACACCACCACCACTGGGCTCCAGCCTCGGCACAGAGGTGAGGCTGGCGCGGGCCCGGGCAGCATGTCCTTCTGCTGTGCACAAGGCCACGAGGGGGTGGAATTGCTCTGATGGCACCACCCACCAGTGGTTCATTGCTGTAGGGGTTGGACAGTGGGCTGCTGATCAGAAGGTCCAGTGTTTGAACCCACAGGTGGCTCCGAGGGGGCAGACAAGGCCGTCTTCTTCTGCAGAGCCGACCACCAAGGCAGCCCTGAGCCACAGCCTCTGAGTCTGCCCACGGCAGAGAGAGAGTTAATGCAGGAACACGGGCTCCCAGGAGCGCTGGCTTCCTGGAAGGAGCGGGAAAGGCCTTCTCTTGGGCACTGTAACGTGATCCAGAAGTCACATCGCATCTGTCACACTGTGACCCAACCCGGAAAGGTTTCACAAAACTGTGTCGCTGGAGACAACAAAACAAACACACTCACTGCCTTCGAGTTCATTCCGACTCACCGCGACCCTGCAGGACAGCGTAGAACTGCCCATGAGGGTTTCTGAGCGGACTGCCTCAGCGGAAGGTTTTGAACACTGGCTTCATGGTTGGCAGCCCGACAGCTACCCCAGCAGGTCCACTCCATCCAGCCCGTGTCCAAACGAACAAAACTCCGCCCGGCCCTGCACCCTCCACACAGTGGTCGTCCTGCTCGGCCCATTGATGTAGCCTCAGTGTCCATCCAGCCCCTCGGGAGGCTTCCTCTCCTTGGCCGCCCCTCTCTTTCTCAAGCACGATGCCTGTCTTCGGGGACTGGTCCTGCCGGAGGACAGGTCCTAGGTACGTGAGACAGCCACGCTCCGTCTTCGTGCCCCACCCAGACCTGCTTGCTTCTCTGGCAGGGATGCATCACCAGCACCGTGGTTCCCAGCCCTCGATTCTTCTCCACTCTTCCTTACTCGGGGTCCACCTTTCACATGCACAGGAGCAAGCATGGCGTTTACCGAATTAGCCACTGTACTGATCCCATGTTATTGTGAGGAACATGACTGAGGAATCTCCAGGGTCAGGTATGGAAGGGGCCATGGGGGGAGTTACCCATGGGTGACACAACCCTGTTCACTCCAGTTCTCTGCGTGCCACCTGAGCTGGATGCACAGCCACGGGACGCACCCCGGCGTTCAGGCCAGCCTGGGAGCAAGCGGACCAAGGCACCCTGGGAAGGTGGGACCACAGACCGCTGGCTGGTCGGGGTGGGAGGTGGTAGGCGAGGGGAGCTGGGGTGCTGTCTATGGTCCTGCCTTGGTTTGGGCAGCCTGTGCTCAGCCCTCGTTCAGCTGGGCAGGAAAGGTCAGCCCTGCCCTGTTCATTCTGGCCTCTCATGGGACAGTGCTCCCTCCAGTTGGACATTGGCCAGACACCCTGCCCCCAGAAAGCCTTGAGACCCCCTTCTGCTAAACAGCAACTTCACCGCCACTCCAGGTAGGCCCCCTCCCTGCCCTGCTAGGGACCTGTTGACAGGAGATGCCAAATGTAGTCACTAAGGCCCCTCCATGGGGCACATGGGTGTACTGCAGCTGCTCCAAGAGGGTCTTTTGTGCCCCCCCCCCTTCCAAGAAGGGCCCCTTGGGGTGGGTGGATAGGGGCAGTCAGGAGGGCCCCTCTGCACTGCCTCAGAAGCTCCTGGCCTAATGGCCGCCCAGGGGCACACTGAAGTCAGCCTGAAGCTGGACTGGAGTGAGATGCTGGCAGGAGAAGGGCTGGTGGGGAGAGAGTGGGCCTCCAGGCTCCCCTTTGACCCTTCTTTAAGCCTTAAGTGATCAAAAGGCAAATATCTACAAACTAAGGGACCTCAGGCCTTCTCTGGAGCGGGCTCCTGTCACTGTCCCAGGCCCTGGGGTGCAGTGGAAGTCAGCCAGTCCCCCAAGGAAAAGGAGGTGACCATCTGCTTCCACGGAGCCGTACAGCTTTGGAAGCCCTGCGGGCAGCTCCTTTGGGTCCTGGGGAGTCTTCAGTAGATTGCTTTGGGGGTCAGAGTTTCTCAATGGGGAGTTCTGGTGGGACCATCCTCAAGGGCTGGGCTGGGAGGGGAGGGTCTGCGCTCTGAGGGAGAAGGCTTGCTTCTGCCTGTGGAGCAGGGCTACCCTGTCCTACAGGGTCGGCCCCATGGCCCTCCAGCCACGCGTTTTAGGACAAGCAGAATCTGTGGCCATGGGCAGTGGCACGGGGTCAGCCAGGGGGACACTCTAATGTCAGTCTTCTGTCCACACAAGCATTGGTCTCACTTCTTTGGAACCAGACCTCTGTGGGAGTGGGTGCTGGGAGCTCCAGATGACCCGTCTCTGCTCAGGTGGTCAGGGGACCTGGGGGTGACTTGGGGGAGGGGGAACATTGAACTGACCTGTCAGGGGCAGGGGGAGAGAAGAGTCCTGAGTGGCTAGATGGGTTGCCGGGGGAGGGGGTTGGGCTAGGGGAGTTGGGCACTTCGGTGCCCCCAGGAAGGACATGGGATGTTGGGAGAGCCTTACTCAGGAGCTTGGGAGCAACACACCATGGGAGGCCCTGGCCCTGGGTGAAGGGCCTTTGGCATCCTGAGGGACCCCTGAGCTGACCCTTGAAAGGGAGAGGGACTGGTGTGTCCCTCTGGGATAGGTAAGGACAGGATCCAGCCAGTTTTCCCCTTCCAGTCAGTATTGTGTCCTCTCCCAGAGCAGGGACCCATCTACCTCCCCCACCAGGGGCAACTGCAGGGCACTGCCTGTACAGCCACCTCACTGCCCCTCCTGGTCCCAGGGCACAGGGGCACAAGGTTGGGGAGGGGCCCTGCAAGGGGCCAATGCTGAAGTGACAAGAAGGCCCTGGGGCCCCAGCACTGTGCACTGTGGGATGGGACCAGGGTGGCTGGGCTGTGACAGGAGGGTGGCAGGGCTGCTTGCCCCTCTGGGTTCAGCTCCCTGGGAGGGAAGCTGCAAGGAGGGACAACCCTGGGAGCTGCAGTCAGCCTCCAGGGAAACCCACTGGTTGCTGCCTTTGAGGAGCCTCCTAGAGGGGACTGTGGCCCTCAGCCCATGGACAGCCCAAAGATGGTCACCGCACCTCTTCTCACCCTCCTCAGTTCTGACTTCCCACAGAGCTGCCAGCTGGAGAGATGAGTGAGTGGATGGATGGGTGGATGGATAGGTGGGTGGGTGGGTGGATGGATGGATGGGTGGGTGGGGTGAATGGATGGATGGGTGGGTGGGGTGAATGGATGGATGGGTTGGTAGGTGGATGGGTACGTGGGTGGGTGGGTGGATGGATGGATGGAAGATGGGTGAATGGATGGGGGATAGGTGCATGGATGTATGGATAGGTAGATAGTTAGATGGACTCATGGTGACCTCATAAGCGAACAGAACAAAGTGTCAGGCAGGCCTATGCCAGCCTCGTCATCACAGGCACATTTGAGCTCACCCTTGCAGCTGCTGTGTCTGCCCATCTCGCTGAGGGAGAGGTAGTTTATTGTGCCAACCTGGCAGATAAAAACATGTGGAGTTAATTGAAGGGCGGAGAGATAAATGGCTCGGTGAGTCTCACCTTTCTAGTTCTCGGGTCTCTTGCTTTGTGATGGTCAGGTCAGGGTGCAGCTGCCTTAGCTGGTTCCCTGCTTCAGCTGGCAAGGCTGACTTCCTGCAAGACATGCCCAAGGAGAAGCCACATGGACCTACCCCAATGCAGCCCTGGGTGCTGGAGCAGCTGTGTGGAGATCCCTGTCAGTGCTGAGATGCTTACACGTTCACTGGTTCTGCTTTCCTCCTGCAGTAGGCATCATAGTGTGTATTTTGTGAGATGGAGGAGGACTTTGTGGATTGGTGTCGGACATATGGGTTAATGTTGGACTTATGGGCTTGGGCAGCACTGGGTTGGGATGTTTTCTTGATGTGAACTAAACCTTTATATGAAACTCTCATATATGAGTTTCTGTGGATTTGTTTCTCTAAAGTACCCAGACTAACACAGAGGGTCTTCCTCACCCCTGAGCTCAGCAGAGAGTGACCTCATACAGTCCCCAGCACTCCCGACATGTGCACGAGGAGCCTGGTGCTGTCTCTGGTTGCACACTGGGCTGTGGACTACAGCAGTGTTTTGGGCCGCCCTGTAGCTCGGCGGGAGAGATGGGGCAAACTTCTCCTGTGAGACTTAGCATCTTGGAAGTCCAAGGGACCATCCTCTGTTTCTATGAGCCAGAATCGACTAGATAGGAGCGAGTTGTTTGTTTAATAATGTGCTCACAGCCGTGAGTAAGATACATATGTTCCACTGGGAACCAGAAATTTCTCACTGACTAATTTTCAGAAGTTTGCCGGCCTTTGTTCCTAATCTGCCTTAGTCTGGCGGTTCTGCTGAAACCTCTCCAACATGGGGATCCTGCTGGTCCTTACCACTCAGAGCCTGCTGGGGAAGTGACCCACTCAGAGCCTGCTGGGGAAGTGACCCACTCAGAGCCTGCTGGGGATGGGACCCACTCAGAGCCTGCTGGGGAAGTGACCCACTCAGAGCCTGCTGGGGAAGGGACCCACTCAGAGCCTGCTGGGGACGGGACCCACTCAGAGCCTGCTGGGGAAGTGACCCACTCAGAGCCTGCTGGGGATGGGACCCACTCAGAGCCTGCTGGGGACGGGACCCACTCAGAGCCTGCTGGGGACGGGACCCACTCAGAGCCTGCTGGAGACGAGACCCACTCAGAGCCTGCTGGGGATGGGACCCACTCAGAGCCTGCTGGAGACGAGACCCACTCAGAGCCTGCTGGAGACGGGACCCATTCAGAGCCTGCTGGGGAAGTGACCCATTCAGAGCCTGCTGGGGATGGGACCCACTCAGAGCCTGCTGGGGACGGGATCCACTCAGAGCCTGCTGGGGATGGGACCCACTCAGAGCCTGCTGGAGACGGGACCCACTCAGAGCCTGCTGGGGAAGTGACCCACTCAGAGCCTGCTGGGGATGGGGCCCACTCAGAGCCTGCTGGCGACGGGACCCACTCAGAGCCTGCTGGGGATGGGACCCACTCAGAGCCTGCTGGGGATGGGACCCACTCAGAGCCTGCTGGAGACGGGACCCACTCAGAGCCTGCTGGGGAAGTGACCCACTCAGAGCCTGCTGGGGATGGGACCCACTCAGAGCCTGCTGGAGACGAGACCCACTCAGAGCCTGCTAGGGATGGGACCCACTCAGAGCCTGCTGGGGATGGGACCCACTCAGAGCCTGCTGGGGAAGGGACCCACTCAGAGCCTGCTGGGGACGGGACCCACTCAGAGCCTGCTGGAGACGGGACCCACTCAGAGCCTGCTGGGGAAGTGACCCACTCAGAGCCTGCTGGGGATGGGACCCACTCAGAGCCTGCTGGGGATGGGACCCACTCAGAGCCTGCTGGAGACGGGACCCACTCAGAGCCTGCTGGGGAAGTGACCCACTCAGAGCCTGCTGGGGATGGGGCCCACTCAGAGCCTGCTGGGGACGGGACCCACTCAGAGCCTGCTGGGGATGGGACCCACTCAGAGCCTGCTGGGGATGGGACCCACTCAGAGCCTGCTGGGGAAGTGACCCACTCAGAGCCTGCTGGGGATGGGACCCACTCAGAGCCTGCTGGGGACGGGACCCACTCAGAGCCTGCTGGGGATGGGACCCACTCAGAGCCTGCTGGGGATGGGACCCACTCAGAACCTGCTGGAAATGGGACCCACTCAGAACCTGCTGGGGACAGGGACCCACTCAGAGCCTGCTAGGGATGAGATCCTCTCAGGAGCCAGAGGGGACAGGACCCACTCAGAGCCTGCTGGTGACAGGACCCACTCAGGAGCCAGAGGGGATGGGCCCTGAACGACTTGCGATAATTGTAAAACTGTGTGTGGTCCGGGCCACCATCCGTCTTACTCAGTGTCACAGGTCCTAACAAATGGCACCTGGGGTGGAAATCCTCTCTGATTTCAATACACATTGCATGTAAGTACTGGCCACTTAGAAACGGCACACAGCAGCATCAAGTGGCTCAGAGCGAGGCTGCTTGACTCTCAGTGGGACGTGATGCTGTGGATTTATAGCCCATTATTAAGCCACACCACATTATTATTCTGTGTTCAAATACCAACAAATACTATATGCAAATGTTCTCCTGTGATGGGTGTGGTAGTTACATAGTTTTCTGTCAACTTGAAGTGTAGGGGTGGAGTCTAACCTGTCAATCAGGTCCCAGGCTGATGGTGTCTCCTTGTGGGCATAACCTCCTCCTTTAAAAAAAAATCATTTTATTGAGGGCTCGTACAACTCTTATCCATACATCTGTCCGTCGTGTCAAGCACATTTGTACATTTGTTGCCATCATAATTTTCAAAACATTTTCTTTCTACTTGAGTCTTTGGTAATAGTGCCTCATTCCCCCCCCTCCCTCCTTGGATTCCCTGTGTTTCCCGTTCTTATTTGCGACAGTGTACATGCTCTGGTCTAGCCGGATTTGTAAAGTAGAATTGGGGTCATGATAGTGGGGGTGGGGGCAGACACATTAAAGAACTAGAGGAAAGTTATATGTTTCATCTTTGCTACATTGCACCCTGACTGGTTCGTCTCCTCCCTGTGACCCTTCTGTAAGGGGATGTCCAGTTGCCTACAGATGGGCTTTGGGTCCCCAATCTGCACCCCCATTCATTCCCCAGGAAGGGGAATGATATGATTTTTTGTCCTTTGATCCCTGATACCATTGACATCTTGTGATCACGCAGGCTGGTGTGCTTCTTCCATGTAGGCTTTGCTGCTTTTCAGATAGATGGCCACTTGTTTATCTTCAGGTCTTTAGGACTCCAGATGCCATATCTTTTGACAGCCGGGCACCATCAGCTTTCTTCACCACATTTGGTTATTCACTCACTTTGTCTTCAGGGATCGTGAGCATCATGGAATTCCAGTTTAATAGAACAAAGTGTTCTTGCATTGAGGAAGTACTTGAGTAGAGGCCCAATGTCCATCTGCTACCTTATTACTAAACCTATAAATATATGCACATAGATCTGTTTCACCATTGTCATATATAAATATATTTACACATGTACATGCCTTTTTTAGACCTCTATAAATGCCCTTTGCCTCCTAGTGCTTTCCTCTGTTTCCTTTTACTTTGCTCTTGGGCATGACCTCCTTCTAAGGAGCGTCCTGGGAACCTTCCCCTCTCTCTTTTCCCCCTTCCTGTTGGCGGGCACACTGCTAAGACCTGCCAGAGCCCTGTGATGCGTCCACTGCCATTGGATCCACAAGACTGCTCACCCACTGGCCTGTGATCTTCCTGCATTCTCCATCACTGCATGTAGCTGTGAGTCTGAAGAGGGATTTATGGACTAGAATCGGACTTACAGACTTGATTTGGACTGGCCTGAGTTGTTTTCTTGATATCCCATTACTCCTAGCTATAAATAAAGCTCTTTCTTACACATATATGAGTGTCTCTGATTTGTTTCTTTAGTCAGCCCGGCCTAACACAATGGGGGTGGGGACACATGACCCGAGGCTCAGTAACAGCCAAGTGCAGACGGTTAAGTGCAGTGACAGCCTGCACAGCACAGGCGCAGGCCCATAACAGCCACTCATAGTGCTGGTGGTCAGCCGCGGGACCTCAGGAATGCTATGCAGGCTCCCATGATAGACCTGTCTACTGTGACCCCTGGTGGTGGAGTGGGTTACGAGTTAGGCTGCTAACTGCAAGGTCCGCAGTTCAAAACCACCAGCCGCTCCTCAGGTTAAAGAAGAGGCTTTCTACCTCCACAAAGAGTTACAGTCTGGAAACACAGAGAGTGGTTCTGTCCTGACCTGTAGGGTCGCTATGAGTCAGAATCGACTCAATGGCAGTGGATTTATTGTTTGGCTTGCCACCGTGGGGCCAGATGGGAGGCACGAGGCTTCTGTGAACAGTGGTCCTGGGGGTCTGGAGGCAGAGCAGGATCCTGTGGAACTGAGGAGAGTGTGTCTGGGACAGGAGCACAGGGTGCTCCTCGGGCCAGTGAGGGCTACCAGCTGGCCTGCCAGGCAGGGCTGGGAAGGTGTGGCGTCATGCTGGGCTGCTGTCTGTGAGGCAGTGTCCTGGCAGCAACAGCTGGGTGGCCAGGGGACTGTAGCCTGGACTGTGGTGAACTGGACCTGTGAGGAAACGGTCCAGGTGCGATGATGGCTCCGTGTGCACCCCTGCCTGCCCTTCTCCAAGGGGCGACAAGAGAAGGACCTCTCTGCCCCAGTGGTGGAACCATGAGTCATTTCTAAGGTCCATCGAGCCGGGACCCACCTGATGGCACCTCACGATACTGTTTACTGTGGGGGGCAGTGGTGGTTCCTTTCAGGGGACCCAGTTCAGTTCCTGGCAGGGGCAGTTCAGGCGCAGCCACAGCCGTCGGTGGGGGAGGGCGTGCTGCTGGATGCGTGTTAGTGGAGCCTCCAGATGAAGCTGGACTAGGAAGAAAGACCTGGAGATCTGTGACTGCAGAGCAACCGAGGAGCACCCTCCCACCCGGCCCCACGATCCGTCGGCAGCTGGGCCTGGGACCGTGGTGGGGATCCCGCAGCAGTTTCTCCTAGTCAGCTGGGTTGCCAGGGTCAAGGGCAGGCAGCACTGACGTTAGCTCAACAAGCAACAAATATTTACACACAATTGGCATGCCTTAAAAAAAGAATGGATGCCTTGCGAAGAAAGCCTACTTTCCTTTAGCTGTGTAGATACGTATGCAACTGCCCTCAATATTGAAGTCTGAAACATACTGAGGTAGGTAGTTTATTGTGCCAACCTGGCCGATAAACACACGTGGGAATAATTGAAGGGCAGAGAGATGAATGGCTTGGCGAGCCTCGCCTTTCTTGTCTCTTGCTCTTTGATCATCAGATATGCGGCTGCCTTGCTTGTTCTGTGCTTCAGTTTTCAAGCTACACTACCTGTGGGACACCTAACCCATGGACTGTGTCACTGTAGTTTGAGGTTCCTTCAAGACCTGCTTCACCACACAATTGGAATTTACATCTCTTGAGCTGGGGACTGTGGGACCCTGTCATCTGGCTGACTGTTGGTGACCTGCCTTGCTGTTTGCTGCCTGTGCCCAGATAGCCTGAATTGCTCTACAGAGGACTGACTACTCAAGACTTGAAGGCCTGCCAGTGTCTTACAACTGTCTCACGGGAGTGAGTTGCACTGAGCCATTAGTACTGCTTTATAATTTAATTAACTCTCTCTCTCTCTCTCTCTCTCTCTCTCTCTCTCTCTCTCTCTCTCTCTCTCTATATATATATATATATATATATATATATATATATATATATATATATATATATATATATATCGTTACTAGCAATCTGGTTTTGTCTCTCTAGAGCACCCTGTCTAACACACATACATCAGGGCAGAACTTTCTAGAATCTTCTCTAGCTTTCAAAGAGTCCCACTTTATTTCCCCATAACACAGTGCATTGTTGCTGTTAGGTTTGGTGAAATTGGTTACACCGAGCCCCAGCGGACAACCGAACCGACACGATCCAGGCCCAGGCTGTCCTCAGGGTTGCAGCCACTGTGTCCACCACCTCGCTGAGGGCCCTCCTCTTGTCCACTCGCCCTCTTCTCTACTGAGCATCGTGTCCTCCCCAGGGACCAGTGCCTCCTGATGACAGGTTCCATGTACGTGAGGCTGAGTCTGGAATCTTCTGGCTGGACTTCCCTGGGGGACTTGCTCTCTCTTCTGGCACAGCGCACCGGGCACTCAACACATACCATGGAAATGAACCACACTTGCCCCAGTGACCACTCCCCAAAGAGGAGTTTTAAAAGTTCTCCAGTCGGCGGATTTTCATATAAAGTAGGATGTACATATCAGAGCAGCTTAAACAACTTTGATGGACTTCCTGAAGTGCAACAGAGACCATGTGCATTTCTTGCACCCTGGGGTGGGGGTGGCTCTGGCTTTTCATGTCCTTCTCCTTGAGGTTTGATCTGAAGATGGGGACACTTCTAGGATCGCGCAGAGACCAAAGTGGGTGGCCCATTTGCCCACTTAGAGATCACCAGCTGGGGTCGCTGGTGTGTGTGCGCGGTTATCTAGTATGAGGGAGTTGCTGATATGAGGGGGCATCTAGTCTGGGAGAGTTGCTGGTGTAAGCCAGAAGGTGTGGCTGGCAGGAGTGGCCTGGGGCCTCTGGGCAGCATCCAAAGCTGCCTCTGCTAACGGCCCACACGGCAGCCCCTGATTCCTTGCTTATGAATTTCATGCACCAAACACAACCTCCGTGATTGGAAAGCAGTAGTGGGAAAATCAAGTCTGGCCTCTGTTTCAATTTCCCAGTGCTGAATTCCAGGTGGACTTGGATTTAGAGAGCATGCTTTCGCCTCTGGGGACACAATTTCTAGAAATTTACTGCTGAAATTTACCCCACTGACCTAAGGGGAGCCCTGGTTGTGTAGTGGTTATGCATTGGACTTAGTCTGCAAGACCACCAGCCACTCCCTGGGCGAAAGGCGGGCCTTTCTACTCCTGGGAGAGTCACAGTCTGCAAAACTCACGGGTCTGTCCCCGTTATGCCCTTTCTGATGTCTTTGCTGCATGGGTACTTGCTTCAATCCTAGTGGACTGTGCCCCACACGGTCTCAGCGTCCGGCTTTGGGGGAGTGGACTGCCGGTCAGTGTGTGCTCACCTGGCCCTCGCTTGCTGTTGGAGGTCATCGTCCATCAGCCCCCAGCTCCTGGGGATAACCAGCACACCAGCACGTAGTGCTGCCTAGTCCCACTGGCTGTGGATGGGACCTAGCAGCCCACAGGGTGTCCACTGGCTGGGTGTGGGAAGTAGATCACCAGGCCTTTCTTCCTGGTCTATCTTAGTCTCTAAGAAGATCTGCTGAAACTTAGTCCACATCCTCTGGGAGCGGCTGGTTTGAGGAGTTGGCCAGGACCTGCACTGGCAGTCACTTTCAGGGAGGGCATGTTGAGAGAGCAGCATTCTGCATTGCTGCCCTCCCTCGCGCCCCACCCACTGCAGACCCCAAGGAGCTCGTCAGCCTCATGGGAGGCCTCCTCCCTGTGCCTGGGTGTCCAAAGCAGGGCCACCCATGAGGTCACATGCATGGGGATGGGTGTCTACCAGGGAGAAGGCTGTGATGGGCGGGGGGAGGGGGAATGTCCTGGGCCATGGGGGTTGGGCGGGGCTGAGCAGCTTGACTGTCATCCCTCATGACAACTGACAGGTTTACCCAGACCTCTTGCTCAGAGCCCCAGCTGGCCAACCCGACACTGGCCCGGTCGAGGGTGACACCGTGTCACTGAGGGACACGGAGTGCATAGGGGCACCCTGTCCCCTCCAACCTTCCTTCCTGAGCCACGAAAATTCCATCCTGTGTGGCCAGCCTCCTCCCCTAATCTGGTCAACAGGTCACCTGGTCACCCCTCCACTCAAGGCGCCAGAGAGCGGCCGGCACTCTTCCTCACGTTCCCCTGCTGTCACCTCTGAGGCTTGTCCCCAGGTTGGGGTCTGACAGTGGAGGCCTGGTGTGGTGGTGTGTGTAGGCGGGCTTCCCGGAGGCCTGGCAGCATGGTCCCAGGCTCACCGTGGCTGTTGGTGGAGCGTCCCACATGGCCACTTCGGGGCGGCAGGGCTTCCCAGGGCGGCCATGTCACAGGAGACTGGGCTGGCAGCCACGTTCAGAAGCCTCGCCCCCAGGGAGACGGCCGGCCTCCAACTAGCCAGTATGCTTCACATGCAGCCCTCCCCATCAGTCCGCGAGGGCCGGGGCGAGGCTGCGATGCTGAGCAGGATTAGGGACATTTCCAGACTCAGGTGGTCGGTGGAGAGAGGCCTGACTGGCTACAGTCCCCATGGCCCAGGAGAGAGGCCTGGCTGGCTACAGGCCATCCTCATCCAACTTACGGAAGACACTTCCAGGAAACCAAACACACTGCCATTGAGTCAGTGCGGACTCACAGCGAGTGAGCCCACAGGTGCAGACAGAGCTGTGCCTGTGGGCTTCCAAGATGGACTCTTTTTTATTAAAAAAATCATTTTATTGGGGCTCATACAACTCTTATCATAATCCATACATAAATCAATTGTATAAGGGCACACTTATACATTTGTTGCCCTCATTCTCAAAATTCACCTTCCGCTTGGGTTCCTGGAATCAGCTCATTTTCCTTCCCCCCCTCAGGAACCCTTAATAATTTATAAATTATTATTTTATCTTATCTTACACTGTCTGGCATCTCCCTTCACCCACTTTCCTGTTGCCCATCCCCCAGAGAGGAGGTTATATGTAGATCCCTGAGATCGGTTCCCCCTTTCTAGCCCCTCTTCCCTCCTGGTATCGCCACTCTCACCGTTGTCCTGAGGGGTTCATCTGTCCTAGATTCTCTGTGTTTCCAGATCCCAGCTGCACCGCTGTCCATCTTCTTGTCTAACCAGGTTTGCAAGGTAGAATCGGAATCATGATAATTGGGGGGGAGGAAGCGTTTAAGAACTAAAGGAAGGTTGTGAGTTTCATTATTGCTACACTGAGCCCTGAGTGACTCCTCACCTCCCCACTACCCCTCTGCAAGGGATGTCCAGTTGTCTACAGATGGGCATTGGGTCCCCATCATGCGCTACACTCATACATGATGATATGATTTTTCTGACCCCACCTTTGGTGCTTGAAACCTGGTCCCCCTTGGCCCTTCATGATCACACATGTTGGTGTGCTGCTTCCATGTGGGCGTTGCTTCTGGGCTAGATGGCTGCTTGTTTACTTTCAAGCCTCTAATTCCCAGACACTATATTTCTCAATAGCCGGCCACCATCGGCCTTCTTCACCACACTTAGTTATGCACACATTCATCTTCAGCTTTCCAAAACTGACTCTTTATAGGAGTAGAGAATCTCTCCTGTCTCCAGCAAAGAAGCTGGTGGTGCTGAACCACTGACCTAATGGTGAGCAGCAACATGTGGACTACTATACCACTAGGACTTCTAATTGGATATCTCACCTTGCCCTTTAATGCAGGCCAGCTGTAGGATGTGTTAGTCCGGGTATAAGAGAGAGTTTATATCAAAAAGTAATGGTATTAAGAAAACATCCTGGCCCAGTCCAGATCAAGTCCTTAAGTCTGATATTAGCCCATATGTTCTTCTACAGACCCCACACAGCACAAGCAATGATGCTGACAGCAGGAAGATCACAGGCTGTGGGTGGAAAGTCTTGTGGAAGGATCTCAGCTCTGGCATGGGTCTCCACATGGCTCCTCCAGCTCCAGGCCTCTGGCTCCATCAGGATATCTCCAGGTGGCTTGTCAACAGAATGTGAAGCAGAGAGAGTCTGTGTCCTGCCTCCAGGGAGGAAGACAGAAGCCCCCAGAATCCTCAGGGGAAGGCCATACCCACACAGAGGCCTCATTGGTATGACCTAATTGACAGGTTAGACTCTACCCTTTCACTCAAGTTGACGAGATTATTTAATGGCCATGCCAGCCAACAGTTCTGTCCTACCCACCAAGGAAATTGGGACCAGACTTGACTTTTCACAATTTGGGTTACTCCTCAAGGAACCAGAAAGAGGGATGAACACTATAACTGTGAGACCTGGGGTGTGAGTGTTGCAGCTCTGAGACCTGAGGTGTGAGTACTACAGCTCCGAGACCTGGGGTGTGAGTACTACAGCTCCAAGACCTGGGGTGTGAGTGCTACAGCTCTGAGACCTGGGGTGTGAGTACTGCAGCTCTGAGACCTGGGGTGTGAGTACTGCAGCTCTGAGACCTGGGGTGTGAGTACTGCAGCTCCGAGACCTGGGGTGTGAGTACTACAGCTCCGAGACCTGGGGTGTGAGTACTACAGCTTCGAGACCTGGGGTGTGAGTACTACAGCTCCGAGACCTGGGGTGTGAGTACTACAGCTCTGAGACCTGGGGTGTGAGTACTACAGCTCTGAGACCTGGGGTGTGAGTACTACAGTTCTGAGACCTGGGGTGTGAGTACTACAGCTCCGAGACCTGGGGTGTGAGTACTGCAGCTCAGAGACCTGGGGTGTGAGTGCTACAGCTCTGAGACCTGGGGTGTGAGTACTGCAGCTCAGAGACCTGGGGTGTGAGTGCTACAGCTCTGAGACCTGGGGTGTGAGTACTACAGCTCTGAGACCTGGGGTGTGAGTGCTACAGCTCTGAGACCTGGGGTGTGAGTACTGCAGCTCAGAGACCTGGGGTGTGAGTACTGCAGCTCAGAGACCTGGGGTATGAGTGCTACAGCTCAGAGACCTGGGGTGTGAGTGCTACAGCTCCGAGACCTGGGGTATGAGTGCTACAGCTCCGAGACCTGGAATGGGAGACTTGGCAGAGGTGCAGGATCCCTTCCAGGGACCTCATGCGGGCATTGCATCCCTGGCTGGACTGAGGAGAGACATGCGCATTGAAAGGAGTGTGGCTGGGCACCATCTTTGAACAGGGCGCTGCCATCTTTGGAGTTCTTTTCAATGTTATGTAAGTTCACCTTCACATTGAAGAGCTGTGACCGCACGTGGCATGTTACTTGCTGCACATGCAGCCTTTGAAACAAAGATGTGAACATTTTCCTCCCATTAAAGCAAAGCTATGTATGAACCGCACCCCCCAGTCCAGGAGCCCTGCTGGTGTAGTAGTTGTGTGTTGGGCCTTTTACCTCAAGGTCAGCAGTTGGAACCCACTAGCTGCTCAGTGGAAGACAAATGAAGAGTTAAAGTCTTGGCGTCCCACAGGGCAGTTCTACCCTGACTTCCAGGGCTGGTAGGAGTTAGAAGTGATGGCATAATTTTGATGGCAGTGAGCATGGCACCATTTTCAACAGAGCTACAAGTTCTAGAAATGGGCCTTGTTTGTAAGCCAAGACTGCTTCTTCTTCTGAAAACCACCAATTGAGAAGCCCGGCAGCTCATAGCAGCCCAAGCCAGGGCTGACTGTCTGGTGCAGCAGGACCGAAGCGTCTGGTTCCAGTGTGCATCGAGTGTGCATCGGAGTTGGCTCACAATGCTGACAGCACCAGGAGTCTGGGGGGGGGGGGTGAGCTGTGACTCACTTAGGATGTAGGGGAGCTTCCCCTGAGTGCTCTGGGTCAGCGGGATATGCTCATGGGGTCCATGCAGGGAAGGGTGGGGAACAGCCATAGAATCACACTCTTCCCTGCTTATGACCCCTATGCTCCCCTTCTTTGGAGAGGGTGAGGGTGGGAGAGGTGAAACTGATGGTGGGCGCCATGGAGGTGGTGGCCCCAGTTCATCGGCTGCTTTGGCATGAGGCAGCTAGCTGTGCAGGACCGTCCACACGGGTCACTGCCCAGAGAATGCTCCCCTGGGAGTTGTTAGCCGACAGCTGTTGGAATTAAGAAACATGGTCCTCACCACAGGATGCTGGTCCAGAGAAAATGCAAATGTCCACATAATGTTGATGAGAAAGCGGAGCCAACTGCTGCTGCTGCTCGGCCGCACGGCCAGCCCCTCCCGTGGCGCTGGGTCAGTGGCTAGGAAGGAAGGTCCCTCTCCCCGGCCTCTTTGATTCCAGCAATTGTCTCTTCTCACTGCAGACAGGCATGCTCGCTGTGTGAAAACTAGACAGAGAAAAGTCACAACACAGCTATGCTTCCTAGATCTTTCCTGTTTCCTTTTACCTTCCTTCTGACCCACTGTTGTGCTCACCCTTCTTCCGCCTCTTAGTCATTCCTCTCGGCTAGATTGCTGTTGTTCCAACACCACCAGGATCTCTGTGTCCTCCTCGTTGTTGAGCAGAGCTGTACACGTAGGTGTGTACATATGTAAATACATTAATTAATAAAAATAGAGGTATTGCCTCTGTCAGTACATTGAGGAAGTGGATGGACTTTGGGCCTCTGCTCAAGCCCTCCCTCAATGCAGGAACACTTGGTTCTAACAAACCGGCATTCTGTGATGCTCACCCTCCTGACATGATCGCTGAAGATAAAATGGGTGCATAAGCAAATGTGGTGAAGAAAGCTGATGGTGCCTGGCTATCAAAAGATATAGCATCTGAGGTCCTAAAGGCTTGAACTTAAACAAGTGGCCATCTAGCAGAGAAGCAACACACCCACATGGAAGAAGCCTGTGGGGTCATGAGGCATCGACGGGTTGAAGTAACAAGCATCAGAAGACTCAAAACAAAAAAAATATTGTTGAGAAGGAGGTGGGTCCAAACAGAGACCCCAAACCCATCTATAGACAATAGGACATCCCCTCACAAAAGGGTCATAAGGAAGGGATGAGTCAACCAGGGAGCAGTACAGCACCAATGAAACAATATTCCTCACACACACCCCCCCCTCACTATCATGGCCCCAGTCCTGCCTTTCAGTTCTGACTAGACTGGAGCATGTTCACTGGTACAGATAAGAGCTCATGATAAACCCCTCAGGCACAGAAATGGGAGAAGTAATACCTGGAGGGCAGGGAGAAGGGGGGGAGGGAGAAGGAAGGGGGAATTGATTGAAATGATCAATGCAGTAGCACCCCCCACAGGGGGGATGAACAACAGAAATGTGGGTGAAGGCAAACAGTGGTCAGTGTAAGATTTGAACATAATAATTTATAATTTATCAAAATTTCATGAGAGTGGGAGAGTGGGGGAGGGAGGCACTGATACCAAGGGCTCAAATAGAAAGCAAATGTTTAGAAAATGATGATGGCAACATAGGTACAAATGTGCTTGATACAGTGGTTGTGTGGATTGTTATAAGAGCTGTAAGAGCCCCCAATAAAATGATCTTTAAAATTAAGAAAGAAAGAAAGAAAAGTCACAACAAGAAAATAGAATTGCCTGCAACCCCCGGACCAGCGCTCACCTGCTCTTCCTGGTTTGCTGTTTTCCTGCTCCATGTTTTTCTAGGACACATGCGCAGGCAGGAGCCAAGCTTAAGGCCTGCCTGCTGTCCACAGGCGGACCGTGGGAACCCACCCGTGTCCTCCCGGGGGACAGCCCTGGAAGCCCCAGGCATGGGGTTGCTGCGGGTTCCTCCCAACTTGCTGCAGGCAGAAGGTCCGGTTTGGCCCTCCTGTGTGTGTGCTCGTGCACCAGCGAGCGTGCAGATTGTGCGCACGGGTGTCTGGCCCGCACCTCTTTCCTCTCTGTCCTCACAGGCGCTTCCCACAGGTCAGCTGTGCTTCGAAGATGTCCTTTCTAATGAGGGCTTGGGAGGTGCCTGCCCCAGGCTGTCAGTGCACCCCTTGCTAATGAACACCCATGGTGTCTGCTTTTGAGTTTGGAAGTGACCCCGCAGTAAACATCCCTTCAGTCACATCTTTGAAGCCACCAACAGAGGCCTCCTGAGGATGAACAGCTCTTGTTAGGGGTGGGGGGTGGGGAGAGCGTTAGGCTGACGTTAATCAAAATGCTAGAAATATACCACCATTTAGGATTCACCCACAGGGCACAGCCCCTCCCTGGCAGTGGAGATTTCTTTGAAGCTTCACCACTCAGGACACCCGCTCGACTCAGGAAGGAGGACAGCCTCTCAGAACAGCCAGGGGCAAGAACTCAGCGGGTGACCGGTAGCCATTCCCAGGAACAGTGCTGTCAGACTCTGGAGGTGTGATCCCCCCTGGGAACGCAGACTGCTCCTGTGAAACATGCCTGTTTCTCACATGGTTTGGGTCCCCTGATCATTAAAAAACCTGCTAATTATGCCCCCCCCCCCGCCCCCAACCTGTCACATCCAACTTGCTTGATGTTCACCGAACCTTCGAAGCAGTTTGGAGGTCGCCTCACCCATTGCTTCCTTTGGTCTCACAGGAATAAGTGGAGAATTTCTGAAACTGACCTTGTCTGTCTGGCCGAATCACTGAGGGGCATCCGGGACTTTGTTTCCAGGCAGTAATCTGGGAGGCATCTCCAGCCCAGGAGTTGCTCAAATTCATTGCCGTCCAGGACCTGCATAGCCCATCCCTTCCTACCTCTGTGTCCACAAGTCTGTCTCCCCTGTTAGTCTTCAGTCTCTACCTGCCCATTGACAAAGCCATCCCCAGACTGATGTCCACCGGCCTGTCCCTCAGTATCTCTCAACTGGAAATGGAAGCAGAGTGGGGGAGCTCAGTGGGTCTCTCTGGTCGAGAAGCCCCATCCCAGGGTCCCCAGGGGATGGACCACTCACAGCTCTACTTCTCTGGGAGTGGTTGACCAAGGTGGGTGACACAACTTCAACTCCCGATGGTGCCCCTGATGTCGAACACCATAGTTCCCACTTACCTGTCCGACCTGGTCCCCCCGTTCACCTAGTCCTGGTGAATTCTAATCTTGCATGCCTTCTTGTGCTCTTCATAGTAGTTGTCTCATCAGGTGACAAAGGTCAGAGGTCCTTGGGACATGGGCCACTAACAAGGTGGGGCCCATCATGTCCGCAGGACATTGCCTGGCATTTCCAAGAAAGGATTGCTCTGGGGTAGCCCAGCAGGCACTCTCAGGTGAGGAGGTAGAGCGGGGCATCTGGGGAGACCAAGGCTACTAGAATTCACAAGGCATAATCCTTGATGGGAGACAGCTGCAACCGAAAGAGAACTTGAGAGATTTATGGGGTGGGGGGCCCATTTGCGTCTCCAGCTGAGCTCCCGTCAATGCATGCAGATGAGGAAATTACCTGAGGCTGGAGAAAGAATTGCCCCAAAGGAAAACAACACAACCTTCAGAACTCATAAAAAACCCACACATCGTTCCTGTATCCACCAGCCAAAATGGGATTGTTGGCAGTGTGGCAAAATGAATCCTAGATGAAATACGAATCTCGACACGAGAATGAGAAGGATCCGGCTGTTTCCAAGTGACTTAGCTCTGCTCCCGAACAAAATGCCACGATTTCCCAGGAATCCATAAAACACACGACATCCAACAAAGTAAATTCACACTGGCTGCTCTTCACTACTCAGAAGGACCAGCTATGCAAACAAGTCAGAAAATTGGCCCTCAAATGAGGGGGAGGCCCTAACACGACACAGGTGTGCAGGGACAATGTAACCGTGGCTTTAGGCAAGTCCGTACTTCAGACCGCAGGAGAAAAGATGGGGCACAATAAGTACAGATGCAAGGGGCATAAATAACTGCAAACATAAAACTATGATGTTTGAGGTGAGAAATAAACCAGAAGTAGAAGTGTTAGGCTACACATGCAAAAAATATTAGCAATTGTAGTCATAGGCGCAGGACCTATCTGAAATGAAATAGAGAGCACAAAAAAGCCATCCGGAGAGAACATCATGGGCCGTGTGAGGCATCAAGTCGTGTAATAAACTTGGAATTAGAAGCTCTGGAAAGGCAGGAGGAAACACTCTTTAGTAGAGATAATAGCTGATAATCTTCCAATCTGTTGAGATCTATAAATCCAGAGATCCAAGAGGCTAAGGAACCCAAGCACTGGGAACAGGAGGAAAAGCCGGAACGAGCACAGTCACAAAGTGGTTTAAAGCAGCCGCCAATGGAGAAGCCCACACGCCGCCAGAGGGGAAAGATTGATTACGTACAGAGGAACAAAGATAAGGAAAACAGCATATTTCTTGTTGAAAACCACGCAGGCGAAAAGACAGTGGGGACCAATCTTTAAAGTACTGGAAGCCAGGAAGGAAGAAAGAAAAGCAAAACCCCAAAGACCTAGAATTTCTTCACAAGTGGATGTCTTCTGACACAAACGGAACAAACAACAAAGACTCTCAGACGTCCCAGACTGAAGGACCGCGGCCGGCAGAGCAGCACTACGGGAAACACTCAGCACCGTCGTGTAGGCAATGTGGCTTTATTTAATTCCATTTTAAGAAAATGATGCCAGACGAACACTATTGATTTACAGGAGGACTGGCCACTGCGAGGGCGAATTGTGTCCTGAACGTGCGCTGGGTTGGCTAGACAGAAACAAGAAGAGCAAGTAGAAGCTCATAGCACCTATGGGGTAAAATGTACAACGACAAAAGCACGAGGCGCATTTGATCAACCCGGTGCCACTGGCAACATGGAAAAGTAGAGTCAGAACGAACACATCAAAAGAGGAGATAAAATAGAGCTACCGAAGAAATACCCCAACTGAGAGAAGAAAGAACGGAAGAAAAAGGGAAGGAAGAAGCGACGGGACAAGCAGAAAACAGTGGAGTCGCGTCAAACCGTACCAACCACGTATGGAGTGCTAACGGTTCAAAGCCACCAATGGAAAGGCGGAGGGGGTCACTGTGAATCTGAAAAGCGGTACTCATGAGCCCCTAGTAAACTGATTTTAAAAATAATAATACTCACCTACATGCTACCGACAAGACACATGCTTTAAATATGTGGACAGAAATAATTAACAGGAACATATCAGAACAGATGTACTCTGCTAACATTGCTCAAAATAAATCTAGAGTGATTACATTAACACCAAGCAGACTGCACAGCAAGGGATGCCAGCAGAGGGAAAGGAGCTTATTTTATCAGGACAGAGTTCAAAATGATCAATAGGACATAACAATTCTAAATGTTTATGCTCCTAATAAGAAAGATTTAATATCCATTGATCAAACACTGATGAAATTTCAAGAAAAATTGTTGTACTAAACATTCAGCTCAGAATGAATCGCAGACTTAAATATACAATTTAACACGATAAACATTTCGAAGAAAATATAGACGGAAACTGTAGCACCCATGATAGTTAGGTTTGTGGGGCCACCTGGCCAATAGGAGCATGTGGGCGGAGATTAACCAGGTGACAGTTTGATTGGAGGGCAAAGAGATAGCTGGCTCTGCAAGGCCCACCCTGTCTCTTGTTCTTGCCTCAACATGCGTGCTACACCACCTGTGGGCCAAGCCAACCAGGGATCCCAGAGCTGGAGGCTCCTTGGGACCTGCTTCACCACACCGCAGGTGTGCACACCACTGGAGCTTGCATTGATTGCGTTAGATATCCCATCTGGGCCCGCTTGGCTAAACTCCCATGCTGCTGACTGTTACTGACCCACTCTGCTGCCTGCTGCCTGTGGGCAGACTCTGCCTGCTTTGCCTGAGGGAAGACTCCACTGTCTGCTTCCTTGACCTTGGACTGAAGTCCCCTAACTGAGTTGAAAGACTTCCAGTAGATTAACTGTTTCACAAAAGTGAGTTGAACTGAGCCCTCTGTGTTCTCTCTGTGTAAACCTATCCACATATACACATATGTATCCATATGTACACACACACACATATAATCATAAGTGTCCTGGTTTTGTTTCTCTAGAGAACCCTGCATAACACAGTAACCTTGGGACAGGCAGATCTCTCTCTCTCTCTTTAAAAAATCATTTTATTGGGGCCTCTTATAGCTCTTGCAACATTCCATGCATCAATTGAATCCACCATATTTGTACATATATTACCATCACCATTTCCAAAACATTTTCTACTTGAGTCCTTTGTATAAGCTCCTCTCTTTCCCCTCCCTCCCCCACTCTCCCACCCTCATGAACCCTTGATCTATTAATTATATGTTGTTATTAGTTCATATCTTACTCTGTCCATTGTCTCCCTTCACTCACCTTTCTGTTATTTATCCCCCTTTGGGTGGGTGGGGGCTCTATATCCAATCTTATGATGGGTTCTGCCTTTCTACCCCTTCCCTCTCCCCGACCACCCACCTACCCTCATGATACCGCTACTCCCACTTCTGTTCCCGAGGGGTTTATCCGTCCAGAATTCCATGTGTCGGGAGCTCTTATCTGTACCAGTGTGTGTTCTCTGGTCTAGTCAGATCTGTAAGGTAGAACTGGGTCATAGTAGTGGGGGGAGGAAGCATGCAGCAACGAGAGGGTGATGTGTGATTCACCTGTGCTATACTACACCTTGATTAGATCATCCCTTCCTTAGAACCCTCTGTGTAGGGATATCTAATTGTCTACAGATGGGTTTTGGGTCTCCACTCCAATCCCCCCTCATTTGCATCATTATAGTTGTTTGTTTTGGATCTTTTGATACCTGATACCCGATTCTGGCGACACCTCATGGTCACACAGGCTGGTGTGCTTCTTCCATGTGGGCTTATTTTCTTCTCTGCTAGATGGCTGCTTGTTTACCTTCAAGCCTTTAAGACCCCAGACACTATATCTTTTGATAGCCGGGCACCATCAGCTTTCCTCACCAATTTGCTTATGCACCCATTTGTCTTCATCAATCATGCCAGGAAGGTGAGCATCAAACAGTGCAAGGTCATCAGAACAAAGTGTTCTTGTGTTAAAAGAAGCCTGGAGAGGTAGAGCGTTCTTAAATCTGACGCCAAAAGCACAGTACATTCAAGAAAATAAGTAGGGAAATAAAAAGTGCTTCATCAGAAGTAAGAATTCCCATTCATTGACTGACACCACCTGTAAGTCACTTTCTGATGCGCCAACAAAAGACAAGTCACAGGCAGGGAAACATTTGCACACGCTACGTCTCATATCCAGGAAACCCAAAGACATCTCAGGACTCAGTAGGACGGAAACCAGCACCACACACAGAGCAGAAGACGTGGATCCTTAGTCAGGGACAATGTAATAGTAAAATCAAGCACACAGAGATATGATTAACACCACTGGTCACTAGGAAAATGCAGGTTAGTACCGCAGCGGGAGACCATGGTCCACCACCTAGGGTGTTTAACGTAAGACAGGCCACACCTCAGGTTGGCGAGCAGGGGGAGGATTTGGGAGTTTTACTCCTGCTGGTGAGAATGCAAAGTTGTTCAACTGCTTTGGTGAAACAATCAGGATATTTCTCAAAAGGTTAAAGATACACCTGGTATTCCATCCTACCCCTAACTCGTAGTTGTTTACCCAGGAGGATGGGAAGAATGTGTCCAACTGAAAGCTGTGTGTGAACGCTCATGGCTGCTTTGTTTGTGAAATCCTCCCATTGAAAAAATTCAGTGCCTGTCAACAGGGAAAAGCAAAAAAATTAAATAATAAACCACGTAATATAATATTACTCAGCAATAAAAACAAATAAGCCATGATTGATAATGGAACAATAACCTTTACAACTTTACCAATAGGTAACATCATGATAAATAGAGAAAAGGTTGAAGTTGTCAAGGATTCCATCTTGCGTGGATCCACAATCAATGCTTATGGAAGCAGCAGCCAGGAGATCAAAATACAAGCTGCATTAGGTAAACCTGCCGCACAAGACCCTTTCATCAGAGCACTGAAGCACAGGGATGTCACTTTGAGGACTAAGGTGCCCCAGCCCAAACCATGATGCTTTCAATTGCCTCAGATGCAAGGGAAAATTGGATATTGAATCAAAAAGGCCAAAGAAGAATTGATGGCTTTTAATGGTGGTTCTGGAGAAGGATATTGAAAGTACCGTGGACTGCTAAGAGGACAAATGCAGCCATCTTGGAAAAAGTCAGGCCAGAATGCTCCTTAGAGGCAAGGGTGGCGAGACTTTGTATTACATTGGACATGTTGTCAGGAGAGACCAGTCCATGGGTAAAGGAGAGGGGCAGGGGTAAAAAGAGGGGACGGATGGGCACAGTGGTGGCAGCAAGGAGCTGGGGCAGAGGAATGATTGTGAGGCTGGTGCAGGATCGTGCAGTGCTTCATCCTCTTGCGCTGGAGTTTCTGTGGGCTAGAACCAAGGCGATGGCCCCCGACAATGGCAGCAAGACGGAGGGAATGCAAAAGAATTATTCCGAGTGCAAGAAGCCACACCAAAAGACTCCCTTTGTGGTAAGACTCTGGAAATGGCAAAGTGGTCTCCAGCGGAGACCAGTCCACAGTGGACAGAGGAAAAGGGCGTTTGGACTGAGTTGTCTCCTCTGTGACCAAACGTTGGCATTCCAACTCCTACACGTGGGGGTGAAATCTCAGTGTCTCTGAGGGTTTCCTTCAGCTATCCGTGCGACCGTGTAAGTGGAGGCGGGTCCTAAGCCGACTCTGAGCCCCGGGAGCAGGTACACAGATAAGCTAGACAAACGAGGGAAGCTAGACGGACAAGAAGAACATTGTGGTAGTTACCTGTTTTTGTGTCAGCCTGAAGTGTAGGGGTAGCATCTAGCCTCTCCCTCAGGTTATGGTCTGATGGTGCCTCCTTGTGGGCATGACCTCCTCATAAGGAGGGCCCTGGGGAGCACCCCCCCTTTTCCTTCCTGCTGGTGAGCCCTGTAATGCATTCACTACCATTGGATCCCAAGACTTTTCACCCACCAGCCTGTGATCTTCGTGCACCCTGCATCATTGCATGTGGCTGTGTGAGTCTGAAGAGGATTTATGGACTGCAATCGGACTGATGGACTTGATCTGGACTGGGCTGGGATGTTTTCCTGATATATAACCACTTCTTGATATAAAGCGCTCTCATACACATACACGAGTGTCACTGGATTTGCTTCTCCAGCCAACCTGGCCTCACACAACCATCAAGGAACCAACCAATCAAAGCTACCCGGGACTTACAGAGATGAGAGTTGGCACCTGGAATTCCGCCTGCCAGCCTTCTGGACGAGGGAGAAAACACGGGCCTGCTCCTTAATGCCTCCCGGCTGTGGTGAGTGGAAGAGGGTAGAGAGGGATTCCAAAGGGACAAGAGGGTTGCTAGAGGCAGCATCTCGGTGGGAACCGTGTGGCCATTACCTCGACTGCCATGATGGTCTCATGGTCCACATTGGTTGACTTGAAGTCTGGAGGTTCATTGAATGTCAACTGTACTTCAAACAGTGCCCAACATGAGAAATTATGAGGACCATCTCTTTCTTTTAGAACTTTTCATTGTGGTCCAGGTGGACGTTTACAGAGCAGATCATGAGTTTTTGGTTCAAGGATTTCTACTCGGTTTCTTGGAACTTGCCTGCTAACATCCCATCATTAAGTGCAATCCCTGTCACCTGTCCTGCGTCCTCCCAGGGCATCCTGTCTCCACTCCCCCTACTCTCCTAGCCCTCGGTCCTGGGGCAAAGCCCACCATCTTTATTTTAGGTGGCTGATTCTTCTGGCATGGGGATGAGTTCCCTTCCAGACCTGAGAGGGTCTAGGGAGCAGAGTCTTGGGGTCATCTCCAGTCTCTCCACAACCACTAAGCCCAATCTCTTCTATGTGAGGCCCATTTTTTAAATTTATGGAACTATCAGGAAATGGCAGACTCTTCCTGATACACAGACCACTTCCAGGAACGCTGCCCACCTCCAGGTAGAATGGAAATGTGGGAGACGAGCTGGGGATGGGGAGGGGTGTGTGTCTTTGGATAAGGATCCCCATGACAGCTGTCTGCATCCTCGTCCCCCGCCAGGGAAGGCTGGGTTGCGACAGTGACCAGTCTCATGCCCACCTGCGCTGGCTACTATGTGCACATCAATTAGGTGTAAAAGTCATCCTGCCACTCGAGGGTCACTGGGGAGGCCCAGGGAGACACTCAGCACAGTGATTCCACATAGCAATGGCCGCCCCTGATTGATGATTTTAATTAAGAGCTGCTTAAGCCTTAATTAAAAAGGTACATGAGCACCCAGTATTTAAGAAAAATGCTTTTGTGTTTGGGTCAATTGAATAACATAAAACAAAATGAGATACATATTTCTAGTCAGGAGCTTCACACAAGAAAGAATGCACATAATTAAAAAGTAAATTTAAACTGATTTGGGCATAAAGGCTTTATAATGGGGGAAGTTGGCCGAGGGGGAATATTTTGTTCCTTTATTGCAGTATCGCTGGATACTGATCATTAATGAGGCTGCTGCTCCCTGGGGTGGGTACCCAGGCAGGATATGAATGTGGCCATGAGGGCGGGACTGATGGCATCTGACAGCCCCACCCCTGGAGGAGAGGGTTTCTCAGGTTCCAAGGAGTAAGTGAGCGACAGCAGACGTCCTTGATGCTTCCTCCAGATGGCAAGCTTGGGCCCCACGGTGGGGCCTTCCCGCACAAGCTCAGGGGCTGTGTCCCAGACCAAGAGCTGGGCACCTGCAGCTAGGATCAAAGGGCCCAACCTCCCAAGTCACCTTTGCCTCCATTGGTCATTTTGCCTCTCCCTTCCAGGGTCCCTGTGATTGCAAAGCAGTACAATTGGAACCCAACACACAGAGTTGTTCAACATAATGGCGGTTCCTCCCCCACCTTCAGAATGGTAATTTTTGACTGCTCATCATATGCAAATCATGCCTTGTGAGCGCCATAAAAAAACAAAAAACTACTTTGAGACAGAAGACAATTCATTCAAGAAACGTCTGCTTGCTCCTTGAGAACATTTAATTGGCTTCAGAAGAGTTACCACTTAGCTCAATTAAAGGGCCATTTCCTCAGCCCCTCCTTTCGTCACCCTGGGGAGACATCCTTCACGAGGAGGATGTCAGCTCCGCGACATGACAGGGCATGTTGATCACACTCCCCCCCCCTCGTAGCACAAGTCAAACACGAAGACGGCACTGGGCAAACATTCCGATTGCCGAGCAACTGGGAAATCGGTTTGGTTTTCCAATCACATGTGTGACAAGTGATAGCAGAGAAACAGCAACTGCCTGGTTCTGTAAGAGAAACAGAAGGTTTTCATAACGAAAATAAACAGACCAACAACAACCCCCCTCCTCCCACAAACACAGAATCCCACAGTCTACCCACCAGCTTTCAAACATGCCCTGTGATCGTGCACGCAAGTCCATGGATTTTCCAGGTTTTGAATGAAAGCAGAGCCTTGTTGTTGGCCTTGACTCAATCAAGACTGCACAGTCTCCTCCCCACCCTGGCCCTGAGCATGCCTGTGCACCCCTGTGAGCTCTACCGCCTGATGATATGGTCGGAGGGGAGAACGCAGGCCACAGCAGCCACTGGACCCCCACCTCGTGAAACGGTGGTCCCCATGGTTAAGGCTGTGGGTTTGGGTTGTGGGTGCTTGGTCTGCCTTTGAGTCCTCTTAGATGCTGGGCAGTTGTGTGACGTTGGGCCAGGTGACCTTGTAAGCCTCAAGGGCATCTTCTAGACCAGCGGGTCTCAGCCTGTGGGTCGAGACCCCTTTGGGGATTGAATGACCCTTTCACAGGGGTCACCTGATTCAAAACAGAAGCAAAATTACAGTTATGAAGTAGCAACAAAAACTAATTATATGTTTGGGGGGGTCACCACAACATGAGGAACTGTATGAAAGGGTCGTGGCACAAGGAAGGTTGAGAACCACTGGTCTAGACAATGGGGACACTGGTGTCCTCACTTCATTGAGTGTGGAGGTGATGAGCTAACGTGTTATGGATCAGACGGTGTCCCCTAAACACGTGTCAATCTCATCATCTACATCTACTGACAGGAGCCCTGGTGGCGTAGCAGACTCTGCGTTGAGCTGCACACCACAAGGTCAGCAGTTCAAAGCCCCCAGTTGCTCCATAGGAGAAAGACCAGACTATCTGCTCCCAGAGAGATGTACAGTCTCAGACACCCACAGGGCCAGTCCCGCTCTGTCCTGCAGGGTTGATTTGATGGCAGCGGGTGTGGCTTTTGGTTTCTATCTGTGGATGCCATTGACTTTGCGACTAGGCCTCATGTTGTGGTGACACCCGCCCCCCCCCCCCACAAACTTATTTCTGTTGCTACTTCATAACCGTCATTTTGCTACTGTCAAGAATCAGGCGACCCCTGTGAAAGGGTCGTTTGACCCCCAAAGGGGTCCTGACCCACGGTTGAGAACTGCTGCTCTAAACCACCTGTCTGAAATACCCACAACAGTGTCAAAGAAAATTATGGGCAAATAACTAAAGAAAACCATGATAATGAACAAAGAGAGACTATCAATAACGACGCAGAAATTATTAAAAACAATATTAAAAAGCTGCAGCTGAAAAGCCCGAAAACGGAAATAAAAATCCACTGGAGAGACTCAATAGAAGGACCAAACAGAAAGCAGAAAGCATCCGGGAACTTGGAGAGGAGCAAATTAAAGCGATCGCGTGTAAGAAGTGGTAAGACTAGCGAGAAGTCGTCTGAGACCCCTAGGACATGATAAACAGATGCGTGATCAGAGCACCAGAAGACAGAGAGACCAGGGCTCTTTGAAGAAACAGTGCTCACCCACTCCCTGAAGTAGATGAAGATACATGAACGTACACATCCAGGAAGCTCAATGCACCCAAAGTACGATGAACAAAAACCCGATCACACCAAGACCCTTATCATCGAACAGAAGCAAGCCAGAGACGAATGGAAAATCTTGAGACGAGCCAGAGGACGCATCGCACACAAGGAAGCCTCAACGTGACGTCACCAGCCACAGCAGGAAGGAGCCAGGGGAATCAGAAGGCAGTGGGATAACATGTTTACAGTGCGCAAACAGCCAAAACAATACAAAACAAAACAAAAAAAGTATCAACTAAAAATTCCATTCTTAGCAAAACCACCCTTCCAAAGCTACAGATTAGTGAAGGCATTCCCAGATATAAATAGAGCTGGAGGGAGCGTGTCACGAGCGGTGAGCCCTCCAAGAACTGCTAAGGGGAGTCCTGCGGGGGGAGCAGAAGGTTGCAGACATTCTAAGCCAGCGGTTCTCACCTTCCTCACGCCACGGCCCTTTCATACAGCTCCTCAGGTGACCCCAACCATAAAATTATTTTCGTTGCTACTTCATCACTGCCATTTTGATACTGTTATGAATCGGGCGACCCCTGAGAAAGGGTCGTTTGACCCCCAAAGGGGTCATGACCCTCAGGTTGAGAACCGCTGTTCTAACCAGCTGACGAAATGAAGATTGGTATAGGTAACCACACAGGTAAATATAAATTTTATATCATTGTATGGTTTGTCTTATAGGGTTTCTGTTTCCCGTGTTGTGTGAAAGGCAAATGCATCGATTTTAATTAGTACACAATGTAAACATGTAAGCAGGCACAGGAGAGCCGGGTGCATCGACTGCTGAAGTGAATATGAATTCAAGCTCGGTGGTTATAACTTTTTAAGGCATCAGTTGAAAGCCCTGCAGTGACCACCAAGAAAGAAAGTAAAATCTCTACAGTAAAGGAAATGAGAAGGAACCAGGACCACTGGCCAGCCTTTGTGGACCCTGATGCTTTCGTCTTGACCTTGACAGGGGTAGCTGCCCTGCAACCGTCCAGGGAGACTGGTCATGTGACGATCATGATGATTCAATGCCAGGTGGGCAGCTTTGCAGCAGGGAGGATGCGCACAGGTGCTGGCACACGGGCAGGCCCCGTCCTTGTCTCGGGAGTTTGAGGGTTGATTCTCCGTTCGTCTTTCTTCAGTTTGAGGGCCCACCTTGCATTCACCAGGTGGGGCTCTCCACATGAGTTGACCCAAGGGCAGTGCCTGAGAGGCCCTGAAGCCAGCATGACTCAGACCTGCCCAAACAGTGACCCCAGAAGCAGATCCGAACCAGAAGGGCTGAAAACCCAGAGGCAATCATGCCAAGACGAGGCCCCCAGGAGCGTGTGTGTTGGACTGGGACCCCTGCGGGGACCCAGGCTCTCAGACAATGTTTCTACTTTATACAAGGGTCACGGCAGTAAGAGGCTCCTTGGACTTTAATTATCGAAATCCTTCTTAATATGTTGAGCAATTGCCTTCCTTGTATTTTTTACTGAATTGATCCTTGGGGTGGAAGAAGCTTGTCATTGTAAAGTGGCTCTGTGGATTTGTCATGGAGCTGTGCTCTGGGCTCTGGAGTGCAGTGAGGGCGTGGTGATCAGACTTGGACCAGTCCGGCCCAGGTCCGTCAAGTCCAAAGGGACAGAACAATGCTGACACCCCAGCTGAAGGCTGCTCTGCCCTCTGATGGCTGATGGGGGAAGGTGGGTAGTCAAGGGGATGTGGCCCTGGGCCAGGCAGCACCAGAGGACCAGGGGCACAGCTGGCCTGAGCAAGTCTGGGAGTGAAAGCGGTCCTGCTGAGAAGGGGCAGGGGCTTTTGGTGCCTGGTTCCTATCACAGTAGGATGTTCCACTCATTCCCCAGGTCCATACTGGACACCACCATGCTGCTCACTTCCCTCACCCCTTCACCTGTGCAGCTCAAGTCCCAGGGGACAGACCCTCAGGAGCAGTGACACCCTCGCCCATGCCTTCTGCTTCTCTGATTGGCTTGACCAATGGGAGCCATGCAGGAGAGAGAAGGGGACCTGGCCGTGGGCCAGACACTTATTCTGACCCCAAGGACTGCTGTAGCCTGTGGGGGCAGCTCTTCCCACAGACTGCCTGGCATTGCCCCCTACCTGCTGGTCTCAGGGTCGGTGGAATCTCCTTTCAAGGTGGAAGTGGCCAGGTACCACCCATCAGAGGCACCCACATGGGGTTTTGATTGGGAGGGGAACAGGGTCCATGTGTAGCTGTGTTTGCTGGCTGAGGTGACTCTGTGGCATCTGGGTCCTGGTGGCAGCAGCAGCCAGCCTGTTGTCAGTGGAGGAGGCTGTTGGTGGCCTCCCCAGTTGGTTCTACTCTGTGGTTTGGGCTCAGCTCCTGGAGCTACCCTGGGGTCAACTGCCTGGCACCCAGGGATTTAAACCAGCTCATGTGACTCTGTGGTTTGTGGTTGGCAGCTGCTGGCACAGGTGGCATCTGACACAGCTTGGAGACAGCCAGCTCCCACATCTTCCCAAGCGCGGTCAACCTGGCTTGGTCCAAAGTCCTTCTGCTGGAAAAGAGGGCCGAGGCCCCCTGGGGGTTGGCATGTGTTCCCAGCCAGCCCGCCATTCAGTCATGATGGCCCTGGAGGCACTGGTCCCAGACCATCAGAGTGATGGGCGGCAAGGTTGGACCCAGGGCGGATCTCTGCCGCAGCACACACCCCTACATCCGGGAAGGCTTCTCCCCTCAGAAAGGAAAGAAACGGAACCGTTAGCCACAGCACACCTTCCAGTGGCAAAGATGCACAACCTTGAGATTACTTCTTCAATGACAATCTGGCCGAGGACCACAATGGAGGGCTTTCCTTGGTGGGGGGGGGGGGTGAGGGACAGCTGGACACCTCGTCGAGGTGATCAGTGAGGCCTGTGGTCATCTGGGGCACCCTGCATACTTGCTCATCTGTCCCTCTGTCCACATTGAGAGCTCAGCGTATGCCAGGCAGAGACACCCTCCCCTCACTCCTTCTCCCTCCCGGGTCCAGCTGACCCTTCTCTGCTCTCCCCAGACCCCCATCACTCTGACATGCCAACACCTGCTTTTACAAGAGAAGCAGTTGGCCCTCAAAGACAAGCAGGCCTCGTGGGGGTGACGGTGGAAGACAGGTGATCAGGCTCATCACACACCTGACCCCATTGGTCTGGACAGGCCGCCCCCCACAATAGCCCCCTCACCCCCATGGATGGCTAATTCTGCTCCAAGCATAGTCAGCAGGCTAATTCTGCACCCAATGCTGGTGGGCAGGCCCGGGGGCCGCAGAGGATGATGGCACCAGCCCCCGAAGAAGAAGTAAGTGTTCATGAGCACTTACACTGGACTGGAGTCCCCTTCTCAGCCGGTAAGCAATTCTGTGAGAAACGCTCCCGGAAGCTCCTGCATGCAGACAAGTAAATACACTCAAGATAATCAACTCTTCGTGCTGCACAGCCTCCAAGAGACACAGCTCTTCCTGGGGGCCCGGGGAGGGCAGGCTCAGTCCCATCAGCGATTCCTATTTGCTGTGGCCAAAGCCTGGCCCAAAGGGCCTCCAACAGACCCGGCCTTCCCCGTCCCCCGCTTCTCCCCTCCCTGCCTCTGTGCCCCAACCCAACTTGGGTGAACAGAAAGAGCCTCCTGGGCCCCATCCATGGCTCCAAGGCTAGCGGCTGCTTTGTGGGGCTGCCAGAGAAACAGAAACCCAAGTTAAAGTTGACGAAGGCTTTGCCAACTTCTCAAGGCACTGGTATCCACGGGCAAACAGGAAGTCCTGGGAGCGGTCCTGGCAGAAATGGAGCGAGAATGGAGGCACGCATGACAGGACAGAAATTGCAGGTGTTGGAATAATGCCAATGAGCACTTATGAGGCGGGACAGGCTGTGGACTGATGAGAAGGGAGAATGTAAGTTCTGAGAGCAACGGAGGTCCCCACCCCAGACCCACAGCGATACCAGAATAGGAGGGGGTGCAGTCAGGAGCGTGGGGGTCCAGGGAAAGGTCCCACCAGGTGTCTGTGTAGTGGTACCCCAGAAGAGGAGACAGGTACAAGGATGGGGGGACCACAGGGAGAGACAAGCAACTGGCTTCATGCTCTTGTGGTGTAAGCAGGGTCAGTGGGACAAAGGGCCTGCAGGCCGAGCCCCCATGGTGTGCAGACCTTCCTGGATGGAGGGAGAACTGGCAGCTCTGGTTAAAGGGAGATGGACACAGAGGTATATGGGGACCAGGTTCAGTGGGACAGGGAGGGGACACAGGGGAAGAGAGGGGCACAGGGAACTACAGAGTTAGTGTGGCCATGCTGTGGGACAGGCAGGTAGAGGAGGGCAGAGAGATAGATGGGGCAAACAGGTAGATGGGAACAGGCAGGTAGTTGGAGGAGACAGGTAGATGGGAACAGGCTGCTAGATAGGGAAGAGTAGATTTGCAGTCAGGTAAATGGGGCAGAGAGTAGATGGGACAGACAGGGAGAATAGGGACAATCAGGTAAATAGAGCAGACAGTAGATGGGGCAGATAGGTATATGGGAGCACAGAGGTGAATGGGGCTGCCAGGTAGATGGGGGCAGGCAGGTAGTGGGAACAGACAGGTGAATGGGGGCAGACAGTAGATGAGGCAGATAGATGGGGCATACAGGTAGATGGGGCATACAGGTGAATGGGGCATACAGGTGGATGGGGCAGACAGGTGGATGGGGCAGACAGGTAGATGGGGCAGACAGGTAGATGGGGCAGACAGGTGGATGGGGGCATACAGGTAGTGGGAACAGACAGGTGAATGGGGGCAGACAGTAGATGAGGCAGATAGATGGGGCATACAGGTAGATGGGGCATACAGGTGAATGGGGCATACAGGTGGATGGGGCAGACAGGTGGATGGGGCAGACAGGTAGATGGGGCAGACAGGTAGTGGGAACAGACAGGTGAATGGGGGCAGGCAGTAGATGAGGCAGATAGATGGGGTATACAGGTAGATGGGGCATACAGGTGGATGGGGCAGACAGGTGGATGGGGCAGACAGGTGGATGGGGCAGACAGGTAGATGGGGCAGACAGGTGGATGGGGCAGACAGGTGGATGGGGGCATACAGGTAGATGGGGCAGACAGGTGGATGGGGCAGGCAGGTAGATGGAGCAGACAGGTAGATGGGGCAGACAGGTAGATGGGGGCAGACAGGTAGATGGGGTAGACAAGTAGATGGTGCATACCGGTGGATGGGGCAGACAGGTTGATGGGGCAGGCAGGTAGATGAGGCAGACAGGTGATGGGGCAGGCAGGTAGATGGGAAAGACAAGTGGATGGGGCAGACAGATGGATGGGACAAACCCAGAAGGGCTGTTGGTGCACGTGTTGGTATATACACATGCACACACAGAAGCAGGTCTGTGTCCAGGGGTGGGTTCACCTGTTCTGACAGTAACCTAGACACCACCAAGGAGCAAGTCTCCTTAGGGACTTGACAGTAGCCAACAAGCAAATGCGAGAGACTGGACAGGTGACCAAGGCTGCGCAGAGGGTTGGGGCCTGGCTGTCTGTGCCGAGAAGGATGGTTTGCGGATGGGGCAGAGTTGGAACAGCGTCTGCAGATGCCAGCTTCCTGGTTCTGGTCATTATACCATGCTACCGGAGAAGATAACTTTTGGCATTAGGAAATAGGTACTTAAGTATGTATGGGTAACAGTCTTATTCAAAAATGTGTTATCAAATGGCTCTGAACAAATCTATGTGGGAGAGAAAACGGCGAGGCAGGTCTCTCAACTCCACGCTCTGCCATCGAGTGGGACTGTCCCCGTGGGTTTCCTGGACTCTGCCTCTGTAACCCACCACCGCATGGTGAGTTGTAATTTGGGGGGATTCTGGATTAAGGTGGAGTAGTCCTGCTGGAGTAGCAGGTTTCACATTGGGCTGAAAATCACAAGGTCAGCAGTTCAAAACCACCAGCTGCCCTGAGGGAGAAAGACGAGGCTTTCTATTCCTGCACAGTTACAGTCTCAGAAACCCCCGGGGCAGTTCTGCTCTGTCCTGTAGGGTCTTGCTGAATCAGGACCGACTCAGTGGAGGTGAGTTTGGTTTAGAGGTTGATGAGTGTGTGTTCTTGGGATTGACTCGACAGCTTTCTTGGTAAGTGTGAAATGCATTCCAAATAAAACTAAGAAAAGGGGGCATCAATGAGACAGAATAGATGTGTCATTAGATACCATCACCTGTCAAAATGGAAGAGGCACCTGGCAGGGTCCCGCTCCTGCTGTTGGGGCAGGGCTGCTCCCAGGGTCTCTAGGGGGGGGGGGGGGAAGGACCAACCTCTTGGCTCACAGTTGAGCGCTCAGTCCTTTGAACCACCAAGGACTTCCGGTCATGTCCTAGGGACTTCCCTGCATGTTACTGGTGGGCATGTGGCCTGGTGTGGCCCTTATCAGCGTGGACAGGTGCCCACCTCATCAGTCAGTTCTAAGAGTTCTCTGAGAGTCTGAGTCTCCAAGAGTCTACACATGCACATGCATGCGCACACACACGCGCACACACAGACGAAGGTTTCCACTGCAAGCTGCTTTATGGCCTCAATGACTGGGAAATTTCTTCAATGCCCAACAGCATGAACAGAGAGATAACTGTTGCTATTTTTATGCTGTGGACTTGTGTGTGGCATCTAAGAGGAAGGAAGGGTCTTAGCTTGCAAAGCATATGGAGACGACTAATTGAGCAGGAGAACATTTCCGAATGTTCTATGCAGGATGAAGTCATTGACCTGGGGTGTAACAAACACCAGAACCAGCTTCCTCCATCACTCTGAATTCACCTTCCTTTTGGTGGGCTGCTCACAAGCAGGCCAGAGTCAGTACTGGCTCAGCATCGCTGCCATTTGGGTGGGGTGGGGTGGGGTGGGAGTAAGGGGGTCCATGCAGGTAGAGCAGGCAGCTGGTGCCTGGTCTGCTGTCAATAATCAGAGAGGGTGTGACAGGCATCAGATGCATGGACGGGGGCATGTTGAGCTCATCTCTGTCCGTTTTGCTGTGTTTGGGATATTCCCGAGTAAAGCCAGGTCCTTCCCAGAATGATGACTGTCCCTTTCCCCACACATTCTGGGAGCCCAGGCTGACCAGGTAGACTGCGCCCTGAGACCCCTGCCCTCTAGCTCCATTTGTGATCAGCCAGGGTGTGGTCTACACGGATCCAGGTGGGGTAACCAGTTGCCCCAATTTACTTGGCATTGAGGGGGTTCCTGGGGTCCCTCAAACCAGGATGAGTAGAACCCCAGCTCAGAGAGGAAAGTGAAGTTCAGTCTTTGCTCCTTTGATGCCCCACCCCCCAAAGGGTCCTGGAGCAGGCTGTGCCCCTGACTGGGTCCAGTTCCCCCAGGTACCTGGCCACACCCCATCTGTCTCTCACCTCTACCCCCCAATCACGTCGACTCAATTGTGGCAACTGGTTCTGGCAGCACCGTCCCCTTGCTCAGAGGGCACTCTTGGAGGGAGCCACACGCAAGGGCAGGCTTCCAGAAGGGCCTCCTGCATCCTCTGTGAATGTCGGGGGCTGGGCACAGCTGTACGCCTGCTTGTGGCTGCTGAGCCAGTACGACCCTGTCGGTGGCCTGAGAGGCCTCTGCACAGGGCCTGTCCTGAGTGAGGTGGGGACCTGATTGCAGTGAGTGTTGGGCCCAGGCCACACAGCTGGCCCCCGGCCCCGCCCCTCCCCCTCCAGGACAGAGAACTGCACCTGCCACTGGAGCAACTGCTCAAAGGCCCTCAAAAAGGGCCGACTCGTCCCTGCCTGCCCGTCCTTTCTCCCAGGGAGGCTGCGCTCAGTTAGGAGCAGGTGCCCGATCTCCATCACATCAGGTTTAATACGTTGTAAATGAAGAACAGCTCATCTCACGCAACATAAAATTACGAGCAACGAGCCAGGCAGGTGCGAACTCGGCCTCAGAATGAGGCCGCACTGTCACCTCTCCTGGAAGGATAGGCTCTGGGGCATGTCTGCGTGGGGCTCGCCACAGGTAACGCAGGCAGCTTTGCTCCAAGGACAGGCACGTAGCAGTGTCCTTGCGGCCATTGGGGTGGGTGGCTAGGAGCCCACTGTCGCATAGCAAATGCAGGGGGTTAACCGCTAGTCGTTAAAACACCTGGGACGCCATCAGCTCTGTGGAAGATGGGCCTGTAGCCGAGAGAAAGCACGAGGAGCTGATGGGATTGCGAAGCTGTTTTAAGGACAGACACTTTGTTTCTCAACGTGGTGACACACCGCCGCCAGTGTCTCCTATAAATATATGCATAAACATGCAATTACTTCCCGCTACAATGAGATTAAAATGTGCCAGCCTCTCAACTCAGCAGACATTCGATCTTAATGGGATTGGAGCCTCACGGAATGGGGACATAAACCAATTCTGGAGGAGAATCACTCTCCCCGCCCCACCCCTGTCCCCAAGACATCTGTCCCTGGCCCAGGAGCCCCTCCCTCTGGGTCTCAGTGATCGCCACTCGACGTGGGGCCTGTGGTGGCATGGTGAGTTATTTATCAGACTCTCCTTGGTAAAGCAAAGAGGTAGCCGAAACTAGGAAGCCCTCCACAAAGTAGCCTGTCTCAGTGGCTGCCACCGTAGGCTCACATTTGTGAGAGATTATGAGGATGTGTGGAGGGTTGCCCTTGCAGAGTTTAGCATGTTTGTGTATGGGGTCGCAGTGGTGGCACAGGATGAACCCGCTGGTCCCCAGCAACAGCAACCTCAGCCACAGTCTCTGGTTCCCCCACTTAAGGAGCATTTCCTTCTGGGTCTGGGTCAGAGAAGGTGGGGGAAGAGGTTGAGTGACTGTTAACAAGGTGAATTGTGATCGTCCTGCTGGACAGGCCACAGACTGCCTCGGCAGTAGTGGGGGCAGGGTAGGATTTCACTCCCAACAAGAGGGAAGAGTCGGGGGCAGAATGTGTCCTTTGGACTCTAAGTCTCTGTGCCATGAACCTCCCTGATCCAGGAGCCCCTGTAACAGCAGAGGCACCGCAGCTGCAGAGCCAGGAGCCAGAACATGACACAGCATGGGGGGCAGCTTGTCCCCAGAACAAGCCAACCTGGGTGCCTTTGGGTGGGAGGCTGGCTTAAGGAGTGGGATGCCTCTGGGCTCCTAATTGGGGAGCTGGGATCGCTGATCCAGGAGCTGGAGCTGAGCAGCTGCAGGCTGAGGCTCATGGGGGAGTGGCATGCCCTTTGAGTGTTTATTGGTAGCTCTCATAAAGCTTTGTAACACAGCACGAGGAGTACAGAGGCCAGGGGCCCTGTGGCTGAGAGGCCAAAGACCCACAGGCTGGCCCCTGCTGAGAGGTGGCTGTCCAGACCCAAGACCTGTACCCTGAGAGCTTGTAGCCTGTGTCCATCATACACACCATCATCATGAGCATCGTCATTGTCGTCAGTGAGTCCTGCGTGACCACAGCAAGGAGCGACCCAGCCCCGGTGAGAAGCAGAGCTTGCCATGGGAGGGACGGCTGGTGTCAGAGCTGATAAGGTTGGTAGGTGGATGCAGCCTCAGAGACTGGCCTGAGTGATGCGGAGCAGAACCCTCCTCCCCCTGTGCAGTTGGAGCAGTTCAGGCGACGAGCCCACACAGTTCTCGTTGACAACAACCATGCATTCACACTCCATGCGCCCACACAAACAACACCCATGAGCACACACACATCCACATGCACACACGTGCACACATGCACTCACATGCATTCGCATGCACACGCGCACACATGCACCCACCCATGCATGCGCACACATGCACACATACACATGCACCCATGTACACGCACACACGCACACGTCAGGACCAGCCTGGGAGCACACCAATACAGGAAGATTTGTGTGTCTGCAAACAACTGCGGGACACATGTCTTGGGGCCAGCTACTCCTTTGAGCAGGTTTGTGTTCCCGCTTCTCCCATACATGAGTTTGACACACTCATGACCAGCCTTCTGCAGTGGGACAGTGATGTGACCAGAGTCAACCATCCCCTCCTTGCTGAAAGAGCTGAGGGTATGAGGGGCGGATGGACCTTCAGCCACTGGGGAGATGCTGCTTTGTGGCCTGCAGCTCAGGAGTGAAGGGGCTGGTGGGGTCACACTGGCCCACGTCCACCCTGAGAGCACAAGGTAGGATTGCTCCCTGGGCTTCCCAGGCAGTGACACCCTGAAGCAGATGGCTAGGCATGACTTCCACGGAGTCCATGGGGGGATTAGAACTGCCAACCCTTTGGCCCATAGTCTTGTGCTTCACTGTTTATCCGTCAGTAGCAGTGTCCTGTGGTACTTAAGAGTTCTAGCCTTCCACAGAAACCTCTGGAACAGGGCGCCCATGCTGTGAGGCCTCTAGCAAGACAAGCTTGCCCCGGGCTGTTGCCTCACAGCTGCCCTGCCTGTGGAGGTGAACCTCTGTAGGGTGCCGGCACCTTCATCCTGCAGGCTGAGCACAGGGATGGGATGTCAACTTAACGGTGCCTGTGTGAAGTTCAACCTGTCAATCACCTCACAGTCTGATGATGGCTCCTTGGGGTGTGGGGACCTTTCTCTGTTGCTTGGACTCTGTGTCTGCAACCAGGTGCAGTCCCACATGGGCCACCGACCCTGGTAGCAGTGGGTGCCCTGCGGCTTCCCACTGACTTTAGATCCACATGACTCTGCACCCACCGGCTTGTGACCTCCCTGCTTCCAGCTTCTGCGGCATCAGCTGCAGCCACATGAGTCTGAAGGGGGGCTCTGTGAACCTGGGACCCAGGGACTCACATTGGGGTGCCTTCTTGAACAAAGTTGCTTCTTGACATAAAGTTCTTTCTTGTTCATCAATGAGTGTCACCTGTTTTGTTTTTGTAGGAACCCCTGCCCACCTCATAGAGGATCAGCACTCCCCCTGGAAGAGAAGCTGGTGCCAAGACCTGCAGGATTGGGTCTTGAGGGCTGGGAGGAGGCATGAGGGTGGAGGAGTGGCGGAGAGTCAGGCAGGGTGCGGAGCCCCTCTAGATTCACAGGGACTCCCTTTCAAGGACTTTGGAGGACCAGCGAGGCTGGCCCCTGGAGATTATCTGCTTGCAAGAATCAAAAGCTACAGGAGGGAAGAATAGATGACTGGCGAGGCCAAGCGCCCCAAGGGGCCTCTGAAAATGGAGAGTTTCCTTAATTCAGAGGGAAAGAAAACTTTTAAGCTCAGGCTCCAAGTTAAATCAAAATCCAATAAACACACAGACTCTAATAACCGGTTCGGAGAGAAATGGATGGCCAAGGGTTCCAGGTGGGGGTGGAGTCGGGCTGCCGTGCCCCCACCCCTGCAGCATCCCAATGACAGGGCACTTACACAGATGGGCCCGCAGGCCCAGGAGCAAGACTCCCAGGCTCCCTGAGCCTTGGCCAGCTTCAGTGAGGCTGTCAGTGTCCCCCCACCCCGGCTTTGGGGGTGTCATGGGGACAAAAGGGGAGGCAGTCAGGCCCTGGGAATTCACTCAAATTTCTCCAGTTGAAGGGCAGCTGAGGAGGGTTCAGGACAAGCCCTGGTGAGGAAGAACCCCCAGGCTTAGCTACAGCAGCGGCAAGACTGCCCGGCTCATCATGTTGGGCCAGGCGCCTACTAGGAGAAACTGACCAGAGCTGAGATGCCTCTGCAAAGATGCCGCCAATGTAGGACCCACCCATCACCCTCCAACTCCAACTGCCTACAGACTAAGACTGGAAGAGATGCTCCCACCCTGGACCAGATTCTCACCCCAAGATCAGTCCCCCACACTGAGACGACGCTCCCACAGCCCTCTGGCCCAGCCTCCACCGGGTCATGAGCATGTGCTGGTCCGGATTTGACTCAGGATTCTGGCCCTGCCCTCCCCAGACCCTCTTGCTTTCAGCCTGATGTCTGCTTTGATGCCCCTCACACCTGATCTGGGGGCACCAGATGCCCTGACCGTGGGGGCACCCCACAGCACTCTCAGCTGGGGGTTGTGACCTCTGACACCATCAGGCAGGGCAGGACAAGAAGCAAGAAGTGCCACATCTCATGGTCAGGAGACCACGGCACCCTGTGGGACAACATTCATAAAAAGTGTGGTGTTTCCAAGTCCCCTTACTTGCCAGGCATGTGTTGGGGTGTGGTTAGTGAGAGACACGTGGCTGCAGGCCTGAAGCCCCTCCCCCCCACCACACACACACCATGGTCCTGGCAGGAGCAGGCGGAAGGACATGGGTGAGGTGAGAGAGTCCACCAGGCACAGGATGGCTCTGCTGAGCTCAGAGTGGTCAGGGAAGGGTCCTTTAGGCATAGGTGCAACATGAAAGCCCGCCTGGGGATGCCGCCAAGGCAAGGTGGCCCACTATGTCTCAACCAAGACACTGTGTGCCCGGAGGGGTCAGCCTAGCTCTGACACCAGGGGTGGTTGCCATGATCAGAAACGGGATGGGCATGGGGACCCATGGGGAGCCTGGGTACAACCTCAACACTGTCTTTCTAGAGAAGGGCGCTGGGTGTCCCTGTCTCCATACTAGAGAGGGGTCCTGGGTGTCACTGTCCCCATACTAGAGAGGGTTCTGGGTGTCACTGTGCATGTACCAGAGAGAGGTGCTGGGTGTCCCTGTATCCATACTAGAGAGGGGTCCTGGGTGTCACTGTTCCCACACTAGAGAGGGTGCTGGGTGTCACTGTGCGTGTAATAGAGAGGGTGCTGGGTGTCACTGTGCGTGTACTAGAGAGGGGTGCTGGGTGTCACTGTGCGTGTAAAGAGAGGGTGCTGGGTGTCACTGTGCGTGTACTAGAGAGGATGCTGGGTTTCACTGTGTGTGTACTAAAGAGGATGCTGGGTGTCACTGTGCTGTACTAGAGAGGGTGCTGGGTGTCACTGTGCGTGTACTAGAGAGGGTGCTGGGTGTCACTGTGCGTGTACTAGAGAGGGTGCTGGGTGTCACTGTGCGTGTACTAGAGAGGGGTGCTGGGTGTCACTATGCGTGTAAAGAGAGGGTGCTGGGTGTCACTGTGCGTGTACTAGAGAGGATGCTGGGTTTCACTGTGTGTGTACTAAAGAGGATGCTGGGTGTCACTGTGCTGTACTAGAGAGGGTGCTGGGTGTCACTGTGCGTGTACTAGAGAGGGTGCTGGGTGTCACTGTGCGTGTACTAGAGGGGTGCTGGGTGTCACTGTGCGTGTACTAGAGAGGATGCTGGGTGTCACTGTTCCCACACTAGAGAGGGTGCTGGGTGTCACTGTGCATGTACTAGAGAGGATGCTGGGTGTCACTGTGCGTGTACTAGAGAGGGTGCTGGGTGTCACTGTGCGTGTACTAGAGGGGTGCTGGGTGTCACTGTGCGTGTACTAGAGGGGTGCTGGGTGTCACTGTGCGTGTACTAGAGAGGATGCTGGGTGTCACTGTTCCCACACTAGAGAGGGTGCTGGGTGTCACTGTGCATGTACTAGAGAGGATGCTGGGTGTCACTGTTCCCACACTAGAGAGGGTGCTGGGTGTCACTGTGCGTGTACTAGAGAGGGTGCTGGGTGTCACTATGCGTGTAATAGAGAGGGTGCTGGGTGTCACTGTGCATGTACTAGAGAGGGGTGCTGGGTGTCACTGTGCGTGTACTAGAGAGGGGTGTTGGGTGTCACTGTGCGTGTACTAGAGAGTGTGCTGGGTGTCACTGTGCGTGTACTAGAGAGGATGCTGGGTGTCACTGTGCGTGTACTAAAGAGGATGCTGGGTGTCACTGTGTGTGTACTAGAGAGGGTGCTGGGTGTCACTGTGCGTGTACTAGAGAGGATGCTGGGTGTCACTGTTCCCACACTAGAGAGGGTGCTGGGTGTCACTGTGCGTGTACTAGAGAGGGTGCTGGGTGTCACTGTGCGCGTACTAGAGAGGGTGCTGGGTGTCACTGTGCGTGTAAAGAGAGGGTGCTGGTGTCACTGTGCGTGTACTAGAGAGGGTGCTGGGTGTCACTGTGCGTGTACTAGAGAGGGGTGCTGGGTGTCACTGTGCGTGTAAAGAGAGGGTGCTGGTGTCACTGTGCGTGTACTAGAGAGGGGTGCTGGGTGTCACTGTGCGTGTAAAGAGAGGGTGCTGGTGTCACTGTGCGTGTACTAGAGAGGATGCTGGGTGTCACTGTTCCCACACTAGAGAGGGTGCTGGTTGTCACTGTGCGTGTACTAGAGAGGGTGCTTGGTGTCACTGTGTGTGTACTAGAGAGGGTGCTGGCTGTCATTTTGCCCATTCTGCTGGCCGAGAGGCTGCCCTGGAGCTGCTCTGTGCTAACTTCCCTTGCCCCCAATGGAGCCAATTAAGGAGGTAGAGTGGGGTGGGGGAGACAGGGATGGGCTGAGGTGCTGGAGGTGCAGCCACAGTGGGCACCCCTGCTTCTGTGTCATCCGCCTTAGGCTCCCCCCTAGGTGGTCCTCCCCAGGTGCTGCGGACACAGAGGCGACCCCGTTGGGCTGTGTGGAGATGAAGTGGATCAGAGCAGGCATCTCCGGAGCCAGAGCTGGATCCGGAGCAGGAGTGGGTCTCTTCCCGAGAGTGTGGTAATTAGAGGAGGACTGGCCGCCGTCACTGCGCCACAGATCTGAGCCTGCTCCTCCTCACCACTCTGGGCTCACAGTGCCTTCTGAGCCCTCTGCAAGTCGCAGGGACCCGTGGCTACCGTGTGAACTTATACTGTGTCATCAGAAATGGTGCTGTCCCCTGAGCCACACAGAACCTGTGAGCAGAGGGGACACAGGCTGAGGCAGGGGATGCAGCCTGGTCTCCTGGGAGATCCTGCCAAAGGAGATGCCACCTCGGAACCCTCTCTGACTGCAGTTTCTACAGGGCCCTGCTCCGCTCTAGGTCTGCTCTGGGCTGCGACCTCCATGCTCACGCTCACTGAGCTCTGGCCGAGGTGCTGGGTTTTATCAACATGCCACAGTGTGCTGAACACGTAGAGACCTGTGTGTCCAACGGGGGAAGATACGTGTATGTGTGTGTGTGCACATGCGTGCATGCTGGGGAGCCACACAGGGGAACCTAAGAAGTGGGAAGGAATAGCCTGACAGAGAAAAAGGCAGACATTTGTAACTCAGGAGACGTTCAAAACTTTGTCATTAAATCAATCCAAAGTGATCTTTATAGGTATATAGATATGTATATGTATATATAAACATGGATATATATTATTTTTTAAAACCGGAAAAAGATCCCAGACACAATGAGGAAGAAAGTTTGGAAACCGAGTCTGAGCAGGCTGCTTGGCTTGTTGTTATTATTATTGTTTTTAAGTAGAACTTCAATGCAGAGGAGGATGATATGAAGGAACACTATGCTGAGGAGGATGCTATTAACCAGGGAAGGTATGATGGCGGCTCATGGGAAACCAAGACTTTGCTTGCTGCAGGATGAATTGGGAACTGAGACCCACAGCCGTGGAGCCAATTGTGACTGTCACGGCAACTGTGTGAAGCAGAAGAGGACCATCTGGGTTTCTGAGACTGCGGTCTTGACGTGAACAGCGGGCCTCATCTTTCTCCCGAGGAGTCAGTGCAGGGTTCGAACTGCCGACCTTGAGGTCTGTTCTGGACCTGCTGCGTCCACAGGGTGCCATTGGAAGAAATGAGGCACCTGAAAGGAGACAGCGATGACTGAAGCGGATTGTGGGCATCGTCTAGCACAATTCTGGAACGCCGTTTAGAAGAATATTCTTTTGAAATCCTAGGGCCTGCATTCTTCATGTGCAGCCCCACCTGGCCACCCGCTGGAAGACGAAGAAGAAGAGGCCGCCCTCCGGAAGCGGAGAAAAACCACCCCGGGGGTGAAAGCCAGCAGAGCCGGGGCATGGCCTCCGCAACCCAGGACCAGGGAGGAGCGGCCCACGTGGGACGCCCATCGAGTCCGCAAGGAGATGCACACCCAGAGGCTCGGACAGAGATGTGGCCCAGGGTCGTGCAGGGCCACCCGGTGGCCACGGGTGCACATGTCCGGAGCGACAGAACAGGGCCCGCCTGAGGACATGAGTCACAGGCTGTTAGCTCAGCGTAGATCGCACCACTCAGGGACGACCATAGAAAACTCCACTTCTCTGAAGTGCCAGACGGCCTGCTCCCTGAAGATCGTGGCCTGGGAAACGCCACAGAGCATCCTGGCTCTGCCCACAGTTGGCTTGGTGGCCGCAGTTTGGTTTTCTGTGTGGGTTCCAGAAGCGGAGTGCCAGCCTTTCTTCCTGGTTCCTCTCAATGGCGTCTCGAAGGCTCATGGAGACCCATCCGCATCACTGCACACACACGCCTCCACCGACAGCTGAGGGGATAGGGGATGGGGGAGCTGTGTAAGAGCAGTGCCAACATCACTGAGTCCCCATGCCCCCATGCTCCACGTCCAAGGAGCTGGAGGCCAGCCTGGACTCCTACAGGGAGGGACATGGACCCACCTCTTGATGAAGGAGAGGCGAGGGTACACTGAGGGGCAGTGTGGAGGGCAAGGGGCACTGCTGAGATAGCGCTTGCAGCCGCCTTGTTTGGGTGTCTCTGGTGGGTGGCGGTCAGAGCACCCGCAGGGACCAGTGGACTTGGGTCCTTCCACTCACAAGGAACCCTCTGGGTCCTGGCGTCCACCCCAGATTCTGGCCCATGGAGCCCCCCAAACAGAGAGGAACACCCAGGAACGTTCATTAAAGGCAGCTGCCTGGGGGTATTGGCTCCCCCGAGTGGAGCAATATCATAAAGAATGGGTTTTCCCAGTCCACTTAATGGTCATAGAGGTGTTTTCTTCTCATTGAAATCATTAAAGAAGCCCACATAAAAACAAAACCCCAAACCCTTTAATTTGGTTACCACTGCCCCTTACTCCACATCCCCCCACTGCCCGCCCAAGCTCGGTCTCTGCATTTGCAATTAACAAGATTTTATGGAAGACAGATGCGTGTTTTTATTACCTTCGAAATCGCAAGCCCTTGTCCATGCCCTGGAATTAAACCCCAGCTGACTTTCCTTACACGAATCTGACTCTCTCTCCAGAGAGGGAATGCTCTATCTGAGACCTGAGAGGGCCCACAAAGGCACTTCGGTTCGGGCCTTGCGGGCCTTCTCTGACCATGGTCTGACAGTAGTCTCTGACCATGGTCTGACAGTCTCTGGCTGCTGTTCCCAGCTGCCAGCTCTGTACCCCACAAATCTCACAGCTCTCTCTGAAGTGCTCTGGCCACGCAGCTCCGAGCCCCCAAATGGGCTGTAGGTCCAGTCCCTTGCAAGCCTTTTTCTGGCCACATGAGGCAGTCCTGAGCTGGTCCCCCAGCTCCTGCGGGGCCTGCACACAGCTGTAAGGCGGCACAGGGGGTGGCGTGTGATAGATATTTGTGGATGGGATGGGCAGGTGATGTGCTCAGTTGTTGTTACCATTGCTCTTGTCTGGAGAGTTCTACAGCTTCCTGTGCATGTTGACTGAGATACCACCATATGCTCCGGTGCTGTGGGTTGTGGGATTAGCAAACACCCCATGAACCCTCAGTGTGTTGAAAGCCATCTCTTGGGCTGGGGTCTCTGGGGAAGTAGAGGCACAGAGAGGTTTATATTCTGAATGGGGAATGGGTCACTCAGTTGTAGAGGTGGGCGAGTGACCACTCCAAGGATCAGAGATCAGTCTGGGGCAGTGGTTCTCAACCTTCCTAATGCCTCAACTCTGTAATACAGTTCCTCATGTTGTAGTGACCCCTCAACCTTAAAATTATTTTTGTTCTTACTTCATCACTGTAACTTTGATACTGTTATGAATCAGGCAACTCCTGTGAAAGGGTCATTCAACCAACAGGTTGAGAACCCCTGGTCTGGGGGCTTCTCCTGACTCACGCAGCTGTAGAGCTGATGAACCTAAGAGTGGCAGGCCAGATGGCAGACTTCTGGCTGCAGAAGGGAATGATTTTAAAGGGGGTAGGCAAGAAGGCAGACTGCTGACGACCCCGCATTAGCAGGTAATACTTGAGAATGCTGGCTCAAGTCAAAGACCCAATGGTCAGTGAGCCAGATGCAGGATCCAGATCCAGCAAAAAGCAAGTAAGCTTGCCCGTGGCGTCCGCTTCTACTGGAAGCAGGCCACACTCCCAAGGACACTTCCTTCCAGTTGACTGGCTGTTCATAGCAGAACTATTACGGAAGTGATTAAATCATTTTGGATCTCATTGTTGAGGGATTACATCATTATCAGGGATTAGGATGTCTTAGCTGCCGAACCACTGAGATCTTGGCCCAGCCATGTGGACACAAAGCTGTCACCCTCCCTCTCTCTTTACCGAGAGGATATTGGGGAGACTAAGCTCATCTCCATCACAGACTGTCACCTGAAGTCTTGCACCCATGGCCGCCACCACTCACCCTTAGGATGTACAGCACTGATGCGATTTTCAGTCACCCACTCCCAGAGGGGGAGGCGCAGTTACTTTGGACTGACAACCCTTGTCTTGTGAGTCAGCTCAAAGAGTGGCTGGGAATCAGCCAGGTTTGGGTAACAAGGTGAATCCCCCACCCCAACCCCCCATCATAGTGGCTTTGTGGACCATGTCCAGCGTCCAGAACAGATGGCTCTTGATTCCATTCCAAGGCCATTTCCACACACTCCACGGCTGGTGGCCTGGAAAAGAAGAAGCTCTGGCTTACACAGGATGCAGGAGAGAGGAGAGAATTTACCTTATTGAGACATTTGGCAAAATTGGAGGCATAATAGCTATTTCCGTTGTAATGAGATTCCACGGTGTCTCACTGAAGGAGATATGAACCAGCAATTCAAAGGGCTGTTCAAGACTCACTCAGAGGACACGCCACTCTGTGGTGTCGGGAGGTGAAAATGGCTTTTACACAGTGGGGACAGAGGTAATCAATCCTGCACGCAGCGGTCTCAGGAAACCTCAGAAACGCTCTTCCTCCGAGCGAGCGCCGCCGTCCTATGACGCAGAGCTTGCTTGGAGACATAAGTGACCCTGCAAAGTGACACAAATTCAACTTTTGGGATCCTGCCTTATTTACATAAGAAATGGAATCTGGATCTCATTGGCAGATCACATGGGCAGCATGCAGTTTCCGGCCAGGGAGGTGGGGCTACGGAGGCAGCCCCACAGAGAGCCCATGGGTGCTGCCTTTGAGCAGGTGCTCCCAGGCCCCCAGGCACCCTGGGAGGATGTACCCTGCTCACGTCCTCAGACACAAGCCCCCAAACCCTTTTATCTGGTCCCTTCTGTCCCACCTGTCCCCACCCCACCCCCACTCATGAGCTGGAGTGTGAAGAGAATGGATGACGTCTTTTTTGGGTATCTCTTGAAATACATCACCACTGCATCCTGGGCACCCCTGCTGTGGAGCACCCCCCCCACTGCCTGAGGGTCTTTGGGGAGCTACAGGGACCCAAGGCTTGAGTTTATGTGTCTCTTCCAGCTATCGACAAGACCTGTGACTGGTAATGTAGGAAGGTTCTCCTTGACTAGGGGCACCTCCTTCTGCCACTTGGGAGGACAGGCCGATGCTGCCGTGCATTCCTGGGGCCTGTGCAGACGCGAGGGGACAGCTGCTCCTCTCCGTGCGTGGTCCCAGGGGCCATGCCTCCCCCTCTTCCACTCTCCCTCGGGGCTTTAGTGGGTTCCACTTCCCATGGGGCCCCCCTTCCAGGGTCTTTGCTGCCTTAACTGTTGGGAGTAAGCAGTGTGAGGTCCCCACCTACTACCCCCTAGATTCTTTGTGGAGCATCAGAGAAAGCAGGTGCCTGGGACCCCCACCCATGCCTCCCAGGAAACCCGATGTCCAGCCATGTTCATAACCGACTGGGCTGGGCGGGAAGGGAGATGGGACCTTCTGGATGATAAATGCCTTCTCCGATTGATGTGGTTTCCTAATTCCTTCCTTTGGGACGTGACCTAGGGGTGGAGGGAAGAGGAAACCTTTGCTTATTTGTGTTTGGGCAAAAGCTGCAGCTGCTGGCTAACTGTGCCCAGAGACCCCTCACCCTCTCAACCCCGGGGCACCCTGGCATGGCATCTCCCTCTTGGGGCACCCACTCCCCCACCTCCCTCCAGAATGGCCCGATGGTGTGGGGACGCAGCATGCTCAGCAGTGGGTTGGTCTCACAGAGCCTCCCGCCAGGACTCCTCCACCTTCAGACAGAGGCTGGCAGCCCAGTGTTTGCTCAGTTTGGCAGCTCAGAGTCGGACCCTTAGGGCAGTGTAAATTGTCTGATCTTTCAGCAGGGGGCGGGGGGTGTCTCTGTTTCTTATCCCCAGCGCCCACTGTCCTTCCATGTGGGGTGCTGCGGTGGCTCGGCATGCTGCTAAGGTGCTGTTAGGCAGGCCACTGATTTTCCAGACACCAGCAGGGTCCTGAGAACAGAAAGTGAAGTAGTCATGTGGACATCTGGAGGAAGGTGGAACTGAGGCATGAAGGCGACCCTGCCGTAGCTGCAGAGTGGCCTTGGTGACAGAAGTGACACCGGAGGTTGCAAGGTAGAATTTTTTGATACCAAAGACTTATACATTGCGACTGCCTTTTTTCCTGACAACATAAATGCCAACTTTACGACGACCTCTCCGGTGCAATACAGCACCAGACGGGCTCCGTCTGCGGAGAGAGACGCTCAGCCGCATCCGTCATCGCCAGGCCAGGGGAAGACAACGGAGAAGACCCGCAGATACCTCTCGGCACTCGTGGGCAGAGCCGAGGTAACGCAACCAAGTCCCGACGCGCCTGGGGAGTCTCTCGAGAACCCCCCATGTGGATTTAGAGACTATCTCAGAGGGGGAGGTCTGGTGCACTGGACATGACCAAGCAGATGAGCGGTGGGAGGACAGCAAGGACATCCTACATGAGGGAAGCAAAGGGTCATTTACAAGATGGACAGCCGGGAAGAAGACAAGTCAAGATGGGTCTCCCAAAGACCCTGGAGCGTATCCCGGAGCACAGACTGGCTAAAGAGGGTGCGGCACTGGGGATGTTAGAGCACTGAGCAGGGAGGTTTCGGAGGGGTGCTAGAGAAGACAGAATCAAGTGTGATCACGGAACGTGCAAAGACCTGGACTTAGGACACCCAAGGGAGAGAACCTTAATGGTCCTCCAGCTGGAAGAACTGAGTGGGGAGGGAGAGGGGCCTCAAGTCTCCTGACAGTGAAGGATTCTACGGACAAAATATTGATGCGTGCAGGCAGCATCAGAAGCAGAATCCTGGTACGGAAGAACGGGGTCATGGCTAACCATTTCCGGAGGTGGCGCAGGATCCAGAACTGGCCGATCAAAGAACCAAGTCCAAGCTGCTCCGGGAAGCTGGTGGGAAACAAGAACGGAACAGAAGCTGATGGAGACGTTGCAGCACAGAGATGCAATGCTGGGAGCCCTCCCTTGGCTTCCCCCCAAATTTGGAGCCTGGCTACCTGGGCGACCAGGTGGAAAAGAATCACACCTGTGCCCATTCCAAATAAAGGTGATGCATCAATATTCAGAAATGATCAGACCATGTCATTAATATCACATGCAAACAACAACTTGCTGAGTGAGGGTAACTCAGAAATGGCTGTAGGAGTTTCCTGCCAGGAACGCACAGAACTCAGGGTTTAGCTGTCGCTTCAGGTGGGTCTGACTGAAGGCAGAGGTCACCAGAAAATGGGGAGTGTCGCAACATTGCAAAGAATGAGAATTTCAGAACACTTCATTATGCTCATTTAGAACCTCTATGCAGACTAAGAGGCAACTGTGTGAGCAGAACAAGGGGAAGCCGAGGGGCTGAGGGCTCCCCCAATTCAATGAGGTTGCCATTGTTGGGTGTGGCAGTTACATCATCTCCTGTCAACTTGAGGAAGGGGTGGAGTCTAGCCTGTCAATCAGGCCTCACCTGGATGACCTCATTTGGAGGCACAATTGGAGATAAATAGCTCACTGGAGGCCAGCGGAAAGACATTGTGCTTAGTCTTCCCGTTGACAAGTCACATGATGGAACTACACTGATGGAGCCAGAGCCCTGGAGCTGGAGGAGCCACATGGAGACCCCTGCCAGCACTGAGATGCTTCCACTGCCACTGGATCCACAAGACTTTCCACCTACTGGCCTGTGATCTTCCTGCGCTCGGCATCATGCATGTGCTGCGTGAGTTTGAAGAGGAATTTACAGAGTGGTATCAGACATATGGGCTAATATCTGACTTGATTTGAACTGGGCTGCGATAGTTTCTTAATATTCAAGTACTCTTTGATATAAAACTCTCTCTTACACACATATGAGTCTCCCTGGATTTGTTTCTCTGGGCAACCCGGGCTAACACATGAGGAGTGGCCAGGTCTTTTTTGGCTTGTAGTGACTGGATCGACAGAAGGGAGCACCGCCAGGCCCAGAGTCATTGTCACAATGGGTGCTCTGTTGGAGACCTGTAACAAAGCCCGCCTGTGGGCCCCAGGTCCGGCTGGGATTCTTCAGGTGGACTTCATTAGCCAGGCGTCATCTCGGCTTTTCAAGACCCGCCCAGCTCTGCGGCACCTAGAACCACCCCCAAGCACAAGGCTGTTCCTCCGTGTGCGGATCCCCCCACTCAGAGGGGCCGGGTTCTGGGAACTCCACTTGGAGGGAGCGCCCGGTCAGAGGGTCTCTCAAAATGCCATGTCCTGGTCTTTGGGCAGCTCTGAAGCTCAGATGAGATGTGCGGGCACCAGGCAAGGTGTCTGGTCTTCACAGGAGGCCAGCATGGGCCCCGCACAGAGCGGAGCGCAATGGCCCCCACCTGCAGCTCAGGCTGGACTCAGGAGGCCTGCTTCCGGCCACGTATCCCAGCTGATGTTTATTCAGCAAGGGTGACTGGACAGCTCTGCCTGATGACCCTTGATGAGAGGCCTCCTGTGGGGGCTGTTACCAGGAGCATGGAGCCAGCTGTGAGCAGCCTGGGCATGTCCATTAGTTGCCAATGTGGTGAGGAGTCCCCCCCTGTCTGGACAAATTCTCCTAGCTAAGAGGGTCTCCCAGGTACAAGGGGCTTAGCCACCTATTGAAGGATCACTCACAGTTCAGGGGCAGGCAGGGGTCCATGGAGTGGATGTGGGGGCATGCAAGTGCTGAGTGTGGTAAGCTACAGCATGCCAGCATTTCTCACAGTGGGGTTCCACGGGTACCAGGGTCTCACAGCCTCGCTCTGTATCGCCGGCAGTCCTGCCGGAGTTCTGTTTGGTAGATTCTGTACTAGGATAGTGGCGGGGGGCTCCCCGGGGCCGGGCCCAGTCTGCTGAGGACCAGAGCTGTGCCATTAGCGCACAAGGACGGCGCACCAGCCTGTCTACCATCTGCTGCTCTTGTCCCAACTTGAAGGATGGGACCTTCAGCTTCAGGGGACAGGAAGCTTGGCCAGGGTCACCCAGATGAGAGGCGACAGAGCCAGAACTGGAGCCCGTCCTTGTCACCACCCTGTGCTGCTGGCCGAGGTCCGCTTCCTGGGCCATGTGGCGGGGAGGAGAGCCGCCCTGCCCTACTTGGGTACCCTTTCAGCAGGACAGGTGTGCCCCTTTGCTTGGGAGGCCGGTGGCCAATTCACGCAGCAGCAGCAGCAGCAGCAGCAGCAGCAGCAGCAGCAGCAGCGGTGGTGGTGGCAGGCAGAGCCGTGATGGAGGGCAGGCGGCTGTGCTGGTTAATCCAAAGGCAGTAACTCTCCCTGCAGGAGCGACAGAGTGGGAGGGGACGGCCATGGTGGCTGAGAGCCATCCACAGGGAGGCATTAACTTTGCAGTCTGGGCTCCCCTCTGGGCAGGTTCCAGCTACTTGGGCAGTTTGAAGCCCCATCCAGCCCACCTGTCATTGGGGGTGCAGTGCCAGCAGGGGCTCAGGTGTCTTGGGGACCTGTAACACCTGAAAGCCCACTGTCACTCGGGGGTGAGGGGTCCTGCGGCAGCAGGGACCCAGCTGTCACCTGGCCACTCATGTAAAGAAGCAGCTTGGGCGCAGGTTCTGCAGACCTGGAGGCGAGCAGGTGTCAGACCAGAGGCCCAGCTTGTGCCTTCAACCTGCAGAGCCTGGGGGGCTCCGTCGGGAAGCATGGGCTCAGATGGCTCCTCAAGACGGGGTAGGGTTGCAGGAGGGGCTTGGAGAGAGGGGCTGCCTCTCCCATCCTGAGAATCCTGACACTCAAACCACCCGCTGCAGTCACGGGGCCACCTTCGGGGACAGACTCGATCAGCGGACAGTGGGAACTGGGCACCGCAGACAGGAGTGCGAGAGGTGATGGCTGGGCATGAGGTCTGCCGGCCACTGGCCTGTTGGAGAGGAGAAAGAGGACACCCCCTTCTTTGCCTCCTTTCCGTGGCAGTGCAGCCCGCACCCCTCCCCCTCCTTGGTGGCGCAGTGGGTTAGACGCCGGCCCCTGACCACAGGAGGGCATCCACACAGCCATTGCTTTAGGGCAGTGGTTCTCAACCTTTCTTCAATAGTTCCTCATGTGCTGCTGACCCCCAACCGTGAAATTATTTTCGTGCTGCTTCATCGCTAGGATTTTGCTACTGTGATGAATCAGGCGACCCCTGTGAAAGGGTCGTTCAACCCCCAAAGGGGTCGAGACCCACAGGTTGAGAACCCTGGCTCTAGGGAGAACAGTGAGGCCATCTGCCCCTGCTGAGACGTCATCTGGGAGCCCCTCAGGGGCAGTCCTCGCCTGGCCTGGCAGGACCATGACAGTGGGTCCACTTGGGCACTCCCCTCCCCCACCCCACTCAGCGCCTCGAAGTGCACGGTGCCTCAGGTGTGGCTTCTCTCTGGGACTCTGCTGAGTTTTGTCCAGGGCAACCTCCAGGGGGAAGGGACCGAGGGAGCCTGGACACCGGGCTCTGGGTGCTTCCTTGGTGTCTTTGCTGTGTTGAGTCTCTTGACCAGAGGTTCTCCTCTTCTGATCCAACTCCTGAGGACGACTCTCCTCACTCCTCCTGCAGAGGGACTGTCCCCTTCCTCCTATATGGGCTGTCTGTCCCCGTTCCTCTTCCTGGGGGGTGATAGGCCCCACTCCTATGGAGTGGCTGTCCCCTGTGGCACCTTCTCTGGGTTTTTGGTGGCTTGGCTGCCTCCCACGAGGCCAGCCCCACACACCCTTTATCAACTCCTCTTCATGTCCCAAGTTTGGGTGTCTTGTCTATTTCTCCAGGTGAGCCTGACTGACACCAGGGCGCCTGGACAGGATGTCCAGGATTTGCTCTGAACTCCCTAGCATGCACCCAAAGGTGAAAATGTGCCGGGCACACAGAAGGACACTGTACACTGCCCAGGGTGTGTTCATAGTGCAGAGGCCACCGGAATGAAACCTGGGATGTTGTGGTGGCCACCCCCCAAAAAAAATCACAAAAACCTGGTACGTTGCAGAGGAAACCTGGCTGCCCTCCCCCGGTTGCCACATGCCAGCCCTTGGCTGCAACCCGCAGGGCAGATGGACAGGAGACCAGCATGCTGTGCTTTTATTCATGCTCGCCCATTAACTTTCCACTCGGCAGACCCTGACCCCAAACCCGATAGCCCTCCCTCTGTGGCCCTAGAAGCCCGTGGCCTCCCTCTCCCCCTCTGAACACCCTACGCCGAGATTCTGAGCAGGCAATTAGCAAGCCGGACCCGGTGTTTTTGTCAGATTAAGATAAGACACATGCAGGGCTCATTGTAGAAAGGAAAGTCTTGTTTAATATTAGGAACTATATTAGCTCTTTCTATCATGCGCCATCGAGGGATCATCTATATAGTCTCTATTAGCATAATCGGTCATGTGAACTGTTCAGAGAGGACAGCTGATCACCTGGATAAATGGTCTGAGAACTTGTGCTTTCAGTGACCGAGTCTGGCTTCACGCTGTCGCATCAGAAGGCCCTTGAGGAGATGGGGCGACACAGTGTCCGCCACAACTGACTCAGGCAGGAGGGGTTGCGAGGAGGGTGCAAGTCCAGGCAGTGCCCACCTCTGTTGTACATGGCAGGACCGGGCAGTGCCCACCTCTGTTGTACACGGCAGGACCGGGAAGTACCCACCTCTGTTGTACACGGCAGGACCGGGCAGTGCCCACCACTATTGTACGCAGCAGGACCGGGCAGTGTCTGCTTCTGTTGGAAACAAAGCATACACATACATACACACACTCACACCCTCTACACACATTCATACCCTTCACACTCACACACATAGTCACACACTTTCCACACACACTCCCATCCCCACATACACACTCACACCCTCCACACATATTCATACCCCCACATACACACATACCTCACACACAAACACATACTCAAACACCCACATATACACACCCAATCACCTACACATACACATGCACACACACACACAGCCTGGCACACAGAGAAGACAGCATGCCAGCTGGTGATGGAGTGTGAGCACAGGTGGCATTTAAAGGGAGCTCCATAGAAAAACGCTGACATTCAGTACTGCTATGGGACAATGGGTTAAATTAGTGGCGAGAAGGTAAATTCAATCCCGAGCTCAAATGGAAAAGCAGAATGAGTTCTGGATTGACTCAACGTCCTTAAATATTTATGGGAAATAGGGCTCATTAAACACTGGGAAAGCCACCAGGGGTTTGGCTTTTCTGCCTTAGTACTGGGGTGACCAAGGCCTTCAAGCAGGAGGAGATCAGTTTAGAGAAACCCAACAGGTGCTCCCAGAAGCCAGCATGGGAGATGTCGTCGGTGGGTCGTCTGGGTTTGGACACATCACCAGCTGGGCCAGGCCAAGCCCTGGAATAGGACATGGTGTTCCGTGGGGCCCAGGGCCAGCGAGGGCGAGGGGGGCCCTCCACAAGGTGGGCCACGGTGGCTGTGGCAGCGCACCCACCACCAACACACAGCATCAAGTGGCCTTTCCTTCTGGGTAGACATCAGGTGACCCAACTGCTTATCGTGTATTTTCTGACTCTCTGGATGTTACCTTCAAGCTACTTGTTGCACAGAAATATTGAAAATCAACACACACCAATGCATACACACATGCACACACATGCCCCACCTGCAAGCACACACACATACATATATGCACACATAGATGAAGACACACACACACCCATGCATTTATGAGTGTACACAAACTGGCATTGGGGGCAGGGGGCATGGGACCATGACCTGTAGATGAGCCACACCGCTTCCTGTAGGAGACAATCTCATGTTGGTGTGAACCCTCCGTCCATCATTTGTCATTGCTGACCATTGATCTGGTCATCATGACCCCCGCGTCTGTGTCTACTGCTGGACCTGACTAGGCTGGGCTCTGGAGAGGGCCCTCTCTCTCTCTGCAGACCTCAGTCAGTGGGGCCCAGTGCCCAGGGGGAGGAGCCTGAGGTGTCCAACCCCCTGGCCACAGGCCATCTGCACAGTGAGTTTGGAGAAAGGGCGCACTTCCAGATGAATAGATTCCTCTCTGCAAGTGGGCTTGGCTTTGCAGGCCCAGGACTCTCCTGCAAACGTTGGATGAATAATTTATCCTCCAACACAAAGTTCTGGGGCTTCAGTGATGGTAGACTGGGCTCTTTTTTCATTATTTCTTGTGGATGATTTGGTGTCACTGCATGTCACTGTCCCCAGGGAGTGTTTGGGGAGACCTGCCTGGAAATTGCCTCTCCAGTGAAGTTTTAATATAAACTGCAAACCACGAGGACGGGCGGCTTTATTGTATTAAGAGATCATTTATTCTATACATTTGCAGAGCAGAGTCGTCAGTGGAGCCAAAGCTTCATAACCATCTGCAATTTAAATGACCCTGTTTTTATTGAATCATAATCTATTACTTCACCACCATGCACTCTCTCCAGTTTGGAAGAAGACGGCCTCTCTCTTTCTCTTCCATTGTTGGTTTTAAAGCAGGCTCTCCCTCCCCTGTCCTCCTCACACTCTGGATTTCAGCAACAGACTTCCATTTCCCTGAAGCTGCTCAAACATCAAACACTCGCGGGGGCGCACATGGCTCCACACCCTATGTACACCCCCTCAGAGGACGCCACAGGCACAGCAGAGGATGTGCCACCTGGGCCCAGGAGGGGAATTCAGGCAGTAAGGCACTGTGTTGGGGGCGGGGGCAATAAGAACATACATATGCTCTGATCCATCCAGCCTAGGCCTGCAGAGACTTCACCCAGAAACAACCTCTGCAGGCCTTTTGCCATTCAGAAGGCGCGGGGTTGGAGCCGGGGAGGATCTGAGAAAGAGAAAACCAGTCATTGGCCTCTGGGAGTAGCCGTCCTGCCACCAGGTACCTGTGCTCTCAGACTAGGCCACTCTGTGACCACGATGGAGCAAGACACAAGGCCACCCTCCAATCACCCCCCAGCACAGACAAGACCAGGGCTGGGGGTGGGGGGGCTTCACGACGGCGATGCTCCGGCATCCTCGCGGTGGTCACTCTCCTGGGCAGTATTCACTCCTCCCTCCGCCTAGGGAGGCCTTTAGAAACCCAGGTGGGAGCGACCCCAGTCCTGACTCATTCTATCCCGGGTGGACAATGTCCTGCTTCCTTAAGCCCTTCACAAGACCACCCAACAGAAGTCCAAATCCCCGAAGACCCTCTCTCTTGACACCCTCTCACTGAAATGCCTGTGGTTCCTGTGGCCCATGTCACCTGAGATGCACCCAACTTGACTGATCTCATGGTGTATGCTACCACGCTGTCCCTGCGGCCTTTCAGTCACAGGTGTCCCTGTGGGCTCTCAGCCTTGGGGTGTTCCTGGTCACTGACAGACACCAAGAAGATCTGGAGTTTGGGTTCCAGATGAATGATCTGGTGTTGATCACCCCGTGGAATTGCATGGGGTTTTTCTCTCCCATTCTCTCCGGCCGTGTTTGAGTTCCCTTCTCCCGTGGCCAGGAGCACATGCCGAACTGGACAGGCCTGGGGCCATTCTGCTGACCTCTGGATAGAGCCTGACCTGAAGCTGCCCAACTCAAGCTGTGGCTACAAGGCCATGTTTCCAGTGTGGATCTTCCCACTTGTTCGGCCACCCTCGGGGTCAGCATCTCTCAGACTTCCTGCTGGCCTGTGACACACTGCCCTCCTCTGCTCGGGCATCCCCTCCACTGTTGGGACTGGAGGTGGGCACTCAGACTGGAATGTGTAAGACTGGAAACAGAGGGTTGGTGTGACCTCACCTTAGAGTCCTTCCCTGTGTAGGCACAGTCCAGCAGGAGAGACTCAGGGACTCGGCTTGGGTAGGAGAGGGGGCCGTGTGCTACAGAATTGCCCTCTGCATCCTGTCTGTGGGGGCCACCTGCCTTCCCCCCCTCTGCCCTTCTCACAGCTGCCTCCTCAGCAGGATGCTCCTCATATATCCAGAGTGGGCACTCAGTGAGTTCCAGTAATGAATGGCTAAGGGGGACATGTACCCATATCCACTGGAACAAGAAGCAAAGTGATAGAGAGAGGTAGGGGGAGGGAGGGATGGAGTGAGAGAAAGAGAGAGAGAGCCTGAGGCCACCTCCACCTGCAAAACTCAGGGGCAGGGTCTCGGAGCTGAGTGTCCAGTGGTCTGTCTGATGGTGCTCAGCAAGGGTCCTTTTGAGCGTGGAAATGAGCCAGTTCATGATGGGCATCAGTGTACGCTCCTTGACAGAGATGCCCCTTTTTGTGGTGGCCAGATGGCAGTGCCCTTAGGGAAGGGATGCGGCTGCGGGACTGACTCCCTGGAGCTGGCCTTGAGGGGTGCACATGCCTGATTCCCTGGTATCAGGAGTTGAGCTGTGTCACCCCAGAAACTGCATCCTCAGCCCTGTGGGTCAGGACCCCTGGGGGTAAGTGCTCAGAACCTGGTGGGAAGCTGGACCCCACCCCCCAATTCCAAGGGAGAAAGACAGGGGACTTGTATCCTAAGGTGAAGCTGGGCTCTCTTGCATGGGGTCACTTGGAGCTGACAGAACTGCTTGGTGACACCCAGCAAGATCAGGGCAGGCCTGGGGCTGGCATCCATTTGGGAATGTTTCTTGTTATGTTAATGAGGCAGGATTAGTGGGGTATGTCTTCAGCCACTCCCTCTGCGATGTCAGGCACAGACCAAGGCATGAGAGGGCAGATGAGGGCAGATGGCACCAGCAGGCAAGGAGCCTAGGAGCCAAGGCTGAAAAGGGACAAGGACCTTCACTCAGAACTGGCCCGGAGCCTGTCCCCAGAGCTGGCCAGGCAGTGTGTGCAAGCATGTGTGGACATGGGTACATCTGTGTGTCCATGTGTGTCTGCATGTGCATGTGTGTGTGTGCACACACGCGGATGCCTGTCCCTGTGTGCAGATGTGCACACAGAACCATGTGTATGCATGTGTGGTGTATATGTGCGTTTGAGTGTGTGTCTGGGCACGCACATATGTGTCGATCTGCAATACACATGGAAGAAGGGCAGTCCAAGTGGGCCACCTCTTGGTCTAGAACTGGCATGACCCTCAGCAGGAGGCTAGGGCCACCCCTAAGGGCAGGTACACACAGGCCCAGGACATCCCTCCCACTCCACTGTCCAGGTGCAGCAGGGTGAGGGCCAGGCACCTACAGCTGACACAGTCCCAGGTCTGAAAACACAAAGACCCAGCTCTGGATCAGGGGTGCCCTTGGAGTGGACACATGCGGGCCACGCCCCCTCGGCCCAGCCAGCCAGTAGTAGTCACCAGTGGGCAGGCTTACCACGCAGCAGTGACTGAGGCCGTGGGAGAAAGACGAGGCTGTCTGTTCCTGTGACAGGACAGGCGCAGCAATGCCGCCGGGCAGTTCTGTCTGCAGAACTAGCCTTCTCCCTTTGAAATCCCTCTTGGGTAAACCTTCTCTCCTGGAAAGCTAAGCTCTGACATGGACACACTGTGAGAAGCCCCTGTCTTCGCCGCGTCAACCCTATGACCACGCACGTCCTCCTGCCTTTGTCCTCACTGCCCGGATGCCCCAGGAGCAGAGCTGGCCATCCTGCGTTTTTACCTTTCCAGGTTTCCCCTTGAACCCTCTTCCTCTGCCATCCCCATGTTCCCACAGGCGTACTTACTGCACCCCATGCCCTCTCTGCTCTGGCCAGTCGGGGTCCCAGCCCCCAGGGGTGGTGTTGAAACGTTTGCAGATCCTCTGCTACCCGGGCCATGGCACACTCAGGGACGACACCTTTCACTTCAGAGAACCTGCAGATACAACGTCCTTTGGAAGGCAACTTCCTCTTCTCCAGCAGCTGTTAGGTGAAACCAGGTAGAGCAGGTTATGCCCAGGTGACACTGGGATGGTGCTCAGCCAGCAGTTGTCTGGCCAGCAAATGGGGCCTTGTCAGGGCCATGAACATGATGGACGACTTGTGGAGTCTACTCCCCCACTTAGTGGACCATTCTAATGGGATATGTGAGTTACAGGGGTGTGTGTGTATGTGTGTGTGTGTGTGTGTGTGATTCTGCTCTCTAACTTCTTTTTCAATGTGACTATGATATTAGTGATTGGAAACGCAAGTGGTGTAAAGCTGTTTTAGTGCAATGGGATGACCAGGATTTGGGGTACCAAGGACTTTCCTGTAGAACGCGTTTCCTACAAAGTGCATGTTCTACTTATTGGCAACAAAGCAAAAGAGTCTGTGTCTCATTTGACAGTTTCCACAATCAATGGAAAAGTCTGTTAATCTTCCACAATGAAGAAAATGGACTTTTACCAATTTTCTGTGAGCCATTCATACTTTAATTTTGATTCTTGTTTCATAAAAAATGCTATAATTTTAAGTGTACAAATGAAAAGACACCATGAAAATTCAATGATCAGAAAACAAATATTACCATAGGTTCTTGCATTTTATTTTCAGATAGAGCTTTCATTTCTAAGTTGTTATAATTAAAGACATTTCCTTCTATTCTTTGGCCTTACAGATTCCTCAGTGATTTTGTCACAATTAAGCCTTCTAAACAAGATCCACGTCCACGCATAATAAGGATAAACGAGGTCCACGTCCACGCACAATAAGGATAAACGAGGTCCACGTCCACGCACAATAAGGATAAACGAGGTCCACGTCCACGCACAATAAGGATAAACGAGGTCCACGTCCACGCACAATAAGGATAAACGAGGTCCACGTCCACGCACAATAAGGATAAACGAGGTCCACGTCCACGCACAATAAGGATAAACGAGGTCCACGTCCACGCACAATAAGGATAAACGAGGTCCACGTCCACGCACAATAAGGATAAACGAGGTCCACGTCCACGCACAATAAGGATAAACGAGGTCCACGTCCACGCACAATAAGGATACACGAGGTCCACGTCCACGCACAATAAGGATACACGAGGTCCACGTCCACGCACAATAAGGATAAACAAGGTCCACGTCCACGCACAGTAAGGATACACGAGGTCCACGTCCACGCACAGTAAGGATACACGAGGTCCACGTCCACGCACAATAAGGATAAACGAGGTCCACGTCCACGCACAGTAAGGATACACGAGGTCCACGTCCACGCACAGTAAGGATACACGAGGTCCACGTCCACGCACAATAAGGATAAACAAGGTCCACGTCCACGCACAGTAAGGATAAACAAGGTCCACGTCCACGCACAGTAAGGATAAACAAGGTCCACGTCCACGCACAGTAAGGATAAACAAGGTCCACGTCCACGCACAGTAAGGATAAACAAGGTCCACGTCCACGCACAGTAAGGATACACGAGGTCCACGTCCACGCACAGTAAGGATAACGGACTGAGGCGTCTTTCTTTTCAACTTCCCATGATGATTTTGGTGAAGTCTACCAAGCAAGCCAAGTCCTGTCAGCCAGCACGGCATTGTGCTTTGTGATGCTGCCTGCTGTCACCTCTCTGTCCTGGCCAGTCCTCCCACTTCCTCCTGGTGCTTCCAGATTCCTCTCCTCCCTAGTCCCTGTCCCTTCCTGCCCCCTTCCTGGTGGATGCTGCCCTTTGCTTGAAGGGTCCAGTGTTCTAAGGAGCACTTTGTATGTGTGCCACCTCTGTGCCACTTCCTTTTGTAGTTTCCCTTAGAAGAATGTCAGTCTCTCCAAGAGTGTCCCTTTGGGCTGGAGCCTGCTCAAGGCAATTGGCTTGGTGTTTGCCTTTAAATAGCTAATGGCCGAGAGCCTTAGGCACAGGTACATTGTCCACCCAAATGTCTTCTTTGGTGAAGAGTTCTTTCCTGGCCCCTGCCTGTTTTTTAAATTGCATCACCTGCTTGTCTTTTAGTTGTTGATGTGCTGAGATCAGTCCTTTGTCTGACATGTTGTTGCTAAAACTCCCTTCTCCCCTCCCCTTCTCTCCCTTCCCCTCCTCTTTCTGCCTCTCATTTTCCCCCAGCTCCTGTCTGTGGGTTATGTATCTCTTGGTGAAGTTTTTTGATGCACACAATATTTAATGTCCGGGGGCTTTCATCATCTAGTTTGTCTTCTGCTGTTTGTATGTTTGGAGGTGCATTTATGCCACAGATCAAGGACCCTACCTTGATCCTAGTTGCCTTGAGGAGTGCTCCAGCTCTGGTCTCACATTTGCCTCTTTGGTCCACCTTGAGTTTCTTTCTGGGCATGGTGAGAGAAATGGAACCTGCTTTATCTTTCTGCAGATGGAGATCCAGTTTTTCCAGCACCATCTGCTAGAGAGACTGTCCCTTTCCCATTTCTCCTCCAAGGGCATCCGGTCCTTGGATAAAGGTCAACTCTCGGTGACAAATGACATTTCTGGATTCTCAGTTCTGCTCTATTGGTTCATGTATCTGTCCTTGTACCAGTTCTGGGCTGTTTTCACTGCTGTGGCTGTAGCCACTTCTGGCATTGGGGCGTGGGTGTTCTTGTGCCCTCATCTTCCTCACTGTGCTGTGCTCACTCAGCGTCTCCTTTCTTTCCACATGAAGCGGTGGCTGCTTTCTGCAGCTCTTCAAAGGATGTTGGTGACGTCTGCACTGGGATTGCACTGAACATGGATTGCTTTGGCAAGTCTGGACACTTTCACAATGTTAAGTTTTCCTATCCAAGAACATGGCATGCATATATTTCCCCATTTATGTAGTTCTCTTTTACTAGTGTTTTTTTAGTTTTCTCGATATAGCTCTTTTGCTATCCCAGGTTAGGTTTATTTCTAATGATTTCAATTTCATTTTTTTTGGTGGCAATTTTTTTAAAAAAACAATTTATTAGGGGCTCATACAACTCTTATCACAGTCCATACATATACATACATCAATTGTATAAAGCACATCTGTACATTTTTTTAAATTAAATTTTTTTAAATTTTAACAATTTATTGGGGCTGATACAATTCTTTTCACAGTTCATACATATACATACATCAATTGTATAAAGCACATCTGTACAGTCTTTGCTCTAATCATTTTTTTCTCTTTTCTTCTTTTACATTTTATTAGGGACTCAAACAACTCTTACCACAATCCATACATATACATACATCAATTGTATAAAGCACATCCATACATTCCCTGCCCCAATCATTCTCAAGGCATTTGCTCTCCACTTAAGCCCCTTGCATCAGGTCCTCTTTTTTTCCCCCCCTCCCTCCCCATTCCCCCCTCCCTCATATGCCCTTGGTAATTTATACATCGTTATTTTGTCATATCTTGCCCTATCCGGAGTCTCCCTTCCCCCCTTCTCTGCTGTCCCTCTCCCAAGGAAGAGGTCACATGTGGATCCTTGTAATCAGTTCCCCCTTTCCAACCCACTCACCCTCCACTCTCCCAGCATCGTCCCTCACACCCTTGGTCCTGAAGGTATCATCCACCCTGGATTCCCTGTACCTCCAACCCTCATATATACCAGTGTACAGCCTCTGTCCTATCCAGCCCTGCAAGGTAGAATTCGGATCATGGTAGTTGGGGGGAGGAAGCATCCAGGATCTGGGGGAAAGCTGTGTTCTTCATCGATACTACCTCACACCCTAATTAACCCATCTCTTCTCCTAACTCCCTCTATGAGGGGATCTCCATTGGCCGACACTTGGGCCTTGGGTCTCCACTCTGCACTTCCCCCTTCATTTAATATTATATATATATACATATATACACATACATATATACATATACACATATATACACATACATACACACACTTATATCTTTTTTTTTTTGCATGATGCCTTATACCTGGTCCCTTGGGCACCCCGTGATCACACTGGCTGGTGTGCTTCTTCCATGTGGGCTTATTTGCTTCTGAGCTAGATGGCCGCTTGTTCACCTTCAAGCCTTTAAGACCCCAGACACTATCTCTTTTGATAGCCGGGCACCATGAGCTTTCTTCACCACATTTGCTTATGCACCCATTTGTCTTCAGCGATCCTATCATGGAGGTGTGCAGTCAATGATATGATTTATTGTTCTTTGATGCCTGGTAACTGATCCCTTTGGGACCACTCGATCACACAGGCTGGTGTGTTCTTCCATGTAGATTTTGTTGCTTCTGAGCTAGATGGCCGCTTGTTTATCTTCAAGCCTTTAAGACCCCAGTCACTATCTCTTTTGATAGCCGGGCACCATCAGCTTTCTTCACCACATTTACTTGTTCACCCACTTTGGCTCCAGCCGTTGTGTCGGGAGAGTGAGCATCATAGAGTTCCAATTTAATAAAAGAAGGTATTCATGCATTGAGGGAGTGTTTGAGTAGAGGCCCAAGGTCCTTCCGCCACCTTAATACTTGACCTATAAATATAGACACATAGATCTATTTCCCCATCCTCCTATATATATTTGCATGTACATGTCTTTGTCTAGACCTCCATGAATGCTTTTTGGTGGCAATTTTAATCAACATTATTTTCCGGATGTCCTTTTCAGAGCTCTCAGTGTTAGTGTCAGGAACTGGACTGATTTTGTACGCTGATCTTATACCTTGCCACTTTGTTGAGCCTTTTGATTAGTTCCAGTAGATTGCTTGTTGAGTGTCTGAGATTTCCTTTGTGTAGAATATCACACCATCCGACAATAGAGAGTTCCCCCTCCTTTGATGATTAGATGCCTTTTATTGCCCTTTCATGCCTTATTGCTTGGAGACTTCTAGCACACTACTGAGTAGGTGTGGTGATAAGAACTACCTGGTCTGGTTCCCGCCCCCAGGGAAGACATTTTCAGGCTCTCTCCATGGTGTTGTTTTTGTGAGTTGCTGAAGGTTCGAGGTGCCATCCAGTCTCTTTGGATGCATAGTGACCCCGCTAACAACGTGAGGAGAGCCTGCAAGATCCCGGCTGTCCCCACCTTTGTTGCTTTGTCTGAGCCTCTGTGTCAGTACACCTCCGTGAGTCCTCTTCTATTTCACTGCCCCTCTACTTTATCAGGCACGGTGGCCTTTTCCAAGGACTGGTCTCTCCTGACCACATGACTAAATTATAGGAGCCAAAGCCTTGCCATCATCGCCTCTAACAAGCATTCTGGCTGTACGTCTTCCAAGACAGCCTCTTGGGTCAAGGTGTTGATTAGGGTTCTCCCTTGTCTTTTGATGTGTGCACTCTTTGAGATAAGTTGTCCTCTGTGCACTGCCTTTGCTGCACCCCAAAGATTTTGGCATGTGGTGCTTTCGTTTACTTTTGCTTAAAGAGGATTTTTAAAGGTGGTTGTTTGGTATCATCTAGCACCCCATCGTTGTTAAGTAGGTGTTACCCAGTTTCCATGAATTTGTTTTCTCTCTTGACCTTCCTCATGGGGTCTCCAGGACCTGGGGTCGACATGCCAGCAGCCGGTGCCCTCAGCATTATTACAGAGGCCAGTTTAGGGCCCGCGCCCGTGGATCACACTAGTGCACAAATCCAGACTCTCGGTGAGCACCGCAGCCCCCCCCCCCCCATGACACTTTAGCTGAACGGACAACCCACCACCCTCCATCCAAACGCACGCATACACCTCTGCTTTTGTTCTTTCTCTTTCTCGACACAGTCTGCTTCTTTGAGTAGTGACATCTTCTTTCTTCTCATTACAAGGACTTCCTGGAGCCAGGAAGGGAATCCCCTCCCGAAGGAAGCAAAGCCCGTTGGGAAAGGGACAGGAACTGAACCATGGGGTCGCTTCAGCTCTGTAATTCTCCAGGAGGTGCCGGGTGTTACACATTCATCAGCAGTTCAAACTCACCAGCGGCTCCGTGGGGGAGAGAGGTTTCCGACTATTGTAAAGATTTAGTCTTGGAAGCACACAGAGGAGGTTCCGCTTTGACAGAGGGGGTACGCTGTGGGCTGGCAGCCACCCGATGGCAGTGTTTGGTTTTTATGAGTGTAAGGCAGAGATGGCTCCAGGCCCAGATAAGGGAGGGCACAGGCTGCCGCCTCTGGCAGGGGCGCCCTGGGGGCTGCTGCTGTGTGGTCCCTGGGCATACCCAAGTCCTCTCAGACATTCCAATTCGGATCCTCTTGACGCCTCTCTTCCCCATCACCGGCCTGCTTTCTCCTGAAGAGATCTGGGAGGACACAGATGTACCCTCAACTTAGGCTGTAATTCAACGATCAGACTCCATGGCTAACGCTCAGCTGTGAGAGATGAGAGCTTCATTTAAGTTGCTCACAGAACCCCTCTGCCACCTCAACTCTGCTGTCAGCTGAGCATGCTCTATCTTGAGCTCGTGTTATTTTTAAGTTTCCCATTCCAGTTAGAAGCCACCCACCTGCTCAACAGCCCCTGGGTTTGTGTCCTGGTTGCCGGTGGATCTCCCGCCTGGGTCTGCCCAATGCTCGGCTCCAGCAGGCACGTGGTTCCGAATCTAAGTGATAATTGAAGTCACTGTCTCACAAGTCTCACAAGCCTGCTCCTTGGAATCTAGGTCGCATGCAAACATTTGCTGCTGCAAGGCATTATGGGAAATGCCCCCCATCCCCACCCCCTGTTGTATGGGAAGGAACACCACAAGAGGGGGGCTCACTCTGAGAAGCCCATTCTGCAATTGCTGTCACGCTTTCCACTGCACTAGTTTTTGCTTCTTTGCTCAGCATCATTTGGTTCTTTTCAGAAAGTTAAGTGGAAGAAGGAAAGTGAAAGCGCTCCTGCCAGGCCGTCACAGTCTGTCGGTGGACCGGTCTGTGGACAGGCCTTGTCTGGGGGTCGGGAAGCCTGGTACTCTCTCCTGCCCGGCTGAGATTCAGCAAGGCTATGACATCCTGGTCTAGGGTCAGAGGGGGTTCACTAGAGACCTAATCCAGGTATACTCCCCCTCCCCCTTTAAAAAACTCATACAATATCTAATGGGAATCAAATGAGATGCTACATTCTAACCCAGTATCTACTGTAACTGTTGGTGCTACATTGTAACCCAGTGTCTACTGTAACTGTCTCTACAATATTCTCTGTCTTGTAACAAGGTTATTCACATCCCTGGACTAGGGTCAGAAGGTATTCACTGGGGGTTTCATTTATGTGTGGACCCTGCTTGTGGATTTTACACTTTCACGGTCATCTGTAGCCTTCTGCAAACCTAGAGCTCACAGTTTAAGCTCTGGTACCATTCCCTCATTCAGATCTAGAGTATATAATTTAAAATCCTTGGATCACACAGACTAGTCTGGTTTTTCCATGTGGACTTAGTTGTTGCCTCTCTTAAATGGCTGCTTGTTTGAAGACCAGCCTTTAAGACCCCAGACACTATGGTTTCTGATGGCTGGACACCATCCAGCGTCTTCACCACACTTTGTTGTAGTGCCCTGTCGTCAGTGATCTCATGAGGCGAGGATCAGACTAGGAAGGCCATGCATAAGACCTAGTACTTAGATTGGGCTAGAATCAAGTTCAAGCCCAATACTCATTCACATATCGATGGTTTTATATATGTCTCTGGTTCACATAGGACATCTTTGTCATTCAATGTTAGAGAACATCATCAACCATCTCCCAGGGGCATAAAGTAATTCTATTGATTAATTTATCCAGTGGTATAGAATCTAAAGCACAGTTGAGAAAAGGAGATCATGGACACATGAGTAAACTGGCAATGCACTGTAATCCATGAATTATTGACTTGCACGGATTAAACTCTTACATGACTGGACACCACGGACACAAGCAATGGGGCAGTAAGGCAACTCTCTCAATGATACTCAGCAGCAGCGGCAGAACCAGACCTACCAGATTAACACAGATCTTTAAAAAAATTATTAATCATGTTATTGGGGGCTTGTGCAACTCTTATCACAATCCATTCATCCATCCATTGTGTCAAGCACATTTGTCCATTTGTTGCCACCATCATTCTCAAAACATTTGCTTTCTACTTGAGCCCTCGGTATCAGCTCCTCATTTCCCCTCCCTCCCTGCTCCCTCTCTCTCACGAACCCTTGATAATTTAGAAATTATTATTATTTTGTCATATCTTACACTGTCCGATGTCTCCCTTCACCCACTTTTCTGTTGTCCAGCCCCCAGGGAGGAGGTTCTACGTAGATCGTTGTAATTGGTTCCCCCTTTCCACCCACCCTCCCTCTAACCTCTTGGTATCGCCACTCTCAGCACTGGTCCTGAAGGGGTCATCTGTCTTGGATTCCCTGTGTTTCCAGTTCCTATCTGTACCAGATGACACATACCTTAATAGTGAGATTTTCCAGGTCCCTTCCTTCACGCGGAAGCTGGGTTGGGTGGAAGCTTGCTCTCAAAGGGCCCAGGCCGCCCTCACAGGGGGTCCATCTGTCAGACTGCTACATGCCATCGTGCACCCCCTCAGAGTATATACCATGCCAAACTGCTGTCCCTGGACCCATGTCCTGGCGCTGAGCCTTCCCCCAGGCTAAAGGGTCATCATTCTGTACTGAGCACCTGTTCCCAGCTCCTCTCAGAACACCCCACTGGCCATTGTCCTCACCAGGAATGACAGTCCAGCGCCCAGCATCACCGCCCTCTGGGGACAGTGGCCCAGAGACTGATGGACAGTGAGAGGAGGGGGCCGTGCTCCAGGCAGGAAAGGGTTTGTTGTTCAGGAGAGGGAATTCCTGTGGGATCGAGTGGGTAGTGTGAGACCTTGATCTGCCTGATCAATCAGAAGTATTTTCAAAACCTTGCAATCCCAGACATCTTTCAATTAGAAAGAGCCTCGCTTTCGACTCATGGAGACCAAGCTAATGATCATCACCGGCACCGCAGATGGTCACTGCCTCATTAGCAGCATGGTGCAGCAGGCGTCTCTGGGACGCTGTTTCGAAGGCACTGTGCAGCCACATCTGAATTCCCTCCACTCAACACTCATCCGTCGCAGGGAACCAGTGGCTGTGCCGCCAAGGATGGAGGGTTGGGATCCGTCCAACTCTGATCTTTCTGGCTCCGGGCTAGGGAAGACCCCCCTGGGGCAAGCTGCCGATGGGAGAGTTTTCTCTCCCAGAATACAAATCTTAAAAAAAAAAAAAAAAAAAGGCACCTTAAAAGTTTTGAAATCATTTTAGACTTTCTGAAAAGTTACACAAGTAGTACAGGCCTTTCCTGTGTACACCCTGCCCCCTTACACACACACACACACACACACACACACACACAGCAGCAGCACAGTGTCTAGATTGCTGCTGCTGTCTTGTGTGAGCGTGATTGTTCTGCAGCGAAGTGGATGCCCGTTTTAGAGTCATTCTGGAGCTGACAATCACAGGCAGGGTGGCCTGGAGAAGGAGGAAGCTTAGAATCATGGACGGCGAGACGCTGTCCCTCCTGCGGTCAGGAGGGGCCGCTCCTGAGAAGGCCACCTTGTTCTGTGAACTAGAACCTCAAAATCAAACCCACTGCCGCTGACTTCCTTCCAACTCCGAGTGGCCCTCTCAGACAGAGTAGGACGCCGGTAAAGTACAGGGACAATGAAGAAGGGCAAGGTCCCATGACGGACGGACGCTGTGACTACAAGCCTGGCCTCAGACATAAGGACCACGGTAAGGTTGGAACAGGACCAGCCTGTGCTTCCTTCTGCTGGACACCAGGTCCCTGTCGGTCTGAGCAGCCCCGGCAGCCCCTAACCACCTGGAGGCACGGAGAGCCGTTGCCCGAGCAGCTGATCTGCTGGCTTGTGCGTTACTCAGTTTCCCTAGGGGATCCTGGCTTGGCCTGCATCTCCTACGGACCACTCTCCCTCCTAAGGAAACCAGTTGTTGCGACACCTTCTTGAGATGGTCGCCCTTCAAATACATAAGTCTATGGTTCCTGCCCGGGGGTGGGGGTGGCAGTGGGGGACTCAGCTTGGGTTCCTTTGGGGACAACGCAGAGCGCCCAGGAGCCATCCTGAGCCCGCTCCAGGCCAGACCCAGACCTCTGCGGAAGGGAAGAAGGCACTTGCTATGTGGCCTCACAGGACCATCACCGCTCGGTGTTTTTTGTCTTTATTTCTTTAAGCAAATCCTTTCTTTAAGCAAATCACTGTGTTGGTTTTAATTGATAATCCAATCATTTCACAGGTACCAGATTGCACTCTTCCCACAGCTACACACTCTGCATTAGGCCAGTCAGAGGCACCGTGGTGACTCTTCTCTGCAAGATGGAGAGCGGCTTGGCAGAGCGCACACATGGAGCGCCGCAGAAGTGAGTAAATATTCAATTTCTTATTCAAGAAAATACAAACCTGGGTCATCCTTGCTACCTGGAATGCGCTCTGCTTTGAGTGCTGTCACCTGGCTGTCTCAGCGCTGGCTCTGTGGACTGGGCATGGTTTGGGGCCACGCTTCTACAGCAGCACTTTGTCTGGGTCTGAACCCAGGAGTTTAAGCAACAAATGGAAACCCCTGCACGGAGCAGGGCTGGGAGCCTGGGACTTGGCGGGAGATGCTGGGCAGCAGGAGGTGGTGGTAGCGGGAGGTGGGTGTCCCTCAGTCTGGGGAGCTCAGAGCCCAGGGCCGAGTTAAGGGAAGATGCTCTTCTATAAACCCAGAGTCGCCCCTGGTCATCATCTGTTTCAGTGTCTGCATACACACATATGCACACACACATATGCACACATATGCAGTCATGCACACATACACACATGCTCACATGTTCACAGCTATCCCCTTATACACACAACGTGCTACCACACACGTGTATACACATGCACCCACATACATGCATACACACATGTATACACACATGTACACACATATCAGTTTATTAAACACTGTCTCAGGCTCTGCACCTGGGCCATCTGATTTGTTGTTTTTCGTTTAACGTCACAGTCTGACTTTTTAATTAATAAAATGTTGATGCAGGTCTGTGGGTTTATTGATGGCATGATGTACACTCCAGGTCTGTGTGCCCTGCAATAGAACCAATGTTATAGGAAACCCCCACCCCCCCCCATTTCTGGAGATGACAAGGTCACAGGCTCTGATAGAGCAGTTCCCAGGCTCCTTTCTCTGCCCCTCTGCAGGCTCGAGGGGACCCCCTTGCACAGGGCACTTGTGCCCCTGGGCAGGCTGGCCACCTACTGCAAAGACGAGAGGACATGGTGAGGGGCCTGGGTGTGGGGAGCCCCTGAGAAAGGTCACCTGTGTCCCAGCTTCCGGATGGCCCAGGATGACACCTTGGAAGGGGACCCTCAAGGGCACTAGGTAGAATCTGAGTCCCCATGTCCTTGAGAGAGTGCCCAGCTCCAGGAAGGAAGAGAAGTCACATTCCAGCATGAGAAACTGGGCTCCTCATTAGCAGCATTTTTATGCAAAGAGCTCAGGGCCCTGTCTCAGTGTGTGAGGGCTAAGCTGTGGCCGGCCAGGTGTGACTGGGTGGACAGACACTGCTGTGTAGACAGGGCGTTCAGTGAAAGGTGGGCAGGTAGAAGGCAGACCAAGCCCCCTTCTCACGCCTGGGCCCTAAGACCTCTTGGAATCAGACACCTTAGGGCTTCCTGTGCCCCACTCCTCCACCAGCTGGGCAGGCCTGGCCCCCAGCTGGACACTCCTCCTTCGTGGCCCAGCCACGGCTGTCGCTGTCCACACACATTAGTCTGACTCACCTCCCTCCACTGCTGCTTCCATGCAGGGATGACACGCTCAGGGGAAGATCTTTTAACTAGCTCAGAGCTGGCTGTTCACCAGCAAGGGAGGCCTGGCCACACTCACCCACCGCCCCTTTCCTGCAGCGTCCACACCACCTGAGCATCTTGGGCTTCTGGGTCTGAGACTCATTTGATGGGAAACTGCCTTGTTTCCTGAGAGCCAGGACCCGGGCCAGGTTCAGCTCTGGCTCCCCGGCTGTCTCCACAGCTGCCTCCAGCTGCCACCAAGGGGCCACTGGGCCAGTCCCGGGGGGGGGGTGTGTCCCAAACACCAGTGGGCTGTTACCTCTGGGGGATCTGGTGGCAGCTGTGACAGCAGCAGGTGCTGGTTCCCAGGTCATGATGTGGCTCTCTCCCAGGCTCCCCTCTCATTTCCTCACGTGTGTTTGAGTGTGCATGTGTGAGAGTGTGCATGTATGTGCATGTGTGTGAGTGTGCACACATCTTCTAGTATTGCCTAAAGGATGATGCTTGGAGGGGGACAAAGGTGGCCAGTGGGCAGGGTCAGAGCACGGCCCGCAGGTCTAGGTTTGAAGGTACCCACACTGTCCTCTTTGACGGCATCTTTAAGGGCAACTAGGTCTCTTCCTGCTGATCTCACTCAGTCCTGGAGCCCCTGACACTGCAGCTCCCATGTCAGGTTCTGCAGTCCTCTGTTGGACTGAAGACCTCTCTTCCCTAGCAACCTGAGGGCCTGTCCTCTGTGCAGTGCCTGTGCTTGATCAGTACCTGTCCTGTGTGCAGTGCCTGTGCTTGATCAGTACCTGTCCTGTGTGCAGTGCCTGTGCTTGATCAGTACCTGTCCTCTGTGCTGTACCTGTGCTTTATCAGTACCTGTCCTCTGTGCAGTACCTGTGCTTGATCAGTACCTGTCCTCTGTGCAGTATCTGTGCTTGATCAGTACCTGTCCTGTGTGCAGTATCTGTGCTTGATCAGTACCTGTCCTGTGTGCATTACCTGTGCTTTATCAGTACCTGTCCTGTGTGCAGTGCCTGTGCTTTATCAGTACCTGTCCTCTGTGCAGTATCTGTGCTTGATCAGTACCTGTCCTGTGTGTATTACCTGTGCTTTATCAGTACCTGTCCTCTGTGCAGTGCCTGTGCTTGATCAGTACCTGTCCTCTGTGCAGTATCTGTGCTTGTCAGTACCTGTCCTCTGTGCAGTATCTGTGCTTTATAAGTACCTGTCCTTTGTGCAGTACCTTTGTGCAGTACCTTTGGGCAGTGTGTACTTGGTCACAGTGGTGACCCTTGGAGACGGACTCTGGCAGATAGGACTAACACTGTGTGGCTCCAGGGAGGCAAGAGTTGCTGATGGGATAGCACAGAAAATTCTGTATCCAACCAAGGTCAACAAGCAATCACCCTGAGGCCTCCTTTTGCCCAGAGCCATGTCTGACTGCCTTGCAAAAGAGACCTCCAAGGGCACCTCTGTCCAGAGCCCTGTCCCAGGGCCTTAGGGGAGAGGGAGACAATGGACAAACTGAACATCTTGTTGTGAGCTGGCCCTGGGTTGGCCCCAGCCCATGTGGCCCCTAATCTGCCCAGTTCAGTGCTGCCCCCTGGTCAGCGGTTGAGAGCCACTGGGGGTGGATGTGGTGTTTTACAAAATCAGGTCACATGCCTTTCTCCCTCAATGAGCCCTGCCTGGCACAGCGACTACACGCACGCCTCCACAGATAGACGGGTGCCGCAAGTGGTGCTTTGGTGGGAACCAGCCCCATCTCCTGCATGGAGGTGAGAGGTCAGCACACAACCTTAATGAGGAGGAGACATGAGAAGAAGGCTGCTATGTGTGGCCAGAAACACGTGGGCCACATACCTCCCACCAAGATGCCCACGGAATCTGTCCCTCCATCCAAAGAGCGTCCTTCTGCTTCATCCAGTCTACCCTCACTGCTCAGTTCTTAGCAGCAAAGGTGTTTTGTTTCTGACCCATGGAAGGATTTCAGAAATGCAGGATTTTCCAGCATCTCACCCAATGCTGCCCACATGCCCTTGAAAACCATGCCCTCCAGTCAAGCCATCGCCGCCCTGTCGACCTCGGCTCAGCGACGCTCCATCAAATCTTTATTATCCTTGATAGTTTCCCCAGCTTGTTCTATTGTTGGTGTATTTATCTATTTTTCTTATAAATCCCTAGACAAAACAAATAAACCTGTCTGGGAAGAAATGGAACCGAGATGCCCCTTAAAAGCAAGGAGGACAAGATTTTATCTCACGTGCTTTGAGCCTGTTATCAGGAGAGACCAGGCCCTGGAGAGGTCGTCGTGCTTGGTTAAGGGAGGGCAGGGGAAAAGATGAAGGTCCTGGGCAAGATGGATGGACACCATGGCTTCAAAATGGGTACAAACACGTGATGTTGACGGTGGTGCAGGGCCGGGAAGGGTTGACTTATGTTGTCAACGGGCCACGAGGAGCCAGAGCTGACTGGATGGCACCTCATGGGACGGAAAATAGTTCTACTTCCACCTGTGCGCTACAAGTCTGTTATTAAGAAGTGTGCTTCAGGCCAGCATCTTCTTGATGAACTGGTCTTTTCAGCCTTGAGAGTGGGGGATCCACTCCCCCTCCCTGATAATATGTCCTCCAGACGTCTGCTCTGCTCGTGTTCACCCCCAACCATGACTTCTTGGGTTTGGTGCTTGCAGGGTTGAGCTGTGAGCCCCCAAAGGCTTCCCAAAGTAAATCAATGAATGACCTTCTTTAGGAACAGGGCCACTGTCGATGTAATTAGGATGTGGACGTTAGGATGGGCTCTCTCTCTCTATGACTGACCTACGTGTCAGAAGAGGCCTGAATGGCACAGAGAAAAGATGGTCATGTGAAGCCAGAAACCTCCGTGGGGTGATGGGGCTGCAATTGAGGAGGCCTGGGGCTACCAGAGACTAGGAGACCAAGGGAGCATCCTCCCAGAGCCTTGGGGAGAGTCTGGCCCTGTCACCACCCCCAAGTTGGGTCTCTACCCTCAAAAACCGGTGAGACAAGCCTGTCTGTGGTTTGCAGTCACATCATGGGTGGTGATGGAGTGACCTGCAACTGCGTAGCTGGAATCTGTCCATCCATCCACTAGGGGTGTCTTCTTGTGCCTTCACCCCCTGCCCTGCATCTGGCTAGACGCACACATGGCTGGGGCATCCTCAGGGGGCAGTTCTCGTTTGCCTTTTAGTCCCGTTTCACAACTTTGGTCTCGGGGCGGAGCCGGGTCTCAGCATCAGCCTTGAAAGTACCGATTGATCTGCTTGGTTTTACGGCCGACATCTTGTTAGAACTTTTCACTTTGTCTTACGTGCTTTTTTGTTGTTCCCCCACCCCCTGAGTCTTTTTGAATTAACCATTGTTTTCTTTGTCTTACATTTTATGTCTTCTATTGACTTTATAACAAATCCTCCATGTTTTACTTGCGGCTCTATAAGGACTACACTAGGCAGCCATAAGTCATCCTGATCTACAGCAAATCAACATCCCGGTCCACGTAAAATGTAAGAAACTCACAACATCCCTTGTGTCCCCGCTGTCCGGTATCTGACTGGACCATATTGTAAACCTCACTATTCATTGTTGCTTTACACACTGCTGTCTGTCTTGGCAGTCATTAAGGTTTATGTATTCATGTATTTATGTTCATCCCTGTTGGAAGACCTGGTGGCATTGTACCTCAATGCTCAGATGCTGGCCCTAACGCCGGTGGTTTGAATCTAACCGTGGATCTGACAGAAAGACCTGCGTTTCTGCCCCTAGGAGGATGACAGCCTCGGGAGTCTGAGGGGGCAGTTCTGCTCTGTGGCATGATGTCTCCGTGGCAGCAGGTCCCCTCTAGCACACGCTGAGTCAGATCCTGACAACGAGGCAGCCCTGTGCACCGACACCGCCGGGCTGAGGGCCTCTGTCTGCACTCACAGGCGGCCTCCGTGTGCCTCAGATTCTCTCTTCTTCCATCCCGGGGAGATGTCTTTATTCCATCTCCCTTCTTTGGTTGATGCTGGAGTTCTTTCTCCCTTGGCGGGATGTTTTCAGCTCTGGGCTATATTGTCTCAGTGCCCCGGCTGGCTTGATTTGTGACAGGAAGTCAGCATTATTCTTCTCATTGTTCTGCTACATGTGATGTGTGTTTGTTTTCAAGGCTCTGCTCTCCCGGTTTTGAAACATCTTGATGGACAGTTTTCATCAGTCTGCTGGCTGGTGCCTGCGTGTGGTCTCCTTTGACTTTACCAAAGTGTTTAAGAGGCTTCCTGAATGCTCAGAGAGCGTCCCCCTCCCCCCCTAATTTGGAAAACTTCCAGTCAGCAAGCATACCTTCTTGCGTTCACTTGCCCCCCCTCCCCACTGTCATCTCCTTCTGGGAATGTAATTACACATGATGGAGAGAGTACTTGGTATGTCCCCGCGTCTTGAATTCTGTGCTTGGAATTTCCTTTTCTAAGACATTTTGGACTCTTTCAGAAAACCTTCATTTTGAGCTCAGCTCCAGACCTGGGGATTGTGAAGGGGGCTCAGGGGGTCCCCAGAGAACCCACCGCTGTCCCTCCTGGATCCAAAATTGGTGATGACAGCTGACATCCACGCTTCCTCCAGATTGTGGGACACAGCAAGGTTTCCCCAGGTTGTCACCTGCTTGTGAACTTACTGTGAGTTGGCTACTTAGAGGTACTTTCCCTGAGGGCATTCTGCCATCTAGAGCAATCAGACTCTATTATCCGGCCCACCCTAGGTGGGGCTCACACCCTGCTTATACCATTGTTTCCCTGGAGAGCCCAGAAACAAGGTCAAGCTCACTCAAGGACAGCCAAACTTAGGCTGCCATCTTGAATCTAGGCTCCGCCCATCTTGTCACATGTGAACCCTAGTCCCTCCCCTACCTATTTGGTGCACGCCCTTAAATCATCCCCCTCCCATTGCTTGTATTGCCAATGGTACAACCCCTTCCTGAGACTTATGTGGCTACCTGTTATCAGGGGAGCTTGCATGTCCCCAAGTGGATATAAGCCTTGGTTAGAAATATATTCCTCTCCTCTCCTCTTCTCCCACCTCCTCCACGTGGGCCACCGTGAGGGGCTGTGGTGAGGGGCTGCGGTGAAGGGCTGAGGTGAGGGGCTGCGGTGAGGGGCTGAGGTGAGGGGCTGCGGTGAGCATGCTACCAAGAAATGTGGCTGACTCCTTTATCTTCTCTCCTATCTTCTATGACTTTACTATGATCTTTACATATCATCGCCTCACAATGGCCCATGGACCCCATGATATTGTTAGAGTCTGGTTTACTTGAACACCAGACAGCCATGATGTCCCTGCTCCTGCCCCAGGTCCCTCCTAGGATGCCTGCTTCTCTGTGTCTGGTTCTCCTGGGTTCTGCTGGGCTCTGTTGGGTTCTCAGGTAAGGTTGGAGGTGCACAGCAGGGCTGCCCTGGCCTGGCATGATGCTCCTCACTGGGACCTGTCTGTGCTTGATCTCCATTGAGACGGGTGTGGCTGTTAGGGGAAGAAGGTTGTGGAGTCTGAGGATGAGTCACATGGCCCCTGTAGATGCTGAACCTTGACCCCTCTTGAGATGCCCTCCATTGTAACCTCCTCCTACAGGTCCTGTTCCGGTGGCGCCTGACCTGCTGCAGTCCCTCCTGATGGCCATGACCCTTCAACAGGGGCATTGGTGCATGAGCCCCCCGCCCCCCCCCCCGGCAAGGAAGAAGCCCACTCCTCACAACTTCTCAAACCGAATTGTCTTGTTAACCCTGACTGTTATGTTGTCTTATTGAAAGGTGGATTGTTTATTGGTGAAGACTCAGGCAGCCATTCTCGCACCCCTTTTCCAAGGACCCCTAAACCGTGAGCATCAGCGCTCTGGCCCGGCCGTCAGGAGTGGGATTCTCATCTTCTCATTATGGGGCAAGGAGCCTGGTGGTGCAGTGGTTACACGTGGAGCAGCTAGCCAAAAGGTCAGCCGTTGAAACCACCAGCCTGCTCTACTTCTGCAAAAGGCTAGCCTTGGAAACCCATAGGGGCGCTGCTACCGGTCCTGTAGGGTCGCTGTGAGTTGGAAGCAACTCAATGGCAGTGAATTTGGTTTTCTGATTACTGAGCGAGAGGCTTAGAAAGCAGGGGGCTTGGGCCACAGAAGACTGACTCATACCTGGAGGTTCCCTTGCGGCAAGCCGGTCTCCCCACCTCCTGGGTCTGTTGTCAGTCTGGGTTCCTGAGAGGTGCACCCCCTTTACTGAGGCTGTGGGAGGCAGTACAACAGCACCCCTGGCTGCCTTCATCCCTGTCCTCTGCTGAGCCCGGTGAGCGGCTCTACTTACACCTGGACCACGGAGTGCGGGGAGTGGACCCAGGGGAAATGCTGCTTACCTGCAGGGGTCTGGGTTGTGCAGATCTGGGAGGAAGGGGTACAGTCTTTAATTTATTGTTTTCCTTTTTATGAGAACTCCTTGGGATCTGCTCATGAAGCGCGTATACTTCAGGACGCCAGTCAGTCACCAGCCTGGTACAGGGCCTATGCTGGATGTGACATCTCACATCTGTTAAAGGCACTTGATCACCTGTTGTTACCTGTTCAGAGATTTCCTCCAAACTCCATGTGATGGCTAGGTTTTCTGTCAGGTTGGCTAGGCCAGGAATCTCAGTCGTGTGGCTGGTAAGACCTCCTAATCCCCCTTTAGGTGACATAACACAATGTAACCAACTCCGTAATGGGATCTGCTCTGAGCAGCCAATGGGGCGTAAGAAGGTTTAGGTGGACTGCAACGCCCCCTTCTCAGGTCATAGCCCTGATCCGATCAATGGACAGGAGGTTTCCCTGGGTACAGCCTGTTTCCAGTGGAAGTGGCCACTGTGGAAAAAGCTTGCTTGCCTTTTGGTGGGTTGGGTCCTGCATCTGGGCCACTGACTTCTGACTCTGGACTTGAGCCAGCAGCTTGCCTTATTGCCGGCTGGCCCTGGGAGTCCTCGCTGTCCTGATGGCTGACTTTGGATTCGGCCTGTGTCACAATCTTGGGGCCTCCAGCCCAACATTGGACCACCAACTGGGAACCTGCCCGGGCTCGGACTGGCCACTTCTACCACAGTGTAAGCCACTTTCTTGATGCAATGTCTCTGTAGACACAGGTTTAGGCTACTGCTGTGTAACCACTTTCTTGATACAATGTCTCTCGGTATACATGGGTTTAAGCTACCGCTGTGTAACCACTTTCTTGATACAATGTCTCTCGGTAGACATGGGTTTAAGCTACCGCTGTGTAACCACTTTCTTGATACAATGTCTCTCTGTAGGCACAGGTTTAAGCTACCGCTGTGTAACCACTTTCTTGATACAATGTCTCTCGGTATACATGGGTTTAAGCTACCGCTGTGTAACCACTTTCTTGATACAATGTCTCTCGGTAGACATGGGTTTAAGCTACCGCTGTGTAACCACTTTCTTGATACAATGTCTCTCTGTAGACATGGGTTTAAGCTACCGCTGTGTAACCACTTTCTTGATACAATGTCTCTCTGTAGACACAGGTTTAAGCTACCGCTGTGTAACCACTTTCTTGATACAATGTCTCTCGGTATACATGGGTTTAAGCTACCGCTGTGTAACCACTTTCTTGATACAATGTCTCTCTGTAGACATGGGTTTAAGCTACCGCTGTGTAACCACTTTCTTGATACAATGTCTCTCTGTAGGCACAGGTTTAAGCTACCGCTGTGTAACCACTTTCTTGATACAATGTCTCTCGGTAGACATGGGCTTAAGCTACCGCTGTGTAACCACTTTCTTGATACAATGTCTCTCTGTAGGCACAGGTTTAAGCTACCGCTGTGTAACCACTTTCTTGATACAATGTCTCTCTGTAGGCACGGGTTTAAGCTTTCCTGGTCTTGTTCCTTTCCAGAATCCAGCCCAAGGCACCTCATGCCCGTCAGTTGAACTTCTGGGGCCCAGAGTTGTCTAGCCCCCAATCTGTGGGTGTTTGAAGGCTGAGCGAACCCTTTCCCTGGGGCACAGGTAGGTTCTGTGGAAGTAAGTTCTTTACAGGGCTGTTCTTCAAGTGCTCATTTGGAAATTTCTGTGATGATAAGACTATGTAAACCACAAACAGTTGGCTCTCTTTACTGCTTCTAGATGTGCAGTCCAGGGACAAGAATTAGGTCCACTGCGCTGAGCCACCTTCAGCCCCATGAGGAGGGGAGAAACGGCACACCTTGGGCACCATCACAGAGGAGGCAAGTCCCGGGGACCAGCACCCTCTCTCTCAGGGGTCCCCTGCCCCGTGTCCAGCCTGGCTGTGGGAGGCAGGCAGATACCACCAGTGGGTCAGTGGATGCCAAATGAATTTCAAATAGGGAATGAGGAAAGATTCTGGAAAATTCCAGGGGACATCTGCTGGAGAGTCTGGTTAGGAGAGGGGAGAAGTTGGGGGTTCATGGAGGGGAGTAGCCTTGGCCTGTAGACAGTTCAGGACAAGGGAGAGGGCATGGGGCTCTGGCTTTGCCTTGTGAGACAGTGATAAGGATTCGGGTGGGGAGAAAGGACTCAGGGATGGGAGACAAACTTAGACAGTGAGGATAGCAGATACAGTGTTCCCTAGGGACTGCCCTCTGGATGCTGGGCCTTGGCCCTCATGGGCCCAGGAAAGCTGAGCTGAGGACTGGTGGAGCAGGCTTTGCTGCCGATGCTCCAGCCTAAGTCATGGGTGTGACGTCCCACTCAGGCAACAGACCACCTGATGACCAAGGGCTAATTGCACTTCCCCAGCCTGCTTTCTCCCTGGAGGCATGCAGGATGGGGGAATGATGGACACTAAAGAAGAGATCTGTGCACTGCTCCCACGTTGGCAATCCAAGCAGGACACCTAGCCTACTCTCAGGGCTCCCATTTCTTCTGTGGGACACAGCAGCTTCTGTTAGCCTGACACACCATATCGAAGCCAGCCTGGGCACCATAACTGAGCTGCTCACCCAAAGGTTGGGGGTTCACATCCTGCCCGTGCTCCTTGGCAGGAAGGCTGGTGGCTGCATGGATTAAGCTGGCGTCGGCCTGGGAAGACCAGCTCTAAGCAGATGCTCCTGGGGCTCCTCCAGCTGGGATCCTGGTGTTTCTTCCTTTTCCAGGCCACGGGCAGATCCACGGGCCCATGAACTCCCTCCACCCTGCCCAGCGCTGTCCTTCAGGAGCTGCTTACCAACAGAATCTTCTAAAGGGCACGGCCGTTCATTTGAAGGGATGACAAATGCTGGGCTCCTCACTGCCCTCATTAGCGAGTGTGGCTGCTCTGGGCTGTGTTCAGTGGACACCATGCCAGCATCCAAGCACATGTGATGCGGGCTTGGGCTAGGGGTGGGGGTGGCATTTGCTCCCTCCAGAGGGAAGGGATCTGGGCTGGAGAACCTGCAGGTGAGCACCCTGTCCCTCTGTGCCATCTCTCCCACCCGCTGGGTCACACCTGAGGATGCTAGGTGCTCCGGAGGTCTGAGTCCACTGCAATACACAAGGCAACATGCTCGCCAGCCAAGCTGGAAGCTTTGGGTGTCATCTCTTGGACCAGCTCCCACCCCTCATCTGCCCCTCCTAGCCTGGGATTCCCTTTGACGTCAGGTTCCGGTCCTGATGAGAGGCATTTCTGTGCCGAATCCTGTTGCATCTGTGCAGCGCTGAGTCCCTGCCTTGCTGGTTTGATCAAATGGACACTGTAAAGGGAAATGGACTCCCCTGTGAGTGGGCGGGGTTTTCAGGGCTGATCGCCAGCTTCACATTCAGCAGTGCGGGGCCGTTGCGGTTCCATCCATCCATGAAGTATCACCACTCAGCCCAGCCGTTCTCCACCTTCCTCATGCCGCGGCCCTTTCATGCTGCTCTTCATGTTGTGGTGTCCCCTAACCATAAGATCATTTCCATCGCTGCTTCATCACTGTCATTTTGCTACTGTGATGAATCGGGTGACCCCTGTGAAAGGGTCATTCAACCCCCAAAGGGGTTGTGACCCACAGGTTGAGAACCGCTGGCTTAGCCCCTTCCTCCCTGTGTGCCCCCTTCCTATCCCTCCTGTCTCAACCTTTCTGAATGCTGGCTGGGAAAACACTGCCCTTTGGATCTTAAATGGCTAATGGTTCCCCCTTCAGACCTGCCAACTGCTGGGGTGAAAATGGAGCCAGGGGTGGGGGTGGGGGTGGGGTGGCAATTTCAGTGGCACATCTGAAGGGTGACTGAGGCCCATAGTTAAAATGCAAATATTTAAACACCAGTTTCTTTGCCGGGATTCATAATTTCCCTTTGGCGTCATGGTTATTGTTGGGTTCCATTGACTTGCTTCTGGCCCAAAGTGACCCGGCCCACACTGTTCCCACCATCGTGCCTGAGCCGAGCCGATGGCTGCAGCCACGGTGCCAGCCCATCTCGTCCTGGACCTCCTCCTCCTGCTCCTGGCTGCCCTCCACTTCACCAAGCACGTGGTGCTTCTCTGGGAACTGGCCTTTCTGGATGACATGTCCGAGAGATGCGTCTCGCCATCCTTGCTCTAGTATCTCTGCTTTCCCTTCATTTTATTTCTTTCTCTTTCGGTGCCAGCCTCTGGTTTATTCGAAAAACAGCCTTTGTTTGCCTTTCGCGTGACTAAGCACATGCGTTTAGTTTTGCAGCCCCTTTCCTGGGATGGTGTTCGGGGGGGGGGGGGGGGGGAGGGGCACACTCCACGCTGGCATCGTTTGCCTTTGTATTCCGCATGCCTTTGGAATCTTGGGCCCGGGAGACGTTCCTGGGCTGTTTGGTTCTGTGGCTGTTTCCCCGGTGTCTCTCTCCCTCATTGACTCTGATTCGTCCTGCAGCGTGGTGGCTGCCCCAGATCCCAGCCCAGGCCTTAAAAAAAAAAAATCATTTTATATCAGCTCCTCATTTTCCCTCTCCTTCCCCTCTGCCCCCTCCTCACGAACCCTTCATAATTCATAAATTATTACTATTTTGTCATATCTTACACAGCCTGACGTCTCCCTTTGCCCACTTTTCTATTGTCCATCTACCAGGGAGGAGGTTATATGTAGATCATTGTAATTGGTTCCCCCTTTCTACCCCACCTTCCCTCCACCCTCCAGGTAGCACCGCTCTCACCACTGGTCCTGAAGAAGTCATCTGTCCTGGATTCCCTGTTTCCAGTTCCTATTTGTACCAGTGTGCATCCTCTGGTCTAGCCAGATTTGTAGGGTAGAATTGGGATCATGATAGTGGGGGAGGAAGTATTTAAGAACTAGAGGAAAGTTGTATGTTTCATCATTGCTACCCTGCACCTTGACTGGCTTGTTTCCTTCCCGTGAACCTTCAGTAAGGGAATGTCCAGTTGCCTAAAGATGGGCTTTGGGTCTCCACTCTGCACTCACCCTCATTTACAATGATGCGATTTTTTTGTTCTTTGATGCCTGATACCTGATCCCTTCGACACCTCATGATTGGACAGGCTGGTATGCTTCTTCCATGTGGATTTTGTTGCTTCTGAGCTAGATGGCTGCTTGTTTATCTTCAAGCCTTTAAGATTCCAGATACTGTATCTTTTGATAGCCAGGCACCATCAACTTTCTTCACCACATGTGTTTATGCACACATTTGTCTTCAGTGGTCATATCAGGAAGGTAGGCATCCACTGATATGAGTTTTTGTTCTTTGATGTCTGATACCTGGTCCCTTCTATACCTTGTGGTCACAAAGGCTGGTGTGCTTCTTCCATATGGGCTTTGATGCTTCTGAGATAGATGGCTACTTGTTTACCTGCAAGCCTCTAAGACCCCCAGATGTTATATCTTTTGATAGCCAGGCACCATCAGCTTTCTTCACCACATTTGCTTATGCACACATTTTTCTTCAGCGATCGTGTCAGGAAGGTGTGCATCACGGAATGCCAATTTAATAGAACAAAGTGTTCTTGCATTGAGTAAGTACTTGACTGGAGTTCCAATGTCCATCTGCTGCCTTAATACTAAACCTATAAATATATGCATGTAGATTTCCCCCCATCATCCTATATAAATATATTTACATATGAACATGCCTGTATTTAGACCTCTATACATACCCTTTGTCTCCTAGTTCTTTCTTGCATTTCTTTTTACTTTCCTCTTATCCCACTATCATGCTCAGCCTTCATTTGGGTTTCAGTAATTTCTCTCAGTTACATTGCCCTTGCTCAATCCCTACCAGGCCTCTCACACCCTCCTTGCCACTAATTTTGTATCACTTGCTGCTCCCCTGTCCCTGGGTTGGTCAGCACCACCTCCTTACCCCTGCCTCCCCCTCTCCCATGTCTCCCCAGAACCATCAGTCCCATTGTTTTCTCCTCCAGACTGTTCATCTAGCTTGTCTTATCTAGATAGATCTGCAGAGATAATAATATGTACCAAAAAACAAGGCATAGCAAGACAAAGTGACAAAAGAGAACACAATGATGACAACGAGAAAGAAAACCTATGACCCATAAAAGAATAAATTACTTTAAAAAAAGAAAAAGAAAGAAAAACCTGTAAATAGATCAAGGTCTGATTTTTGTCCTCTAGGTGTGTCCTCCAGTCGAGTCCAATGGGGTGCCATGCTCTGGCCTCAGAGTCTGTCCTTTGCACTCCCTCGGGAGCTCCCTGCTCTGCTCCCCTCGTTGCTCTGCCGCACCCATTTGGTGTTTTGCCTCGGTGTTACGGGGTCAGTCAGGGCCAATCCAGACACGGAGTCTCCAGTGTTGTCCCCTGCAGGGCCATGTGCCAATCCAGACACTGAGTCTCCAGTGGTGTCCCCCATAGGGTCATGGGTCAGGGAGAGACATTGTGTCTCATAGTGGGATCAGCAATATGGCCCACTCTGTGCATTGGCTGTTCGGAGTGGGGATATCGTCCTCCAGGCCTGGTGGGCCAGGATGTGCTCCACTCTCTCTTCCTCCCCATTCATTTGCTCCCGTGTGCTCTGATCAGACATGTCCCTCTCCCCTAGCTGCAGCTACAGTGCCTTCCTCTAAACTAAATTCTTCTTTGTCCCCGTAGTTGGTATGGGGGTTGAGACCTCAGGCCCCTCCACTGACTCCCCTCTCCATGCCGACACACTGCATTCACATCCCAGAACACTGGATTTAAGGCTGGTCCCTCTTTCCCTGTGGAGACACAAACAATACCCTCCCCTTGGGTGGGTCAGTGCCCTATTCCCCCACCACACATCTCTTTTTTTCCCCCTCCCCCGCCCTCCTTTTTAGTTGACTAACATATATATGTCCCTGGATTTGGTCTGGCCCCTGCCATACTACCTGGACCTCACCCCTAGAGTGTTTGTATACGGTAGCTTTTCCCCTGTGCCCTTTTGCATTTTTCTTTTCTTTTATAAACTTACCTCAGCAGACGTATGTAGTACTTGTCATTTTATTCTTGGCTTACTTCACTTAGCATAATTTCCTCCAGTTCTTCCCATGCAGCGTTATGCTTCATGCGTTCCTCACTGCTTTTTAGCGATGCATAGTACTCCATTGTGTGTGTGTACCACAGTATTTTAATCCTTTCATCTCCCGATGGAAATTTGGGTTGTTTCCAACACCCTGCGATTGTGAACAGTGCTGCAACGAACATTGGAGCACAGATGTCTGACCATGGTTTGTTTCTTGCCTCTTCTGGGTACATGCCCAGTAGGGGAATTTCTGGGTCGTATGGTAGTTTAACTTCCATCTGTTTTAGAAATCGCCAAATTGATTTCCATAGTCAGCCCAAGTCCTTCTATGGCCACTCAGGTGGGATGGGGTGTTGGTGTATTCTTGTCTTCCTCTGTCCCCCTCCCCCATCCCCCAGCCACACATTGGCTGGGCTTTAAATGTGGTTACCAGCAGCAGCCAGCAGGGTGTCTTTTCAGGCTGAGTCTATGTGAAGAAGGAGTCCCAGTTCACATCTGGCCTCAGCATGGAGGTGGCTTGTGCCAGCGTGGTGGCTCACGTGGTCATAGCTCAGCTCCTCTCTAGTCTGGGCAAGTCCAGCCCCTCACTGCTGCTGCCAGCCCTGAGCCAGAGGCCCTCAGGCTGTGTGTGGTCTCAGCCCTGCTCACTGATGGGCACAGCTACTGTTTCTGGCTCCGGAAGCCAGATTTCTCTGGAGTCTGAGCCCCCAGCACTTTTTCCCATTTTCTCCTTTTATATTTCATCTGTTGTTGTGGTTGAGGAGGCGTGTGCCTTGGCCATCGTCCAAAGAGCCATTCAGGGTCTGTGATGGGATACCATATCTACATCCTCATGGAAGGCCAGCCAATACGACCAGTCTTCAGACTTATACAACAGCTATGCAGGGCCCAGGTGAGAGGTCTCCACCCAGCCAGGTGGCATCGGACTGATCAGACTCTCCACTGGGGCCCTCTGCACTGGGGGGCAAACAGGAAAGCTGGAAACAAAGAAGGAAAATGTGGCCTTGGGGGTAGAAGTCACGCTGGAGATCACATGATAGCATTTTGGTCAAATAAGGCTCTTTTTCATTGCCAATTCTTTCCTTCAAGAACATAAACAACCTCACCGAAAGGAATGCCCAGAAATCAAGCAGACTACACAGTGCAGAGACAATCTTCCGTCAAAATAAGGCCAGGGGCTGACTGCAGAAAGAGCACCACTTGCTGGTTTGTAAGTTGAAGTTGAAGCAGAAGAAAAATGAAACAGCACCCCCCCGCCCCCCCCTCCCGTGCCCATGCCATGGTGCAACCTGGAGTCTACCCACCCCCCTGAATTTAGAGACCATCTCAAGAACAGATGTTTTTAACAATAATGACCAAAGGCCAGACAAGTATGGACTGGCATCAAGGACATCATACATGAAGAAGTCAAGGTCATTACAAAGACAGGAAAGAAAGAAAGACCAAAGAGGCTGCCAGAGAGACTTTTGAATTTGCTCTTGAGTGTAAAGTAGCTAAAGCTAATGGAGAAATGACGAAGTCAATGAGCTGCACAGAAAGTTTCAAAAGGCAGCCGGAGAGACGATGTGAGACTGGCGTGAATCTGGGGTGAGAAAGCCCAAAGGGAGGAGCATGTCTGGTGTTTCTCCAGGGGAAGGAATGGAAGGAAGGAGTCAAGGTCAAGTTGCAATAGCGACAAATTCTCCAGGGAAACTCTTGAGGGATGCAGGAAGCATCCAACCATGGTGGGAGGAGCACAGGACAGTGTGGGACTCAGCATCATAGGCAATGCTCAGTCCCTGCAGGAGGTAGCAGATGTCCCTGAAGGATGAATCCAAGGTGCACTGACAGGACTGGGGAGGAAAAATTCTAGTAATATAGGTAATACTAGTTGGGATGCTCCCACAAATGGGTACAACGCTGGGAGCACTCCTTAGTTTGTGTCCAAACCTTGGAAGACAGCTGCCTGGACAACGAACGGACTGGAGGAGACCCACTATGTTCCCACCGAAAAGGTGGGTGATCCCACAGGACTTAAAGAGCAGTGTCGTTCATATCACAAGAACCCCGATGGTGTAGTGGGCTCTATGGCAGCCGCTCAGAACCACCAGCTGAGCCTCAGAAGAACGTCTTTCTGCCCCGTAAGATCACCGTCCCAGAAACCCACAGGAGCAGCTGCCCTCTGTCCCATAGGACCCTGAGTGTCAGAATCGACTTGTTGGCAGTGAATGGGGCTCATTAATATCACCTGAAAGTGGAATTTTGCTGAAGATCACTCAACAGTGGTTGCAGCAGCACGTTGACAGGGAGCTGGCCGATTCAAGCTGGAGTCTGAAGAAGCCTGGGAAACTGGGATAGCATTGCTCATGTCAGAGGGACCCAGAGCACCAGAGAACACCGGGAAGACAGGTAACCATTTCTATGACTACTCGGTGACATTTGGACACGTGGATTATAACAAATTACAGGTACAAAATGAAAATTCCAAACACGTCATCATGCTCATGTGGAAGCCGAAAATAGACAGAGGCAGTGACTTGAACACAACAGGGGGTCACTGCCAGGAAAGCTGTGTGTATGTCAGAGTTACATCCTTTCACCGTACTCACTCCGTATGCTCAATAGGTGAGAAGCCAGATGGTATGAAGAAGGAGGCAGCATTGTAAGCAAGCTCACAAACCAGTGGTATGCAGTTGGCACATAGTTGGCACTTGGTTTGCTGGAAGTGAGGAGGACTTGAAGCACTTGCTGATGAAGGTCAGATGAGCTCAGGAGCACCAGGCTGGGTGGGAGTTTGCACGGAGCCAATCTGCTCTGCACGCACGTGTCACCAGGAGTCAGCACAGGCTTGGTGACAAGGAGTCGCTGCCATCTGTGGGCTGGGCTTTTGGTGGGATGTGGAAAGGACGGGGTCTCTTGGGAATGCACATGTGAGATCCAGGCTCTGAATTCCCTGACAGCTGCCGGGAGTCTCCGGAAGAACAAGTCGGGCCTGCTCCCATGCCTAGCAGGGAAGGCTCCACACCTTGGATTGAAGAGGATGCTGGATGACAGGCACCATGACCTCACAGAGCCCATTTTGTGAGGTTGGTTTGAGGACAAGATGCTGAGTCCTGGGCACCAAGTGCAAATGCTCAGGAGCAGACCCTGGCCTGCTCCCAAGTCCCCAAGCTCCCTGCTCAGGGGCTGCTGGGAGGGAGAGCACTGATTGGCCCAGGCTGAGCCCGCAGGCCTGTGTCCATGCTGTCTTGTTGGGCTCTGATCCCTCTCTGGGCATCTGGAGTGGGGTCAGAAGCTCCAGGCCTTGGGCCAGGGTGGTCTCTGCACAGTGGCGGCAGGACGAGGGCCAGGTAAAGTAGGACTGGTCTTTGGCAACCCCCACAGGGGACCTCTGGTAGAAAGGCGGTCACCTTCATGCCAGACGCTGAGCAGACCCCAGGGAATGTGTGCTTCAGCTGGGTTGAGGCAGTGTCTGATGGGTTCTGCATCCCAGGACTGACTTCCGAAGGTTCCCAGCTCTGCCTGGTCTGACACACCTGTGCAGCATGAGACGAGGATCGCAGTGTAAGGCACCTCCTTTCAAGGGGTGTGTTTCTCTGGAAGAGAGTAGGATAGGCACAGGTAGGGGAAGCCGTCCAGCGAAGCAGGCCTTCTCATAGTTGCTGCTATCTGGAAGCTCTGAGAAAGAGGGATACGACTCAGGAGTCAAGGACCCGCTGCCTGGGGGCCTGAGGGATGGGGTGTCGGCACAAGCCTGTGAGGGCAGCTGCAGCAAAGCGCCCAGTGGAAGGCTGGGTTTCACAGGAACGCTTAGCTGAAATGGGCGGGGCTGAGCAGAAGCATGCAGAAGAGGCTTCGTGGGTGTGGGTGTGGAGTACCCTGAATAAGTTACAAGGCTGATCTATATTTCACCACCACGGAAATATGACCCCTAATTAATTATGCAAAAGCTGATGAATTATTCCATAACCTTGACGTCAAGACAACCGCCCATGACTTTACTTCCTGCTGTGGTCATCAGAGATACCCCAGCACACCCCGGAGCCCAGCTGGACACTCGGCCTTGTTCTGTGCCACTCCATAGCCAGCCAGCATCTGTTCCTAATGGTCCCGCTGTGCTGTGCCTACTGGCTAAAGACAGCACCGTCTCTCCTGGGGAGCATGCCTGCTTCATGGTCTCCTATCACCACCTTGGCCTCTCTCCCACCTTTATCTGCTTCCTAAATATCTGACTTTCAGTCAGTACAGACATTTCCACTCTCACCGCTAGCTCCCAGGGCAAGGCAGATGCATGGCTGTGATCTTCAGACCAGTGCCTACTCTCAGCTTTGCAAGAACCGATTCCAAGCACCTGGTCACTCTGGAATACATTCTCTCTCTCTCTCTCTCTCTCTCTCTCTCTCTCTCTCTCTCTCTCTCTCTCTCTCTCTTACACACACACACACACACACACACACACACACACACACACCGTTTTTGATTTCGAAGAAGCATGCTCACTTTGCTGGCACTCACAGGTGAAACTTGGAAACCCAGCAGTTCCCTGACTGCCGCTAATTTCTAGATCTCAGGAAGAGATCTGCTCCTGGGAGATCCTGAGGCTTTGTGAGTATTATTTCTGTGTTTCCAGCCCTGATCAGGATGGATGAGTAGTATGTACCTCAGTCAAACAATAATTAAAGAGGTAATTGAAATTTAAAAATTTTAAATCTTAACCTGAACTTGAACTCAATCGTTCTCAGCTCACAGTGTGGGCAGGCTCTATGGGACACACAGCTCTTCTGGCATCATCTCCAATCTTGTTTCAAGCAATGACCTTAGTTCCCGTTGCTGATCTATTTCTTCTTAGTAACAGATCTGTGATCAGAAGTGGGAGGCTTTCAGGGTGCAGTTTCATCTGAAAGTGGGGAGAAGAGCTCACTGGCAATCAGCCACCAACTGAGATGGGCGCATGAACAAGCCGTGGGTGCTTTCAGCAACCGAGAAGAGCTCTGGAGCCCAGAGAGGAGAGAGGAAGGCAGGGAGAGGAAAGGAGAAGCTGCTTGAATTCCCCTCTGAGTGGTTCAGAATCTAAGAGGGTCGACTTGCCACAGAGGACACTGACGTTTCTGACGCTTGAGAAGGAACTCCCTAGCGCACTGAAGCCGCCACCCTTCTCTTAACCAGCACTGTAACACCCCCACAACTCAGCCATCCTGTCTGGTTGGACTCCCAGAGACTCTCTAGGGCAGAGCAGGCTGTGGGGGAGAAGGGCCATTCCAGCACTCCCCTGGTCCAATGCAGAAGACGCCCATGCAGTGAGAACAAAGCACTCACTGCCATCAAGTCCATTCTGACTTACAGTGACAGCCCCCCCCCCCTCAGAACAGAGAGAGCTACCCCTGCAGTTTCTGAGGTGGTAGCTCTATACTGGAACACAAAGCCTCCTCTTGCTCCTGAGGAGCGGCTGGTGGTTTCAAACTGCTGGCCTAGTGGTTAGCATCCCAATGCATAACCCACTAGGCCACAGGGGCTCCTATTCTTCACCAGCAAGATCCTAGGAATTCCCCGAAGGCAGAGAGGAAACCTACCCACTCAGAGCAACTGAGCCCTGCAGTCTCTCTGGTGTCTCATTCCTATGCACAGGTGTCTCAAAAACCTCACTTCCACTGGAGTCCTGTAGAGCAGGGCAGGCTCCCGTTGGTTTCTGAGACTGGAACTCTCTGTTGGGGTAAAAAGTCCAGTCTCTCTCCCAAGGTGGTTTCAGGTACTGTGGCCCTCTTTCAGTAAGCAGCCCAATGCCCAGGACCAAGCATGGAAGGCAGGAATGAGTTCTTCTAGTTAATTGCAGGGAGTCCAAATCAAGGCATTCTGAATAAAGTCTAGAACGCTCTCCCACCACACTCCTAGACAGATGCCTGAGATAAACCCTTCCACCTCCAGAGCGGTGACCCTCATCAGGTCATTGTCCCTGGATCTGTCCTCACCCTTGCGCTCCCTCAAAATATTTGCTCCTAAATGTCGAGTCAAGAAACAAGGCCTTCGGTGTACAGAGCAAAGCCTTGCAACACTGGGGAGAATTTGCAGTTTATCTCTATAAGCCAGGCCTTTTTTCTGTTGCTCACTTCCAATTGTTCCAAACCGATAAAAAAGAGACTGAATGTGACTTGGGGGCTTGCTGGGGCAAGGGGTGGTGGTTGGGGAGAGGGATGAGGGTGTGGCCGTGTGGTCATTGAAATAATGTTTCATGTCATGGCAACATTTTAGAAACACAATAACGATAAGAGATCACGGTGGATGCCTCCTCATCTCCTATTTCAAAATTGTTAATCAAAGCTGCCGACTTACTGCTGATGGGGAGCTTGAATATGAATCTTCATATCCCCAAAGCTTTTCTAAATTATTCACCATGCGGATGACTTCACTTCTGAAGGGAGATGATCCCTTTTAATTGGAAACCTTCTATTATTTGAGGCTGAAATATTTGAGAGAACAAGTAGGGGCCCAGCCACTATTAATAAGTCCGCAGGGAACAGAATGAGAGAAGAGGTGCATGCTGGCGTGCTGGCTATTCACGGCCAGACCTATTCACTCAGGCCACGCCATTCATCGGCCCAAACCTGCTGCACGGGCCCAGCTCGCCCTGTTTCTGTCTGACCAGGTGGCTCAGCAGTCCCGCCTCTCCCTTTTTCAGGCAGCGCCTTTACTCCTTCGCAACAGCGCCCAGCAGTTTGGGTGGCAACATAAATCTTGGCCCATGCGCGTGCGCATGCGCACCAGGACGGACCCTCCCTGGGGACGGAGGGTGGCGCCTCCTCCAGTGGTTTGGCTCCAGGTGCGCATCTGGCTGGGGCAATGGCCCAGCCCGGATACAGCGGGTGCGAGGAGAGCCTGGGTCTCCCCATCATCCTTCTGTTGTTGCTGTCAGTCTGACCGAGAGCCGCCCTACTGAACAGGCCCCTGTCCTGTCCGGCTCCCTCCTCACAGCCACTGGGATGCCTGAGCCCATCTGTCAGCCCATCTCTGTGAGGGACTTCCTCTTTCTCACGACCCTCGGCTTCACCACGCATCGTGCCCTGCGCTGGCCACTGGCCTCTCCTGACGAGGTTCCATAGAATGGGAGGCCACGTCTCCCCTCCTCGCTCCCATGGGACGCTCTGGCGTATTTCCTCACAGTCCCCGGGGTGTTCCCTATTCTCTGAAGACGCCACAATTCCCAGGGCCAGCTCTTCTCGTCTTCCTTGTTCCTTGGCAGCCCTCACACGCTGGGGCCACGTAAGCCGCGACCCTCCGGTGACATCTCTGCTCTATTCGCAAAGGCGCAGAGATCCTCTGCGGCCAATTTGTCCGTGCAATGTGTTTGCTAGGCCATCTGCTCGTCACTTTCCACCGGAATTCCTTCATTAACTTCTCTTGCTGAATGTCCCTGGCTAGCGACTGCAGGACCGTGTTGGGGAGAAGCGGCGAGGACAGGCATGCCATATTCTCTCCGAAAGCCGCAAGTCCGTGGCCATCGAGTGCAGGTCAGCCATGGGTTTGGTGCAGACGCCTCCTTCTGCAGATGGGGGTATCTAGTTCTCTCTCTGGTCCACTTGAACATTCTTTTGGTGGTTGACTGGGTTCTAACTACCAAGACGAACTGGCATCCTTCCCCTTCAGGAATCGCTGCTAACACACAGGGAAAACACACAGCATTCAGTGATGGAACAAAAATGATCTCCCTGTGTCAGGAGGATGTGCCCCAAGAGGCCTTAGCTAGGAAGCCTCGTTCTGTATCTCTCTCCCCAGAGAATCCGGATCACAGGAGAAGCCACCAGCCCTTCTGCTGCGCTGTGCCCTGAGGAACCCAGAGAGGACCACGGGAGGAGTGGGGTGGGGTCTGCTGCCCAGACCCTCACTCCTTGAGCCCCTCCAACCCCCAGCCTGACTGCACCTTTGTGGTGCGGTGGATAATTTACTATGACTCTTCTAGCCCCAGTCTGCCCCAAAGGCATCCGTGACAAGCAAGGCTCCAAGAATGGACAGAATGCTGACCTTTAGAAACATTTCAACAAAGGATGGAGCACTGGCGCCACCCACTCGCCTAAGCCAAGACATCTAGACGAGAGCGAGTGGGTGAGCAGCGGGAGGAGAGCCATATCTGCAGCTGTTCTGAGGACAGAGGCCCAACAGAATGCAGGATTGTCGCTGATCTATACAGCGGCACTGCCGTCATGTGTGAGCACATTTTGCTGAAGGTCCTTCAACAAGGATTCAGCAGCACATCGGAAGAATCTCAGGCCAGATTCAGAATAGCCCTTGGCATGACGATGTCCTTGCTGACATCCAATGGATCTTAACTGAAACCAGAAGCTACTAGGAAGTTGTTTATCTGCATGGCATTGACTGTGCCAAAGCACTGGACTGCCTGGATCACAGTGAACTACGGAGAAGAACGGGGATTCCAGAGCACATCGTCGTGCTCCTGAGGAACCTGTGCAAGGACCAAGAGGTGGTTGTTCATCCAGGACAGACTGGGAGGAAGGCTTATTAACAAGCTGTGATATGCAGACAACACAGCCTTGCTTGTTGCAAGCAAAGAGAACTTGGGGCCCTTGTTGATGGAGATCAAAGATGGAGCCTTCCGTGTGGATTATGACTCCTTGTAACAAAGACATAAATCCTCACAACTGGATACATGGCAATTTCGCGGCCAACAGAGAAACCAAGGATTTGATCTCGCTTATATCCACAATCAACGCTCAAGGAAGCAGCAATTAAGAAGTCAAACGACACATTGCATTGGGTAAATCTGCTGCACAAGAGTTCTTTAAAGTTTTGAAGACCAAGGGAGTGACTTTGAAGACTAAGGGGCACCTGCCTCAAGCCAGGGTGTTTTCAATCACCTCATCTGCTTGTGGCATGTGGAAATCAAACATTTAAACAGGCAAGACTGAAGAATCATTGATGCATTTGAATTATTGGTGAAGAATATTGAAGATGCCATGGTCTGCCAGATGACTAAATGAGTCTGGTTTGGAAGAATATACCCAGATGCCCCTTACAATGAAGGATGGCAAGACTTGGCCTCAGACACTTTGGGCAGGTTGTCAGGAGAGACACGTCCCTGGAAAAGGACGTCCTGGCAACGTAGAAGTGCATGGAAAACGAGGAAAGCCCCCAAGGAGCTGGATTGGCCCAGTGGCTGCAACCATGGGCTCAGACATAGTAATGGTGAGAACAGTGCGGCCCGGGCCCAGTTCCGTTCTGTTGTGGGTAGGGCTCCTACAGTGAGTCAGACCAGACTGGATGGCAGCTATCAGCAACAAAAAGCCTTCAGCTTTGTTACTCCCACGAAACGACCTCCATGTTCCTGAGGGTCTAGGGCAGAAGGTGGGCGGAGATGCTGATGGGTTCTAGGATGGAGCAGGGCATGCCAGTGAACAGGGCTGACTGCAGGTGTGCCACCCTGCAGGACGTATGATGAGCGATCCCAGCCACAGAGAGGAGAGACGCACTACCAACTAGAGAGGAGAGCCGGGGTGCAGCGAGCCTGGCATGCCAACCTCCCCGTCTGCATCTTGCTGCAGTTTTGATTTGGGCAAAGCGGAGCCATCAGATCATCTCTGCAAGGAGTGTGCTGAGGGGCCAGGGAAGGCCCAAGAAAGGGCCTCCCTCTCACTGTCGCTTGCACCAAGATGCCAGCCAGCTGGGAGAAGCTACTCCCAGTAGTATGCTCAAATATACTCGTGAGCACACATGCAACATACAGATATAAACACACACAGGCTTACATGCCCACAGATGCATATAACCCAATTGCACACACACACAGGCATAGAGATGCACACACACATAGAGATAAATACATGTAAGCACACATGCAGTCCACAAACACAGGCATACACCAGCACACAGAGTCCACCAACACCTGCACACAATGCACATGCAAAACTCATATGGACTCCGTTCACACAGTCATACACATGCATACACTGTATGCACACAAGCATAAGCAAACATAGGCACAAACACGTGCATGAGAACATGTGCACATGAGAAGGCTTCTCAGACGTGTGGGAAAAGGAAATGGCAGGGTCGTGAGGACTAATGTGTGCAGGGCCCAGCACTCAGCTGCCCGCTAAACACTGCACAGACCCATGGAGGGGACAGTGACCCTGGGGCAGGTTTGTGCACCTCCTCGTCAGCTGTCTGAGACGAGAGGGCAGCACTGGCTGTAGGACAAGGTTCCCAAGATGTAGGACAGAAGGAGGGATGGAGCCAGGGAACACAGGGAGGAAGTGGGGTGGCTGTCAGCCCACTGTGGGGACGGCCATCCAGGAAATAAAATGGGCCTGCCAGCCAGTACAACCCAAGGCAGGGAGGTTGCCGCAGCTGAGTCTGGATTCCCAAGGGGTCACATGTTCGCAGGCTTCTCATAGGACACAGGATGGGCACAGGGGCTCATGAAGGAGTTTTAAGACACTGAAATCTGCATTGGTGGGAAACAGGCCGGGAAAGCTGAATGGAGGAACTACCGCATCAGGATAATGGATCTGTTCACGTATCAAAGGTAGCACGTTCTGTCCTATGTGAATGTCAGTGGGAACCCCACCCTACCTGTCTTTCAGCCCATATCCTATCCCTTCAGAATTCATTTTGTTCCCCAAACTTAAGAACCTTCCTCAGAATCATGACCCAAATCTCTTAAAGAAGCTCAAACTGGTTTTGACATGGCGTCCATGGAAGAGCCCAGAATCCCACAGGGAAGGTTAGAGAGGTGGACAGACCTGGGTGGAAGAGAAGTCCATTTGATGTTTCTATTTACTTAGGACTCTGCGATTGTGAGCCAGACCGAGTGACTCCGGTTCATGCATAGACACACATATGTGCACACCCATGTACACACACAAGTGCACACCCACACGCTAGCATCACAGACCTTGTGCGTCCTGATCTCAGGTGGCACACAGTTTGTGATTAGGAAATACTGAACCACATGTGTGCTTTACAGTGTTACCGCGTCATGTGATGAATGCTATTCACAGCCCCAGTGCCTGTGCGGGCACTTTGCCAAGGGGAGGGGTTTAAAACCATTGGACTTGGAACTGGGTCCGAGACCTGCAGTACAGAGCCACCCTCCCAGGATGAAGCAATGCACTTTGGGTGACTTTGTTAGCACCCACTTTGGCCCTTGGATGTTTTTACTGAGAAGGAAAGGCTAGCCCAGCAGGCAGTCCTAGGCAGCAAATAAACTTTGAATCTGCTACTGCACAAATCTGACTAGACCAGAGCATGTCCACTGGTACAGACAAGAGCTCGCAACACAGGGAATCCAGGACAGATAAATGCCCCAGGACCAATCTGAGAGTAACCATACCAGGAGGGTGGATAGAGGTGGGGGAGAAAGGAGGAACCGATCACAATGATCTACCTATAACTCCCTCCCAGGCGTATGGACAACAGAAAAGTGGATGAAGGGAGACATCGGTCAGTGTAAGACATGAAAAATTAATAACAATTTATAAACTATCAAGGGTTCACGAGGGAGGGGGGGATGAGAAGCTGATACCAAAGACTCAAGTAGAAAGAAAATGTTTTGAAATGATGGTAACATATGTACAAATGTGCTTGACACGATGTATGTATGAATTGTGATAAGAGTTATAAGAGGCCCCAATAAAATAATTTTTTAAAATGTTGATCGTGCATGAATAGCCAGGGCCCAGCCCATGATCCACCAGCCGCAGTGGAGGCAAGTGCTTTCTGAAGTAAAGCCACATGTGTTTGGTTAAAAATCTCTCGGGGGGGTTACACAGTGTCTTTGAGATGCAGGCGCCTCTGGAAGCACACGCACTCACGTATCAATCTGTTCTCTGCAGAGTTACATCTGAAAGAGAACCTAAGGCTTGTTGCCCATGACCTCTTTCTCAAAAGCAGACCACCCTTCCGATCTGGCTCCTCCAGTTCAGAGGTGGCTTTCCATGCTCAGATTACTGTCACACGCCTTTAGGACTCCCCGGCCCTCCCGCCTGCTGGGCCACGCCACTTCCGTGTAATTTCTGTTTTATCCACGTAGTCTTCATTTCCACAACTCCCTTTGGAGGGTGAATTGGGTGTAGGCTTACGGAGCACATCTTCAGTTTTCCACCCAAAATGGTTCCGCACATTTGGTTTCCTTTGATTGATGGCAACATCCCCCCCCCCCCCTCCACATAGCACCACTTACCTGCTGCCCCCTGGGTTTCCTGCTTCTCCTCCCCCAGGCTTTTGGCAGCTGCTAGGCTAAACCTAGATGACAGGTCTGTGGAAACCGCTCCTGGTGATTGAATGGCAGGGAGAGCTCAGTCGAGCTGTGTGCGTTGGCTGATTGGCTATGTCACTTTCATGGTTAATTACCATCTTGGGAGCCCCCCCTCCCCCCCCCCCCCCCCCCCCGCTTCTGAAAACATTCTTCCTGATTGCCCTTGTGGTTTCTTTTTGTAGGAGAAGTTTAAAGGATTGTTCACTCTCTGACTAGACAGAGTTTTAGCTGTGTCACATTGTACTGTAGCTTCCACGAAACTGCATTTAAACACGACGTTCGTAGCCTTTCTAAAGAAAGCATTTAGACTCGTTCTATTTCAGAATTACTGCACGTTCTTCAAGGACTTTAATTTTGGAGGAAAAAAGGGCAGTCTTGCTAATAAATACGTTTTGAAATGACACATTGTTTCTTATTAGGACAGGATTTGTAGATGTGTGTTTATAAAACAAAACCCAAACATCCCTGTCAGAGCACAGGCTGAACTCAAACATTTGGTGCCAGGGTGTCAAGAAAAATATTAAGACACAAAAGGTTTCCTCGGGCAGATTTGTGAATGCTTCCTCTTCGGATGGTGACACGTCTTCCTGGATTCTAGCTTTGCTTTCAGATGATGCTGTGAGAGAAGACTTCAGACATTCTGTCTGCTTGCACCCACTGTGTGGGCTGACCGCTCTTTGCACATAAATGAAAAAGCTGAACTGAAAAAAAAAATCAGAGCTTTATCACTGTTTTCTAAGTCTGGGACACATTACAACTTGTGTGAGGATTTCGATAAAATCATTAGAACTCATGGATTGGGTGAAGATGATGGGAAAATTTGTCAAATGATTATGACTTTTATTCTACTCTCACCCATTTCAATATTAATGTTTCTTAGTTCATTGACTTTAAACAGTGGCTCATTGTAGGCATAACCTTGACCATTCAGATGCAGGGAATCGACTTGGAAACAATTTAATAGTGAAGACTTGTGCTGGTGAGAACGACTCAGAAAATTGTGTTGTGGAGAGAAGTGCACTTGCTTTTGTCTGGCACTTGGTGATTTATTTTGAAGTGGATGTTACAAAATAATAATCATTCATTAATTTACAAAATATAAACAGGTCATAACCTCTTCAACAACAATACCCCCTTGTACCACACAGGTGTACAGAGCCCCCTGAGAGCCAGAACTAGATCCACTTGGGTCTGGTGCCTCCAAGATAGTGAGCCTGGAGCCATGTCAGTATTCTAAACATCACTTATTAGCAGATGGGCCCAGGGTCAGGACAGTTACACTCAGTTCTGCAAAATCACTTCTTCTATCCATCTACTCATCCATCAACACCCAGGATTCCATCCATCCATCCATCCATCCATCCATCCATCCATCCACCCATCCATCCATCCATCCTTCCTTCCATATAGCCAGCCAATTCCCTCATCCCTTTATCCTTTCTTCCTTCCTATCTTCCTTCCTTCCTTCCTTCCTTCCTTCCTTCCTTCCTTCCTTCCTCCCTCCCTCCCTTCCTTCCATATATCCAGCCAATTCCTTCATCCCTTTATCCATCCATCCATCCACACTCCAATGTACTGTCCATCCATTTATTCATCCATCCATTCATCTTTCCATATATTCAGCCAATTCTCTCATCCTTTTATCCATCCATCTGTCCATCTACACTCCAATGTACTGTCCATCCATTCATTCATCTATTCCTTCATCCATCCATCCACCCATTCAGTTACCTATCAATTTACCCACCCACCCATCCATGAAATCCCATGCTTCCCTATGTCCACCAATTAATCCATCACTTCATCCATCCATGTACTCATTTAGCCAGGCATCCATCCATCTATTCATCCACCCTGCTCCTCATTTTCCTCTCCACCCGTTTACTCAGCCATCAATTTGCCTATCCATTCACTTCCATGCTCCCCACTCACTCTTTCATTCACCACTTCATCCAAGCATTCATCCATCCATTTATTCACTGGTTGCATACATACATCCACACTCATTCAACTATTTATCCACCCATACATCCATTCACCCATTTCTTTCATCTATCATCTATTCATCCATCCATCCATCCATCATTCACTTATTCATCTACCCACCTAATTACTTACCCCTTTATATATCTCATCAAAGGTCAATTCCGTATCAAGTTCTTCCAGGCTCTTGGCTGGAGACCAAGATAAAGACTGATGCCAATCACCTTTCAGACAGAGTGCAACCCACGGAAGCTCTTGACCAGGTGTTACAGTGAACACCTTCTGCTCACCTCATCATCTGGACTCCCCTCTCCTCCCTGCCTGCGCCCTAGAAATGAAGCCTGTGTGGAGGTGTCCAGGGCATGGGCTACCTGACTTCTGCATGGGCTCAACAAAAGGAAGGGCAGAAGGTGGTTGTGGGGAAGCAGAGACAGAGTTCTGGGTGGGGATCAGGGCCGGATCACCTCTTCTTCCCTTGGATCTGTGTGGACCAGTGTCCGAGTGGTGTGGTGCCTGGAGATCTGGGCATAACCCAGGCACACACTCCCCTTGCTGAGTAACTCCATTCTGTTTTCCAAAACTGACTCCATAATTCCAAATGAGGGGTCCCACAAGGAAGGGTCACCTCTGGCCAGCCTGCTTCTGCATGGTTCAATGTCAGGCCATTGCCGATCCCTTCAGCGATGATTCACCTGCATGTCTGTAACTGAGTCCTCAGGATGCATGCTGGGGTAATTATCTGTCTAAGTTCTCCAGCTGGCCACTGCAGATGCTGCCACTGGTGTCTGGATGGAGAAACACCCTTCTACAAGTGCCGGTGATGAGGACAGAGGCTGACAGAACCAAGCCCAGCGAGCCTGATTCTGTGCTGGGGACCAAGTCTTCATGACACCGGAGACAGATGTCACCAAACCAAGGCTGCCTGGGCACCCTCCTCACTGACCCTCACTGCTCTCTGACTCCCTCCCTGGATTGGGGAAGAGCCCATTTCTTTATGCTCAGACAGATACAACTGCTCCTTGCAAGCCCTCCCACTGACTCTCCTTCGCAGGAGTGCGGGCAACACTGTGGAGCCCAGTTTCTGGGATGTGAACAACTCCCAGTTGCCCGCCGCTCTGCGGCTCTGACAGTGTGCCCTCTTGGCCTCTCATCTCCATGAGAGGTGAGGTGGTCACAGGGTCCCGAGGCTGATAAGTGGAGCGCAGCAACTGACACCAGGCTACAACAATTCATTGTGGTGGCTCCTGGTAGGGACCCCGTCCCTTTCCTCTGGGATTCTGGATCCCCCTTGTATCTCACCCTTTGGGTCTCGGCAGTTTGTGGCCCAGTTGATGATGGGGGAGGAGGCAGGCGTGCTTAGTGATCCTGTTATGTTCACATAGTGTTGAGAAAAGCTGCCACTGCCTGCCGTGACAGGGGGCAGGGGGAGGACCCCTGCAAGGTAGTTGCTCCCGAGGAAGACTGGATGGTGCAGAAGGAGGCTCAAGGCAGGTGCACAATGAGCACTTTCTGTGCCGGCTCTTTCTATTTTAAGTGTGGCCATTCAGTCCCAGCTAGCTGGGTGGTATCCGGCATGACAGGGCGCTCAAGGACTGCAGCCCTGACCAGTCCAGGGCAATGCCCGCTGGCCCCCAGTACCACGGGGGCTGCAGACAATGTGGGGAACAATGACACGGGGAGCTGAGAGACAATTGTCCTGTTATTACAGAGGTCAAACAGAGTCCACACAACGGAGGGTCCGTCTTTGGTCAGCTCGGCTGTAGGACAAACGCCAGTCTACCTGTTTCCGTGAAGGTACTGGGCAGACATGGTCCACACCTGCAGCCTTCACCTTTCAGACAAGCTCACCTTCACTAAGGTGGATGGGCCTCATCCAGTCGGTGGGAAATGGGATTAAAAGACAGAAATAGAAATGTGAGCCTTGCTTCTTAACACAAGCTTAATCAAGTTCCAGACAGTTTTGTCATCAGGGTACCGGTCATGTCGCCCACCCCTTACCAATGAGAGTCCTGGGGATTTACCTGGGCCACCTTTACATCACTTAGCGAGGTGGAACGGGTGCCCTTCAAATGTCTTATAAGGAAACAAAAAATATGTCACAAGGAGCCACGTTAGGACTTTGAGGCGGATGCCTAATGATTTCCCATCGAAACTCTCACCAAAATGTCCATTTGAGGAGGGGGCAAGCATTGGCCCGGTGGATAAGGGCTTCTGGTGGACCGGAGCATTTTTCTGAGAACACTTTGGCTAGTTTTCTTAAAACATTCGTGATAAACACACGCCACCATTCTTTGGCCTTTCAGAAAGTCAGCCAGCAACGTGCCATGAGCCTCCCAGAATTTACTGCCGTGACCTTTGCTTTGCTTTGCCAGAGCCAGTTCTATCTCTGGGAGCCACGGCTTTGAGGTTCACCTCTGTTATGACCCTCCCAAGAAACCCCTGGGGGTCCGGGTCCCCCTTGCATAAAGCCCCCATGAAAAGCTCTGTTCTTATCTTCAGCTGATCTGGACGGGAGCATTTTGCCGCTCGTCCAGCCCAAAGTGTGTTCAACTTCACTTTCTGAGTCAGCATTGTGGGCGTTGCCGCCCCGAGGTGTCTGTGGTGCTGGTTCCTGCTCTGCTGCGAAGGTGGACTCCCTTCCTTCCATCAGGGCGAGAGGAGCATGAGTGTTTTCCTTGAAAAGGGAAGTGGATCATCTGCGCCTGTAGGCTTCATCTTCCGCAGCATCCGAGAACAGGTTGTCCTTTTATTTCTGAGGTCATCCTTTTATAAGCGGTGGTCTCTCTGGGGGCGCTGTCCCTGTAGGCACTTTCAAAAGGCTCCGTGATCTTACCACCCTTCCTCCGCCCATGCTTCCCCATCAACGTGCCGTTTGTTCTTGCTTCAGCATCAGCAGAATTCTTGATGCTCTCAGGGGCTCCTTCCAAACTCACCTTGGTCCTTCATGCGCCAACCCGGTCTTGTTCAGACAGGTTACAAGCAGCTGGTAAGAATTTATGTTGCTACAAAATAGTCTTGTCCTGCCTGTGTCATTTTCCTGGGACATGCATTTCCGTGAACTTTCTGAGGGCGCTCCTGCTCCTGGGAGCTTGCCTGCAGTCATCACAGGTCCCAGAGGCACGTTGAAGGCCGTGCCATTGGAAGAAGCCTGGGCTTGGGTGAGCTGCATCCCCGGGGCAGGGCCCTGGGGGCTCATGCTCTTACACACGAGCACATGTCACAGACAGACCAGTTGATGGGGTCTGGGCACCCGAGGCGAGCACCTTGGTTGCTGTGGGTTTTGCTGCACACTCTTTTGCTGCCACCCAGACATGCTTAGCTGGGTGCTTTCTTTGGGGATTGCTGCAGCGTGGCCGTGCAGCCGTGAACAAGATGACAGGGGGCCATGTGTCCTTTTCCTGAGTCTTTGTTCTGCACAGCTGCACTGCCGGTCACCACTGGGCTGACAGCCACAGGACTGGTGGTTCAAGCCCCCCAGCACATGCTGGGGTGGACGCGGAGGCTGCCACTCCGTTGAGGCCTGGCGCAGGGCCCCTGTGAGTCGGAATCTACCTGACGGCAGCGGGGTTGTTTGGCGGGTATCAGGGGTTGGTGGGGTGCCAGCATGGATGAGACCCACCCATCTGACTGCAACCAGAGTGTCTTTCTGCTTCTGAAGGTAACTTTAAAAATTACCAGACAGTCACAATGAAATACATCTGTGTATTTAACTGGCAGAGTTTATGTTGAGACTAATTTAATGTTTAAATGAACAAGGCAAACAAGAACAAATCATGGTAAAGAAAACCCTCATCTTCCAAAAGAGAAAATAAAAGTGAGAAAAGGGAAGAAACCAGATGCTGTTAAGCAAGGCCTCCCACTCGTCTCACGAGTCAGCACACCACGCACCTCTCCGAGGCGCACCTTGTGAATGTGCTCCGTAAACACAAGTAGGAGGCTTGAGCAGGACACCTGTATCCTAGCCGGTCAGCTTGACGTAAAAATGAAAACATCCACCATTTAAATCGAATTAACAACCTAAGGAGTTAGGGAATGATGGAGAGAGAGGCGCACCTCGGGGCAGGTGCAGCACCTGCCATGGGTCCGGCCCTGTGAGCCGGTGGAAGCAGGGCTCGGCGAGGGACAGGGGTGGTGGTGGCGGCGGCATTATTTCTGCACACCGTTTCATGAGATGTCTTCAAGAGAGCAAAGATGTTCCCAGTGTTAGCTCATGAGGCCAGGGGGAGCTTTTGAGGAACCCCCCACCCCTAGAAACCGACTCCCACCTTCCCCACAAACCCGGTGGACACATCTTTCACCCTCATGACTGTCCATCCATGGAGCAGAGTGGGGCTTTTCTGGGTGTCCAGGGGGACAGAGCACAGATTAAGAAGTGGCAGGGTATGGATGAGAGAGAGAGAATGAGACAGAGACAGGAGAGTGTGACAGAGAGAAACAGACACAGAGAGAGAGACACCCAGAGAGACAGAGAGAATACAATGTAGTCAGCGGGCTCTGAGTGCCCCAGTCAAGCTCCCACACCGAGACACACAGTCAGAGTCCCCTCGGGTCCCCGAGGCAGAGCGCACACTGTCACCATGTGTGCGGTAAGAAGCCCCCGTGGCACTGTGGAATGAACATTATCTCTATGAACCGGAAAGCTGGCATTCAAACCCACTCAGCCCCTTGGGCTCGGGAGAGCAAGGAGGCTGGCTGCCTCAGAAACCCACACGGGGCGCTCTCTGGTGGACTGACTTGGTGGCAGGACCTCAGCTTCTTGGTTTATGGCTTTCATGAAGAACTGTCCAGGCCACGAAGGAGGGGTGTCATATGTGGAGGGGGTCCAGTCTTCAGCACACGAAGGAGGGGTGTCGTGTGTGGAGGGGTCCAGTCTTCAGCACACAAAGGAGGGGTGTCATGTGTGGAGGGGTCAGCTTTCAGCACACGAAGGAGGGTGTCATGTGTGGAGGGATCCAGTCTTCAGCACACGAAGGAGGGGTGTTGTGTGTGGAGGGGTCCAGTCTTCAGCACACCCAGGAAGGTAGGACAGTTTTTCTGGCTGCTCAGGGCTCTTTGTCTGGATCTGAGGATGTGGTGGGAGCGGTGGGCCCCAGGGCAGTGCTGTCCCCACTGACCACTGGGGTCAGAGCAGTACTGAAGAGGGAGCGTGCGTGCTGGGCCCTGGGAGTTGGTGCCGCTGAGTGAGAGCTGGGTGTAGGTTTTTTCCACGGAAGCAGTCTTGGGAGGCCTTATGGGTGTCCGCCATCACTGACCTAGCTGGGAGCTAAGGGGTCAGACACCCAGGCCTGCAAGTGGAAGCCGTGGGTGGAACAGGTCAGGACAGAGTTCCAGGTCCTCTCCCCAGGAAGGGCCATACACTGGACACACAGTCCACCTCACTACGTCAGTACCCTGCAGCTGGCCTCGGTCTCGTGATAGACCGAGGGGCAATCCTGTGGGAGGGGGAGAGACAGTGGGGTCTGCAGTGTTGTTGCTCAGGGCTGCTCTCTTCCCAGACTGCCCAGACTCACTGCCACCAAGTGGCTTCAGACCCACAGCCACCCGGCTGGACAGGGTAACGCTGTCCCCTGGGTTTCAGAGAGTCTAACTCAGGCATCTTCAAACTACTGCCCGCGGGCCACATGCAGCCCGCCAAGGACATTTATCTGGCCCGCCAGGTATTTTTGCCCTGTTTGTTTTTTTAACTTCAAAATAAGACATGTGCAGTGTGCATAGGAATTTGTTCATAGTTTTTTTTAAAACTATTGTCCGGCCCTCCAGCAGGTCTGTGGGACAGTGAACTGGCTCCCTGTTTAAAAAGTTTGAGGACATCTGGTATAACTTTACAGGAGTGGACAGATGGGACACATGGTGGTTTCCAAGTGCCGACCGTGAGGTGGGCCCTGCCCGAGCCCCCCTGCAATTTTGCATGATGATGTGTTAGTTCTGGAAGGTCAGGATGGGCTGGATTTAGCCACAGCAGACCAAGACTGGTAGGCTGGACTCTGCGGGCAGCTCTGGGTGGACAAGGGGCAGAGGGGCGGGGATCATGGCAGGCAGGGGCAGCACTGGCATGCATGACCACGACAATGACTTGGTTTGCCTGCTCCCAGACCTGGCTCAACTCCAGCCCCGAGGCTCCATCCACATACACAATAGGCACATTGAACTTGACCCAAACCAAACAGCTCTTCTGCTTCAGCGGCACCCTTCAGAAGACGGAAACGTAAGATAGCCTGGGAGGTCATGGGGTAGGGAGTCAGGTGGCAGGGTGGAGGCAATGGGGTGGGCAGAGGGTTATGGAGTCAGGGTGGGCATGGGGCAATAGCTGGACAGTGTGGTGGGCAGTGCTACTGCAGTGTGCTACTGCAGTGGGGCAGACAGTGTGGGGACTGTGGGAGACAGTAGGGGCCAGTGGGGCAGGCTGTGGGCAGCTGTAGGGAGGCAGTGGGGCATCTCTTAACTGGAGGTGACTGGTAAGGGTGCAAACTCCCAGGCCCAGAGCCTAGCCTGTCTGCTGGAGGGAGGTGCTGTGTGAGGCACCCTGTGATTCCTCCTGGGGCTCCTCTCTGCTGGTGTCCGGGGCCCACATGGCTTTCAGAGTAGTGCAGGCCACGGGACTGGCTGTCTGATCCTGACACCTCCTGTGGAGGGAGAACTAAGCTGGCAATTGAGACCACCCTGAATTTCCCTGGGAAATGCACCCCTCTCCCCGGGTGGTATTTACTCCCCAGCTCCCCTCTCCCTGTCCCCCAGACTCCGGAATCCCAGGCCCAGGCCCTGGAGACTGTGCAGGTGCCAGTCAGGGAGAGGGTTTCATGAAATATTCAAAATTCATTTCAGCACTTGGTGCTGTGAGAGCTCTGGCCCTTCACCTGGGACCCCTGATGCGTCCCGACCCTGCGTGGGATTTCAATGGGATCTCCAGAAGCAACTGTCGCTGGCTTTGCCTTCCGATGCTACGTGCAGTACAGAAGCTGCTTCCTGGGGCACAGACTGGAGGCTGGAAGTTCAGATCTGAGACCCTGCTCCGGGCAGACAGCCTTTGTCAGAATGTTAAACCTAAGAATGTATATGTGACATATACGTATGGTTTTAGGGAGACTTACTATTTAGAGATTCAAATTCACATGGAGAAAGTAGTACAGATTTTGTGGAAAGGCTGGGATTGAGCAGGGACCCTCCCCAGAGAAGCAGCCCTCTTGCAACAATGTATCTGCTTATGAAATGGGAAGTAGGAACTCTCCCCAGAGAACCAGCCTCTTGCAACAATGTATCTGCTTGTGAAAAGGGAAGTAGGAACTCTCCCCAGAGAAGCAGTCACTTGCAACAATGTATCCACTTACAAAATGGTAACAGGGTGGGTGAGAATGCTGCCACTAGCTGCTGCCTGGTGGGTTCCATCTGGGGACCTGCCCCTCCCCCAGTTCTCAAGGCTGTCCCCATCATAGGAGCAGAACTGCTGGGGACTCAAAGCCACCAACTCCTCCTTAGCAGCCGAGCCAGTAGGGCCAGGCTGTTCTCTCGTTTGCTGCCCTGGCTCACAGCGACCCCAGGACAGCAGGATGAGATGCTGCTGGGCCTGGTGGGCACATTGGAGCCGTGTTGTAGGTGCCAATCAGTCCACTTCACTGAAGGTCTTCCTTACTTTCTTGACCATTACGTTGAGGATTGGGCTGCCTGACCGAGACAGTGGTGTTTGGTCCCCCCGGACAATGAACAAGGGGCCTCTAGAAGAGCTGGTGCCTCTGAATTAGGCAGCAGGCAACAATTGTCAACTGTGGAACCCCAAGGGCGAGGCTTTGCCTCATTGCTCAGGGCCCGTCATCAGGAGGGACCAGCCCTAGGAAAGGATGCCATGCGTGGTGATGTAGGCTCAGATGGCACGGAGTCCTCATGATGATTCTCAAACCAAGGTGGCTCAAGAGCCAACCTGGAGTCCCAGGTGAGAAGCAGTCACAGGTGAGGGGTTGGATGCTGCCAGGCTACCCTTGATGCTCAGGATCCACAGTTCATACCTTTATGACCTTATTTGGAGGTGCCAGGAGATACATAGCTCCCTGGGGGCCAGACCCCCACTCTGCCTGACATTCCTGTTGACAAGCACATGTGCTGTGGAGTCTGAGGAGGAATTTATAGACTGGTATTGGACATATGGGCTAATATGACTTATGGACTTGATATGAACTGGACTGGGATGTTTTCTTAACATACAATTATTCCTTTATATAAAGCTCTTTCTTGTACACATATGAGTGTCTCTGGATTTCTCTAGTCTGCCAAGAGTAACGCCAGGGCCCTGTCTTCTCTGTGATCAGCAACAGAGGAAATGTAATTCCAGGGCTCTAGGCTGCCTTCTCTCCTTAGTGGGAAGCCCCCCCCCCCCGACCCTTCCCTTGCTGGGACCCCGCCATCAGCACCTGGGTTTCTCCACAAACCCCTGCACCAGCCTCACGGTGGGGATTAAACTGTGAGAGCAGCCTGTTTGGCACATCCCCATGTGGGCAATCTCTTCGGCACTTCCCCCGCATCCTGTCATGGACTAGGTCTCTTCATGCTGCCCCAGTTATGGGTACAAACCTCACGCTTAGCCCTCTGCATTTCCACTGCTGCTGGGGTGGAGGGTTGACACCAATGAGGTGAATGGGATGGGGTGCCCTTCTGGTCATGTCTGGGGCTGAGACAAGCGACTGCCCATTGGGTAGTGGGAGCTAAAAGGCAGGTGACTCTGGTAGCAGGACACATGCTCATAGAGGGTGACTCCAGCAAGGAGCAGGCAGGGCAGCATCACTTACCCGGCCAGGGAGGAGCCCAGGCCTGGACTTCTGAGTGGCCAGCACCCTGGTGCCCTCTGCATCCCACGATCCCAGTGGAGGCACAGACAGAGACCTTTGGGGGCCCCCCATCCTCAGGCAAGGCAGCCCTGGTCCCTAGAGGCGGCTTCTTCACCAGCAGGCCAGGGAGGGGACCGTGCGGGAGGGCAGCCTCACACTGAGGGATGTGGCTCCCGCAGTGCGAGGCCATCAGAAGCAGACTTTGCTTCTTGAAACCTCAGCCCCCAGCATTTGCCCATCTTTTCCCTGCTGGCATCCTCCTTGTGGGCTTCCGACAGTGGGGGGAGAATGGCAGGGGTGGAGCACCACTCCCAGGGACCCACAGCGAGCCACCTGGTCCTTATAAGGGGTCACTTCTCACACTGGGGGTTTGAGGAGGAGGCCAAGTCCTTAGTGCCAGGGGTGGGCATAGGGTCCAGAAGCTCAGGGCCTCAGTGGGGATGGTCAAACAGCTTCATTTCCTGAGCAGGGTGTTTCCCGAGAGCCACTGGGTACTGAGAGCAGAACGGGGCTTGTCAGCCTTACAGGGCCTAACCCGCAGGTTCTGAGAGCCGCCGTTCACACCAGCTCTAGTTTTAAGAACACAGCAGATTCTGGAGAACTTAGAAATTCAGAGTCATGAACTATATGAAGCCTTCCTTACAAGCATATGGAAATCATATTCCATGTTAAAAATAAAAATTAGAAACAGAATTCTTGATTCCGCACCAAACTCTCACAGTCTTTCCAAGTATCTTGCGGCTCTGTGCCAGTGTTCAGATATAGCTCTGGTGTTTGCAGGCACTCAGGGACGTGCAGATGCCCAGGGCCAGGAGGAGATAGGCGTGGGGCCGGCCAGGCCGCCGCTGTCTCTGTGGCAGAAGTGTTCACTTGCCCTGAATGGCAAAGACAGTTCCGGGGGCTCTGGAAAGAGCTGACTCTCAGTCCCCGACCTGAGCACAGCCCCCCCTCCCTGAGCCTCTGAGAGTGAGCCAGTGACAGTGGGACTGAAGGTGAGGTCTCCCCCCTTTGGTGGGAGAATGCCCTTTACCCCCCAAGTCTGGGTCCCCAGGGTGGCCTCAGACACTTTCTCTTCCCCATTAGCCCTGGTGCCGCAGTGCTTACGCACTGGACTGCTGACAGCAAGGCCAGTAGTTTGAACCTGCCAGCAGCCAGAAAAATACTGAACTTTCTACTCCCATGAAGAGTTTGTGTCTGAGGAACCCGCAGGGGCAGGCGGGGCCGCTGTGAGTTTTGGGAACACCAGAAAAGAAAGCCCAAACCAAACACGCTCTCAGCACCTGCTCATCAACTGCCCCTGCGCTTCCCATCACGCACCTGGTCACCAACTGCCCCTGTGCTTCCCATCACACTCCACCTCTGAGCCGACTCACATGCCGAGTTCCTCGTGTCCCCTGCCAGCTGCCTTCACTGTACTGAGTGGTATATCATGGCGGCATTATCGCCACTAACCCACCAGCAGTCACTGCGGACGGTGGGGACATGTTAGCGGGGACACGGACCTAGCGCAGGCACTCAGTGTGCAAGTGACCCGCAGACACCCATGTGTCCACAGACCAGCGAGGCTGGAGGTCACAACCTCTCACTGAAGACAACAGCACAGATGTTTCTAGAGCTCCTCCCTGAGGTCCCCAAGGCACCGGCCACTCAGGTGATGCCGGAAAATGTCTCTGGCCACTCACAGTCCAGCCACAGCCACAGCAACAGCCAAACGTGGCCATGGCCACAAACAGCCACAGTCTGTCTACAGCCACAGTCAGCTCGGCCTTATTGTGAGCTCAGAAGCCCATATGGCTCCCAGGGCCTGCTACGGACAACCTCACCCTCACTCACACCAGAACCTGTCCTGCAGCTGGAAGTGAGCGGGGCCAGGCTGAGCCAGTCTGCCTCTGGGCAGTCCACCCCAGGCAGCCAGGGAGCCTACTGGCCCCTCGTCCTCTACCCACCTTGTCTCTTCTAGAACATTCTTCTTGCTCAACCCCGCAGCCTTGCAGTCCACATGCTCATGGGCGCTGTCTTCACGTGAGAGTCCAGGTATTTGAGAATAGGGATTCCATGGTTTGCTCTCCTCAGAGATGTTCTGTTAAAGACGTGCATGGGCACGGGAGAAGATGAAGGGGCAGGAGGAGAGAGTGGAGCACAGCCTGGCCCACCAGGCCGTGATGATGATGTTCCTGAGTAGAGCAGCCAGTCCACAGAGAGAACAACATGGCTGGCCCCACTATGAGAAATGATGCCAATCAGTGACTAAGGGCGATACAGGGGACAGCACCGGAGACACAGTGTGGGAATTGCACCTGACCTGATCCCACCACACCGAGGCAAATCACTGGGGGAGTGCAGCGGAACAGCAAGGGAATGGAGTGGCAAGGTCCCCAGGGAATGCTGAAAGTGGACTTTGGGGCCAGGGCGTGGTGCCCCAACAGACTGGACTGGAAAACGCTCCTAAGGGCCAGCAAACGACCCCTGAACTAACTACAAGTTTTTCTCTTGTGAACTGTTTTGTTCTGTTCTTTGTCAGTGGTTTGTTTTTGTTGTCTGGTTGTATACTGTTGCTTTGTTTTCCTCTGTCTTGTTTTCATGCATGTTAGTGTCTCCACAGGTCTGTCTGAATAGGACAGGCTGGATGAACTATCTGGAGGAAAAACAATGGGACCGACAGTTCCGGGGGGACTTGGGGTGGGGGATAGGGGGGGTAAGGAAGTGGTGTTAACAAACTCAAGGACAAGGGAAAAACACGGGACCCCAAATGGTAGAGAAGGGGGAGTGGCAGGCCTGGTGGGAAATGATCAAGGGTAAGGTTGCTTAGAGAAGAGGTATACTCTAGCCCATGTGGTGACGAAGCATGGTAGTAGGGCAGGAGGAAAGTCAAGGGAGTTGGAGGAAAGAGCTAGGAGTCAAAGGGCATTCATGGAGGTCTAGACAAAGACATGTACATGCAAATATATATAGGAGGATGGGGAAATAGATCTATGTGTCTATATTTATAGGTCAAGTATTAAGGTGGCGGAAGGACCTTGGGCCTCTACTCAAACACTCCCTCAATGCATGAATACCTTCTTTTATTAAATTGGAACTCTATGATGCTCACTCTCCCAACACAACGGCTGGAGCCAAAGTGGGTGAACAAGTAAATGTGGTGAAGAAAGCTGATGGTGCCCGGCTATCAAAAGAGATAGTGACTGGGGTCTTAAAGGCTTGAAGATAAACAAGCGGCCATCTAGCTCAGAAGCAACAAAGTCCACATGGAAGAACACACCAGCCTGTGTGATCGAGTGGTCCCAAAGGGATCAGTTACCAGGCATCAAAGAACAATAAATCATATCATTGACTGCACACCTCCATGATAGGATCGCTGAAGACAAATGGGTGCATAAGCAAATGTGGTGAAGAAAGCTCATGGTGCCCGGCTATCAAAAGAGATAGTGTCTGGGGTCTTAAAGGCTTGAAGGTGAACAAGCGGCCATCTAGCTCAGAAGCAAAAAAGTCCACATGGAAGAAGCCCACCGGCCTATGCGATCACGAGGTGCCAAGATACCAGGTATAAGGCATCATGCAAAAAAAAAAAAAACTACAACGATATAAGTGTGTGTATGTATGTGTATATATGTGTATATGTATATATATATACCATATTAAATGAAGGGGGAAGTGCAGAGTGGAGACCCAAGCCCCAAGTGTCGGCCAATGGAGATCCCCTCATAGAGGGGTATAGGAGAGGAGATGGGTTAATTAGGGTGTGAGGTAGTACCCATGAAGAATAAAGCTTTCCCCCAGATCCTGGATGCTTCCTCCCCCCAACTACCATGATCCGAATTCTACCTTGCAGGCCTGGATAGGACAGAGGCTGTACACTGGTACATATGAGGGCTGGAGGTACAGGGAATCCAGGGTGGATGATACCTTCAGGACCAAGGGTGTGAGGGACAATGCTGGGAGAGTGGAGGGTGAGTGGGTTGGAAAGGGGGAACTGATTACAAGGATCCACATGTGACCTCTTCCCTGGGAGAGGGACAGCAGAGAAGGGGGGAAGGGAGACTCCGGATAGGGCAAGATATGACAAAATAACGATGTATAAATTACCAAGGGCACATGAGGGAGGGGGGAAAGGGGAGGGAGGGGGGAAAATAAAGAGGACCTGATGCAAGGGGCTTAAGTGGAGAGCAAATGCCTTGAGAATGATTGGGGCAGGGAATGTATGGATGTGCTTTATACAATTGATGTATGTATATGTATGGATGGTGATAAGAGTTGTATGAGTCCCTAATAAAATGTAAAAAAAGAAAAGAGGAGAAAAAATGATTAGGGCAAAGACTGTACAGATGTGCTTTATACAATTGATGTATGTATATGTATGAACTGTGATAAGAATTGTATGAGCCCCAATAAATTGTTAAAAAAATAAAATAAAATAAAATAAATAAAGACGTACATGGGAACAAAGCCCCCCCACACCAGACACACGCTCTCGGCTCCTCCCAGGTCCCACTGACCCGGCAGCTACGTTTCAGCAACAAGGTGCCCTGGGCAGCCAGAGAGTGGAGGGTCCACCCTGGGGCACAGGAATAGCTGTAAGGGTGGCACAGAGTGGGCGGTGTTTCTGCTGTGCCTATACAGCTTCATGGGTGTCAGAGCCCACACGGGGCACCTAACAATGGCATCGACCCCCAGCATGGAGTGGGACTGCCCCGTGGCACCATGCTGTCACCTGTATGGAAGCTGAAGCCTCACCTGTCTCCTGCCGAGCGGTTGCTGGGTGCACCCCCACCTTTCATGTTGCAGTCCAATGCGTGAGAATGCACATCCAGCTCCAGGCCCATAGCCCGCATCACACAGGAAAGCTGACCCCAACTGCTGGCTGGATCTTAAAGCCTGTGCCAGCTCCCTCTGTCCCCCGCCCAGGACTGGGTCTCTTCTGTGTGCCTGTCTGTCCGTCTTATGGGTTGATGTGTTGCAGCTGGGACAGGGAGATGAGTCAGTATGGTGGAGGAGGAAACAAAATCCCTGTCTTCCCAATAGTCCACCCCCCCCCCGCTGTAAAGACCACCTCTTCCTCTCCAAGACCCCCTGCACCCCACTCCTCGACAGTGGGCACTCTAGGGGGTCTACCCAGGGTCCTAGGGAGCTTCCCTCCACCCCTTCTGGCCAGCCCAGAGTCACTCTCTGCAAGACGCTGCCCATTTCTGCTTCCGCAGGGGCCCACAGCGCACCAAGCCACTCTCTCAGGCTCCTCCCACAGGTGACTGCTCTGCTCACATGGTCAAAGTCCTCGAGTGAGGTCCGTCCCACACACCCACACCCCTCTCACCTCGTGGACTTGCTGCCCACCTGTCTCTGTGGGCCCCCCTGCTGGAGCACCAGGCTCTGATTTCCTACCTCTCTGTGACCCCCAAACACAAGACAGGCCACTAAGTTAGTGTGAAATCTGAGGCTACCTGCAATGCACCTCTCCTCCCCCTGGCCTGACCTCTCAGGAGGAGACCCCCAACCTCACACCTGCAGACACTGTGACCCTCTGCTCCCCTGACCTGAGCTCTCTGGGGGAGGTGCTACCCCCAGGCAGGCTTAGGATTGCCCGCTAACCTCAAAGTGACCAGACCACTCCCCATTCTCCTCCGTCCACCTGTCTTTGAAATGGCCTTGGAGCCTTTCCTCTGGAGGTTCATTCTCCACTCTCCCAAGAGGAGGAAGAGACCAGGAGGAGGAAGAGGAGCAGCAGCAGCAGGTGCAGAAGGAGGTGAGGTGAGTCAGAGGAGTCAGGGACCAGGGCCTGGTAACATGTGACGGCTGCTGTGAGGACCGAGTGGAGAATTCACGGGGGCTGTCATGCTCAGAGATGGAAACTGTGTGTGTGTGGGTGGGGGGGGCATGCAGGGAGGGAGACAGAAGGAAACACCTTATAGGACTCTGGCTTTCTGGGCTTTAGTGTCCCAATCCTGGAAGGGGAAGCTGCCCCTGTCTCTCCACCATCTCCTCTCTCTTTGCTTTCTTCCCTCCCTCCTTTTGTCTTGTCCCCTCACCCCCTTCCCACCGCCTTCCCCCTGTGGGGTCAGCTCTTCTAAAAAGGCCCCATGGAGCCTCCTCTGGGTCTTCTGGGGGCAGAAGGAGCCCAGCAATCTCCCAGGAGGGACGTCATTCTGGCTGGTCAAGCAACCAGGTATCCAGGAGTTGGTGGCACAGAAAGCCACCTGGCACCAGCACACAGGAGAGGGGTGGCTTCCCTAGGGGGACGTGCGGGCTATAGGCTGCACCACTGGGGACTCAGCACACACAGACCCAAGACCCGAGTCTTTATCAAGTGCCCTGGGACACTGGTCTGCCATTGAGGGTCAGCTGGTCGGGACAGTGCTCCCTGTGACCTGTCTCCTGCCTCTCTGGGTGCCTCTAGCTAGGCCCTCTGCCATGGAGCCCCCTGTCCTGTGCCTGCAGGGATGGTGTCGTATAGCTGTGGAGCCCCCTGTCAGGGCCTGCAGGGATGGTGTCGTATAGCTGTGGAGCTCCCTGTCCTGCAGGGATGGTGTCGTATAGCTGTGGAGCCCCCTGACCTGCAGGGATGGTGTCGTATAGCTGTGGAGCCCCCTGTCAGGGCCTGCAGGGATGGTGTCGTATAGCTGTGGAGCTCCCTGTCCTGCAGGGATGGTGTCCTATAGCTGTGGAGCCCCGTCCTGGGCCTGCAGGGATGGTGTCGTATAGCTGTGGAGCCCCCTGTCAGGGCCTGCAGGGATGGTGTCGTATAGCTGTGGAGCCCCCTGTCCTGTACCTGCAGGGATGGTGTCGTATAGCTGTGGAGCCCTGTCCTGTGCCTGCAGGGATGGTGTCCTTTAGCTGTGGAGCCCCCTGTCCTGTGCCTGCAGGGATGGTGTCGTATAGCTGTGGAGCCCCCTGTCAGGGCCTGCAGGGATGGTGTCGTATAGCTGTGGAGCCCCCTGTCCTGCGCCTGCAGGGATGGTGTCGTATAGCTGTGGAGCCCCTGTCAGGGACTGCAGGGATGGTGTCGTATAGCTGTGGAGCCCCCTGTCCTGGGCCTGCAGGGATGGTGTCGTATAGCTGTGGAGCCCCCTGTCCTGCACCTGCAGGGATGGTGTCATATAGCTGTGGAGCCCTGTACTGTGCCTGCAGGGATGGTGTCGTATAGCTGTGGAACCCCCTGTCCTGCGCCTGCAGGGATGGTGTCGTATAGCTGTGGAGCCCCTGTCAGGGCCTGCAGGGATGGTGTCGTATAGCTGTGGAGCCCCGTCCTGCGCCTGCAGGGATGGTGTCGTATAGCTGTGGAGCCCCCCTGTCCTGCAGGGATGGTGTCATATAGCTGTGGAGTCCCCTGTCAGGGCCTGCAGGGATGGTGTCGTATAGCTGTGGAGCCCCCTGTCCTGCAGGGATGGTGTCGTATAGCTGTGGAGCCCCGTCCTGCGCCTGCAGGGATGGTGTCGTATAGCTGTGGAGCCCCCCTGTCCTGCAGGGATGGTGTCATATAGCTGTGGAGCCCCCTGTCAGGGCCTGCAGGGATGGTGTCGTATAGCTGTGGAGCCCCCTGTCCTGCAGGGATGGTGTCATATAGCTGTGGAGCCCCCTGTCAGGGCCTGCAGGGATGGTGTCGTATAGCTGTGGAGCCCCCTGTCCTGCAGGGATGGTGTCGTATAGCTGTGGAGCCCCTGTCAGGGCCTGCAGGGATGGTGTAGTATAGCTGCGGAGCCCCGTCCTGCGTCTGCAGGGATGGTGTCGTATAGCTGTGGAGCCCCGTCCTGCGCCTGCAGGGTGCAGTGCTGTGCTGCTGCTGTGGTTGCGGGCTACTGTGTCGCCTCTGCCTCAGAGCAGCCCCAGGGGCCCAGAAGGAAACCCTGCCCTGTCCTCCCCGTCACACTCCACCATTACCACCACGTCTGAGCCCCTGTCAGGAGCCACTGTCAGCCCATCTGGTCAGTCATCACCAAGCATCTTTGGGGAGTGGTTTCTCCTGCTAGCTCGTGTTGAGGGTGTGTGAGGCGCAGTCTTGCGTCTTGCAAGGGACATTGTGTCTGTCCTTCTCCCCAAAGGCTCCTCAGTCCATGTGACCGCCCGGGTATGTTCTCGATTCTTCACCAGCACCATGATTTAAAGGACACTGTTCTCCTCTGGCCGTCCTCCCTCACGGTCCTCTTCCACATGCAAACATGAGGGGAAATGCCAGGGTGCTTCCAGGAGCCCCTCAAACCTCAAGGGACATCTGTGCTGCTTCTCCGTGTGGAGAGCTCGTTGGGGGATCTGCCCGCGGCAGGCAGTCTGTGCGTTTTAGGTGCTTTCGTTCATCCTCCATGGCCGTGCCCTCTGAAGTCCAAAAGCAATTCCACACCAACTGTTCTTACTGTTCCGCTTTGAAGTCCACAGTGCCTTAAGGTGCCTCTTGATTTAAACAGTCTCGTTAATATTTCCCTGTGGAAAAGGCACGTAGATGCACAGAGCCCCAACCCATTTCCAGCATCTGGGGGAAAGAGGAGCCAGAGACTTGGCCGATGCAGACCTTAAGAAAGAAGGCCCTATCCACTCCCCAGCACTCCGGGTGTCTGCCACTGGGGCGGCTGTCTGCTGTGCTCCTAAGACATTGTTGTGAAGAAATGTGGGGTCTGGAGCTGCTGTGTGCAGCCCAGGGTGGTCGAAGATGGCTGGTCTCTGATGGTGCCTTGATTGAACACAATGGACATTTTCAGTCTCTTGTGCATGAAATGTGGCCCAAGTCTCAAAGCATAGCTGAGTGAATTATTTAAAAGTTTATTGTGCTAACCTGGCCAATAAACACATGTGGGGTTAATTGAAGGGCAGAGAGATAAATGGCTTGGTGAGCCTCTCCTTTCTAGTTCTCAGGTATCTTGCTTTGTGATGGTCGGAACAGGGTGCAGCTGCCTTAGCCAGTTCCCTGCTCCAGCTGGCAAGGCTCACTTCCTGCAGGACATCCCCAAGGAGAAGCTGCATGGACCTACCCCGATGTATCCCTGGGTGCTGCAGCAGACGAGCGGAGCCCTGCCAGCGCTGACATGCTTACACGTACACTGATTCAGCTTTCCTCCTGCAGTCGGCATCATAGTGTGTGTTTTGTGAGATGGAGGAAGACTTTGTGAATTGGTGTTGGACCTATGGGTTAATGTTGGACTTGTGGGCTTGGGCAGCATTGGGTTGGGATGTTTTCTTGATGTGCACTTACCCTTTATATAAAACTCTCTTATACATGAGTTTCTGTGGATTTGTTTCTCTAAAGTACCCAGACTAACACACTGAGTGTAGGGTTGACTGAATCAGAGTGTGGTCCGCTGTGTGTTTTCTTCATGAGAGCAATGGATACAAGTGACTTGAGGAAGCTCGGTGAGTGTCACTGTGTTTTCTGCTGTGGGATCTTTGACTACTTGAAAGTGTAAATTTGGAAGGGACCCTTGTTGGGAACCAGGACCTTGGAGGTGGTATAGATGGCCATCCCTTGCTCTACCATGCCCGGGGTCAGCATGACAGATGGGCACTGGTAGCCGTGAACTGAGCAGCAGGCTGTGGAGTTGGACTTCAGCGCTGTCCCTGGGTGTGCACAGGACTCAATGCACCAAGACCCAGTGTTCAAGGAAGGCAGGGTCTCCTGCTGTGTCCAGCTGTGGGCTGGTAGACAGAGCCAGAGGGTCAGTCACCTTCAAATTGATTCAGCCACTCCTTCCACCCCAAAGGGGACACTCAGCTGGCCCCTTGGGGTTTGTGTCTGTCACCAAGGGTCTGTCTTGTGTGCCCAGAGTATTCCAGACAGTAAATAAGCTGCAACATGAGCCCCATGCGAAGTGTGGGAAGATGGGGCCCAGAGGCCCTCCTGAGCAGGTCGTGCTTGAGAACAATTGGCTCCAAGAGACCTAAGGGGTGAGTGTCACTGCTGCAGAACAAAGGCCTGAGAAGGCCTGGAGAGGCAGGGGGCCTGGAGGGGCAGGGGGCCTGGAGGACAGGGGACCTGGGAAGGCAGGGGATCTGGAGGGAAGGGGCCTGGAGGGCAGGATGCCTAGAGGGGCAGGGGGCCTGGAGAGGGAGGAGGCCTGGAGGGCAGGAGTCCTGGAGGGTCAGGGTGTCTGGAGGGGCAGCGGGCCTGGAGGGGACCTTTCTCTCTGCCCATCCACCCATCCTCCCATCCATCTATCCATCCATCTATCCATCCATCCATCCATCCATCCATCCATCCATCCATCCATCCCTATTTCTATCTTCTATCTACTTATCAATCCCTCCTTCTTTCTGTCTGTCCATCTACATATCTACCTATCTATCTATCATCTTCCTGTCTCTGGGTCACACCAGTCACTCCCCATGGTCTCACGTCAGTACAATTCCTGAGTGCCTCCGAATCTCCACTCCTGGTGGACAAGCCCAGCCAGCCTGGCCCATCCCCAGAAGTTCTCCTTGTTCCCTCACACACTCACCTGTCATAAGTGTTCCCCGCTGGCTGTCGGCCCACCTGCTGACACCTGAAGGAGCTCCTCCCTGGGCCGTGTCCTCCCGCACCCTCCCGTTGACATGGTGGTCAGCACTGATGCTCGTGGGGCCCCTGGAGGGGTTGCTGGGCCTGCTGGGTCCCCCAGAAACCCTGATTGCCAGGTGGGCCCTCTGTCCTCAGCAGACAGCTCCATATCCAGTGGCCTGCAGGATGGAGGGCCAGTGAGGGAGCCGGTCACTCGACCATCCTGGACCAGACTTCAGGTCAGGTCAAGCTGCTGGTGACTTTGAACCAGTGACCTTCAGCTCGAAGCTGAGCACTTTCACCAGGCTCCTGGTGTGAAACCTGGGCCAGTCAGGATCTGTACCCTCAGATGGCCCCTGTGGCTCCCGCACTCACTCGGGTGCTGAGCAAGAGGTGGAAGGGTAGAGTCCACCCACCCAGAGGTGCCTGCAAGGAAAGCCTGGCACCCCACTCCAAACAAGGGCACCGATGCCCTGTGGCCGCAGTGTTGGTGGGACCCACAAGAGGTCACATTCATCAGAGCTGACGTCACAGCTCACAGGCACACATGTGTGCGTGCACATGAGTCCGGGAACCGATGTGGGCTAAGCCAGGCAAGCTGTCAATGTACCAGCCCCAGCCGCTCTGCGGGAGAGGAGCAAAGGTGCTGGGACCAGGGAGGAGCTTCTGTCTCAGAGACACACAGAGCTGTCTCAGGGCATTGTCCTCGGGGTCACGCTGCTGGGAATCGGTGGGGTGGCTGTGGGTGTATGTCGTTGCACACAGCCGCTGCAGTCAGGATTCCGACTTAGAGCAACCTGGCAGGACAGGGCAGTGGCACCCCGGAGGGTCTCCAGGTTGTAATCTCTGTCCCAGCTCTGAGGGCTGGGGGTTGTTCTGCTGACCTCTCAGCTAGCAGCCCGGTCCACTGAACCACGGAGTCACCTGGGCTATCGCACGTGCTCGGCCTGTCTCTGTCCCCCCGTCTCTCAAGCATACGCACACGCACATGCACACGCGTGCACACACGCACACACATGCACACGCACACACACACTAGCTCACGGAAGGGTGCATGGACAGATTTTACAGTTTATAGCTAAAGCCAGTGATTCAGAAAAAAACAAATTGCTTTATATTTCTGTCCTGCTGAATTCTGTCTGTTCAATGAGCCTGCTGTTAGCAACCTGCTCCTCACTGTTTAGTGCAGATTGACATGATTTCTGCAATTAAAACTCAATTTCCTTAACCAGAATCACATGTAAAAACACCTTCGAGAAGGCATTATTATGTAGTGTCCAGCTGAGAAGGTGAAGCCTGTCCCAGGCCTGTCTGACGTGGCCGGTTGTCAGTGCCCCCTGGGAGTGGCAGTATGGTGGCCTCGTCTCTTCCCTGTAGGGCACATGGACTGGGTGTCAATAACTAGTGGGCACAAAAAGGACGCAGGATTGGGGTCAACATGACATTCAATAGGATCCCAGCTGTGTCTCCAGTTGTGGGGGTGTATGTCTGTGTGCGTCTCTCTATGTTTGCTGGTATCTGTCTGTGTCTGTTTCTCTGTGTGTCTGTGACTGTACCTGTCTGCTGGTGTCTGTCTTTCTGTCTGTGTGTCTGTCTGTAGAGTGTCTCTGTGTGTGCCTGCATCTCTGTGTCCCCATGTCGGTCTCTGTGTGTGTGTGTGTGTGTGTGTGTTGAATAGGGTAACTGGACAAGCAGTCCCTGGCCAGGAAAGAAGACCCCTTGCTGTAGCCTTTGTCCTCAGTGGAGTGGTTTCAGACTCACCTGTGATTGGATCCCACAGGTGAGCAGACCATTCATACACAGAGTCCCTCTGATGGCCAGGTGGTGGCTGGCCCACCACACAGGAGGGGGCAAACTGTGAATGAACTGTGCACCCCACAGACAGACACTGTGAGATTCAGACACAGAGGCAGTGAGAGGCAGACACAGGCGCGCGCACCCCCCCACCCCCCGAGGGGGCAGATCTGCTCAGAACTGCACTGCCAATGTCTTAGGAGTGTCTCCTTGTCTCGCCTTTCTGACGAGTTAAGTGCTCGTAATACTTTTCTCTCAGTAGGAAAAAACTTAAGAAAAACACTACATATCTAAACTTTACCAAGCATTTTTCTTTTAATGTGGCACTTGAGAAAAAAAGCTGATAGAAATCAGTAGACCATGACAACAGAGTCAGAGAGAGGGAAACTCTTGGACACATGGCCATAAACTGGCTGGCTAAACTGGAGGCGAGCAGCTCCCAGCCACCCACTGCTGGTGGGAGGAAGACGAGGCTCTCTTTCCTCCTGCTGAGAGTTACCATCTTAGCAGCCCAGGGGCAATTCCACCGTGTCCTACGGAGTGTCTGAGTCAGCATCGATGTGGTGGCAGGGCTTGGTGAGCTTCTTTTGATGGGAAGAGATAGGAACATGGTTAGACTAGCCAATGGGAGCAAGGACTCCAGGCAGCCTCACTGTTTGGAGCCAGTCTCCTCAGCCCCCCAGCTCCAACCTGGGTGCCCCATACCCATGGGAGTACATGGGCTGTGTTTGATGGGCATGTTTGTAGCTGGGTGACAGAGCCTCGGTGCTGTTGCTACGGGGCAGTCTCTTCTGATAGAGCTCTCTCTCTCTCTCTCTCTCTCTCTCTCTCTCTCTCTCTCTCTACACACACACACACACACACACACACACACGACCATCCCATTGTGACCCGTGGGCTCCTTGCAAGCAGGGCTGCAGTAGTGAGCCTGGCAGGCTGCTCCCACCCAGAGAGCTGATGGGGCTGTCCTATCTGTGTCATGGTGTCACCATGCCCACAGAACCAACCCCACTGTACCCAACCATGCTTATCAGACGTAGGGCACCAGGTATTTCCGCCATGTCTGCCACAGGCTGGAAGCTCTGCTGAGACCTGTTCGGTCTCACTCACAGCAGGACACAGGCCTCCCTGGGCAGATGGATGGTGGGGGATTGAACCAGGTTCTCTTGCATGGAGGGAAGGTGGGGCTGTGCCTGGAACCTCTGCTGCCCTTGGGCCAGTGATGAATAAAGACTGGAGCCAAGAGGAGATGGGCCAGGGGTCTTCATGTCAGACTGTACAGGTGGGCTTGTCAGGTGGGTGGCCAGGCTCTGCTGCGTTGGCACAACCAGTTTCAGCCAGACAGAGGGGCCATGCCACCAGGATTTCAAATTCCACAGGCTGGCCATGGTGGGCAGCTTTCAGGAGAACTTCCAAATTAAGGCAGTAGGAAGATTGACTTATGGAATTAGCCCATGAAAACCCCAAGGTGGCAACAGAGCATTTCCTGGTCCTATACTGCTGCAGGATGACCCACCGCAGAGACCCCCAAATGCAGTGGCCGAGGAGGGCACTTGAGCAGGGTCGGCGAGAATGGCTGCTTGTCTCGGTGTCCCAGGGGTCGCTATGGGGTGGGGGCGGGCAGGGGGCTGACAGCAGCAGCATCGACTCAAAGAGCAGAGCCCCTGAGTCAGAAACACAGGAGAACCTTCCTCCAGGAGCTCGCTCCTTCATGGGGAGGGGTGGGGGTTGGCCTTCTTCCAGGGGTCTTTCTTTGCCCAGATGCCCTCTCCTCTTAGGTGACATGGACAGTGGGCAAAGAGAGAGGCATCCACTTGGAAAAACTGATGTCTGAAGGACTTCATTCTACCTGGATCCATGGCCAACCCTGATAAAAGCAGCTGCCTAGAAGCCAAGTGTGGGTGGGCACTGGGCAGGTCTGCTGCAGACTGCCCTCCAGGTGACAGAGTGAAGACCTGGGACCAAGGTGCCCCTGACCCAAGCCATGGCTCCTCCGCCATCTCAGGGGAGACAATGGAGAGGTGAGAAGGACCAGAGCTCTGAGCGGCACTGTCTGTGCACGAGTGGGCCGCCGTGCCCAGAGCCTGCACGGCCGGACTTTCTTCAGCACCCTCCCATGCCGCCGCTGCCTGCTCCCAGGCTGGGAGTCTGTGATCAGACTCCACAGACAAAGACAAAGGCAAGAGTAAGCTGTGTGGGAAGCAGAAGCAATGGAATTCTGGTGAGAAAATTGCTTGATAATTGCTAACATTATGCCCATGGTGAACCAACTTAAATATGTCCAAGTGAATGTTTATTCACTGCAAACAAATGTTAATTAAAAGGGCTGTTTTGTAATTTTCAGGTTTGTAACCGGTCGAGACAAGCTAGCCGAGAGAGCCCTGATGGCCGGGATGGCAGGTCTTTCTCTGCGTGACTCCCCATGGGCGCCCCCTCCCCTGTGCATGCGACGGGTGACAAAAAGGCCTGTCTGGGTGAGGGCATGCTTAGCCAGTGATGAAGACACACAGAGATGCCGTCTGGCCCGTTCCGTCTCACCGCGACCCTGTGTGTCAGGCTCAGGCTGTGAAGTGTATGTCTGCGATGGCCACCATCTTGCCAATTGGACATCTCCCTGGGTCAGGGCAGGGGTGGAGTCCAGTCTGTCAATGATGACACCTCCAGAAATCTGTGTGTGTGCGTGTGTGTGTCTGAGGGAGAGAGAGAGAGAGAGAGAGAGAGAGAGAGAGAGAGAGCGAGAGAGAGAGAGAGAGAAGCAGCAACGCCTTTCAGCCCTACTCCTTCTGTTGCCGCAGTTGGAGCTGATGGCTGGCTCCTCCATCTCCTGTGCTGTCACCTCCTTGTCCCAGGAGCGGCTGTGGGCCATTGGACTGATTTCAAACCTCTGCCTCTGCCAGCCTGTGACATCCACACGGCGGGGCAGCCTGCCTTGAAGCAGATTGGATGTGCTGTTCCTACAGCTGTGGGTGCCAAGTGTGGACCTCCAACACCCGCAGGCCTTGCTGGTTTGGTTTTGGGGAGACTTCTAGCCCATTCCTGGGGACCCCATGTGCTCCAGAGGGTCTTCAGTGTCTGAGCCTTCCGAAGAGACAGCCAGGCCTTTCTCCCGACCCCGTGAGTGAACTGGAGCACCCGCCCCCGCTTGCTCTGCAGGGAGCACGGTGAGCATGTGATATTGGCCAGTAGTTTGGAATTCCAGTTCATAATATCAGGCAGGGTGGCCTCTGTGCTGGGCTGCGGGCTTGTCCTTTGCTTTGTCCCCATGTACCAGCTATGCGTAGATGCGCTTGGTTTGAGCTCCCTGAAGAGTGTGGTTTGATGCAGGGGCAGCTTGAGGCCATGCTGACATTCGAAGGCGGAGTCCAGCCAGGATGCGCCGTGGACCGAGGGCAGCGACACTTGGTTGCACTCTCGTGCTATGGACTTGCTGTCAGGAGGGGCCGGTCCCCAGAGAAGGACACTGTGCTTGGTTAAGCTGAGGGGCAGCAAGAAAGAAGAGGCCCCTCAAGGAGATGGGTTGAAACAATGGCTGTGGCAACCGACTAACCCAGCGATGGGGGTGAGGATGGGACAGGGGCTCATTTTGCAGGCATGAGCTTGCTGTGAGTCGGGTCTGACTTGTTGACCCCCCAATGGCCACCAGAGGTTGCACAGGCCCAAGCTCATCTCCTGAGGACACCCTGGTCTCTGGGATGAGTCAACATTGGCTTGATGGCATGAGTTCTTTCTTTCTCTCAAAAAGAAAAGAAAAGACAGGGTATTAGGTTGGGGGATTTACAGTGCCCCCCCCCCCACACACACACCTGGTAGGCCATGTCAAGTAGACAGCCCCACTTCAGTTGGTGGACCGTGCAGGGAGGATCAGCCCTGCCTCTCCTTGCAGCCAGGGGGCCTATGAAAGATGCTCAGGGTCCGGAGCCTGAGGGGAGAGGTCATAGTCTCCCAGAGCATCTTGTTTCCAACTGGGGATGGGTGTGAGACTGAGTGTGGGGATGTGTGTGGATGAGAGGGAGTGTGTGTGTGGGTATGAGTGTGGATGAGGGTGAGTATATGAAGATGAGTGTGAGTGTGTGGATAACTGTGAAGATGAATGTGAGGATGAGTGTGGATGAGGGTGAGTGTGTGGAGATGAGGGTGAGTGTGTGGAGATGAGGGTGAGTGTGTAGATGAGTGTGAGAGGGGATGAGTGTGAAGGAGAGTGTGAGAGGGATGAGTGTGAGAGGGATGAGTGTGAAGGAGAGTGTGAGCGGGGATCAGTGTGAAAGAGTGAGAGAGGGATGAGAGGGATGAGTGTGAGAGGGATGAGTGTGAAGGAGAGTGTGAGCGGGGATCAGTGTGAAAGAGTGAGAGAGGGATGAGAGGGATGAGAGGGATGAGTGTGAGAGGGATGAGTGTGAGAGGGATGAGTGTGAGAGGGATGAGTGTGAAGGAGAGTGTGAGCGGGGATCAGTGTGAAAGAGAGTGAGAGAGGGATGAGTGTGAGAGGGATGAGTGTGAGAGGGATGAGTGTGAGGGAGAGTGTGAGCGGGGATGAGTGTGAAGGAGAGTGTGAGCGGGGATGAGTGTGAAGGAGAGTGTGAGAGGGATGAGTGTGAGAGGGATGAGTGTGAGAGGGATGAGTGTGAGGGGATGAGTGTGCAGGAGAGTGCAAGAGGGATGAGTGTGAGAGGGATGAGTGTGAAGGAGGGTGTGAGCGGGGATGAGTGTGCAGGAGTGTGAGAGGGATGAGTGTGAGGGGATGAGTGTGAGGGGATGAGTGTGAAAGAGAGTGTGAGCGGGGATCAGTGTGAAAGAGAGTGAGAGAGGGATGAGTGTGACGGTGAGTGTAAGGAATAGCATTGTCAAAGTAGCTGGAGGGGAGAGGCTGAGGGACTTGTGTCAGTCCTGCCCGCACACCTACAGCCTTTGCATGTGGTGGTGAGAGTGAGGAACCATGTCCAAAGCCATAGGGAGAGCCCTGTGTCCACATTGCGAGGCCTGCCCCCGTGTCCTGGGCCCCACCCAACAGCAGCTTGGCCAGTCTTACTGTCGTCAGAGAAAACAAGGTCTCTTAGGCAGGAATGGTGGCCATGCTGGGTATTCAGGGCAGACGGGCTGGGAAATGGCTGCACCCAGTGTTCTGGCCCAAACGTGATTGCCACCCATATGCCACCCTGCAGCCTGTCTACCGGGAAGGGGTCTTCCTCCCCTGCAGGTGGGGCCATGTGGCTGAGCTGGGAGCGGAGCAGGGCTCAGTAGACTCTCAGCCTGATCCCTGCCCCCTATGGCCTGCTCTGAGTCTGGGCAGGCTCACTGACACCCACAGGTGATGCTCTGTGCCCACATACCTGGGTGAGTGTGTGGAGATGGGGCGGGGTCGCCTGCACCCACAGGATCTGGCTTCACTAGCAGTCATGTGACAGGCATTGTGGGGCATCCATGCTGGGCCCTCTGGGTCCATGTACCTGCCCTGGACTTTGTGATTGGCTACCAAGGGCAACTTGAATCGATCACCAGGAAGTGTGAGGTCATGTGGGAATGGGGTCCTGACAGGAACCAGGAAGTTCCCTGCAGCTGGGGAGACCAGCAAACCCAGGAGCTCTGAGGCAGGGAGGAGCCTGCTGGGCCAGCGACTGACATAGGGCCAGGGGATGACATCTGTGGACTGCACAGATGAGGGAGAAGGGTGGGGGGGACAGTCTAGGGAGGGGCCAGAGCTGGCCATCCAAGGGGACTCAAAGGGTATTGCTCCCAGGGTTGGAGTTCAGACACACACGGGGCTATTCCAAACCAGGCGAGTTCACACAGGCCTCTGTGATCAGGCACCTGTCTAAGACTCATGCGTGAAGCTGAGAAAAACACGGGGCACTGCAGGACAGGGTGCTGTGAAGAGTCCTTGAGTCGGTGCCTGCTCAGTGACAGGATGCACCGCACAACCAAACACCGCTCGGTCCCGGGTCATCCTCACAATTGTTTCTGTGCCTGAGCCCAATGGCGCAGCTGCGGTGTCGGTCCTCGCCACGAGAACCCCCTCTTTTCGCTGCCCCTCTACTTCACTGGGCACGGAGCTCCTCTCCAGGGACTGGTCTCTCCTGACAGTACAGCCAGAGGGTGTGAGATGATGTCTTGCTGTCCTTGTCTATAAGGAGCCTTCTGTGCTTCTAGACAGATCAATCATCTTCCCCTGCACACCACTCAGACGCACTGATTCGCTGTGGGGCTCTCTTAGCCAATATCCACATTCACGCGCACGTGGGGTAGCTGCAAACAGCCGGCCTGCACTGGGCTTCTCTGCCTCCTCCACACGACATCCTTGCTGTTCAACGTGTTAACAGATTCAGGCCACGGGGGAGAGGCACCTGTTTGGGTCAAGGCTAACTTCACATTTTTCAAAAGAGCCAAATCATTGAAGGTTCATGGCATATTCTCGAGAATGCCGCTGCAGGCACCGGCACTGTCGGCACGCCGAGTGTTTTCAGGAAGGCAGGGAGAGCTCAAGGATAAATTCACGGCAGAGAGGGCAGCTCTGAAGGCTGCTGTGACCATTTGGGGGATTCCCAAGGACTGATGGGTTTCCCTGAAGGGCACCAGCTGATCCACAGGCTTATCATGAAGACGTCTGAAGAAAATTGAAAGCTGCATTGGTGAGAAAGAGGTCCGGGAACTTGCGCCGAGGTTTTTTCTATCAGGATATTGCACCTGCTCATTCTTTGAAGGCAGCACGAGGCTGTCCTAAGAGACTTCCTCCGGGGAGACTTATCCCATCCACCCGACAGCCCCGACCTTGCCCCTTCAGACGTCTTCGTGTTCCCAAACCTCAAAGAAAATGGTCTCCTCTGAGTCGCAAGGTTCCGAGGGGCGCTCTGGGGAAGGGGTGGGGTGAGGGGTTAGGTGCTGGCGAGTCGGGTCCGCTCCCTGCAAGCCTGTGTCCAGTAGCACAGAGCACCGCTATCACGGGCCTGTGCCCCCCTCACGCTTGGGGTCATGCTGTTACAGTTACTGTGCCAATCCATCTCCTCGAGGCCCATCCTCGTTCCCTCTGACCCCCTGCTGTGCAGAGCATGATGGGAGGGGGTCGAGGGATGGAAATACCACCTGTGAAGCAGCAGCAGCCTCCCACTTGGCTCGTTTTGTTTAATAAAGATTTACACGATTCCACAGCGATGCTCTTGACATATTCCTGGAAATACAGCAGTCGTAGCTTACCCACGGTGTTGTCTTAATCAGCGTTCTCTCTTCTACCGCAGTATCCATCGCCATGCCTACACAGGACGCACAGACAAAATTCCCAATTCAAGGATTTAATAAAGAAGTTAGCAAGTTGTAATGCCAGTGAGAAAGGCTTCGGGGCTGGATTGTTTGTCAGGAGCTGTTAGAGAGTTCTGTCAGGTTTCCTAATAAATGCCCAAGGGGCATATCACTCTGCTGTAAGCCTCAACCTGAAGGCATTCAGCCGAAACTCCCCTGCCAGCTAACCAGCTCCCCGAATTACATGCCGGAAGGCACCCCACTCCATGAAGTCTCAGCCCGAAGGCACCACGTTCCACTTCCTTGGGTCAGTGACTTAGTACCACGGGCACCACTCAGCAAGCCAGCCTCCAGCTCAAGAGCCTCTCAGCTTAAGTTGCTCACTGTCTCCTGGTTCTGCGGCTACTCCTCTTGATTTGTAGCCATTATCTGGATCCAGGAGGGTCACTGCGCAGGGACCCAGAGGACACGCTCAACCTTGGCTCCTGCTGGTCATGAGATGCCTCCGCCTCTCAGAGGGCTCATTTTATACACAGTAGGATGGAATTACCCACAGGTGAATCCCATTAGTATCTTAACCCACCTTCTTACTAAATCCATGCAGGGAAGGGTCGTTTGATGGGAATCAGAAACTTTGGCTCAACGAGCTGTTAGATTCCTTGGGTGGGAAACACCTTGGTCCTTGGCTTCATAGGAGAAAGAATTCATGCTAAAACCCAGTTTGTGATCCATGTGGGTCTCACAAAGGAGAGAAGTTTCAGGCTTTACAGTCACTGAGCACAAGCACCCTCAGGGCCCTGCACACCCACGTGCCGGCCTGAAGGGGTGGGAGGGAGAGCCTAAGGGCTGGCTGAGCAGAAGACCGAGGAGCAGCTGGAAGAAGAGGGTGGTGGGCTCCAGGTTCTGGCTTTTAGGGCTTTCCGCTGGGAGGCGTGGTCGACGGTATTTAGCTCACCTGGCTCAAGGGCCTGAATTGGCGCATGCTCTTTAGCCTTCATTGGCTTCCAACCTCCTGTAAGGGGCCTCTACACATGGAGAGGGACACCCCCTTATCTTGTTACGCAACAGAGCCATATGGTTGTGACATAATTTCATGTCAACTTGCTAAATAAATATAGGGTGGAATTTAGTCTGCCCATCAGTTCAGCCTGATGATGATTCCTTGAACTCTCTCTCTCTCTCTCTCTCTCTCTTTCTCTCTTTCACTGCCTTCACCTTCCTGTTAATGAGTCACGTGGAGCCATGTGGAGACCAACAAGGCCTCTGTGTGGGCATGGCCTTCTGCTGAGGATTCTGGGAACTCCTATCTTCCTCCCTGGAGGCAGGACACACTCTTTGCTTCGTCTCCTTGTGAGACATTACTGCTGACAAGACATATGGAACTACACTGATGAAGTCAGAGCCTTGGAGCTTGAAGGGTCACGTGGAGACCCACACCAGCACTAAGATGCTTCCACCGCCACTGGATCCACAAGACTTTCCACCCACTGGCCTGTGATCTTCCTGCATCCGGCGTCATTGCATGTGTTGCATGAGTCTGAAGAGGAATTTACAGATTGGTATTGGACATATGGGCTAATATAGGACTTATGGACTAAATCTGGACTGGGCTGTTTTCTTAATGTACAAGTACTCTTCTCTATAAAGCTGTTTCTTATCCACATATGTGTGTCTATGAATGTTTCTCTCTCGACTCAACCCAGCCGTTGCTCTTTGTTATAAAGCTCTCTCTTACACGCATGCGTGTCTGCATCTGTTTCTCGTCCTTGGTTGCCCGTGCACTCATGCCAAGCCTTGTGTACAACCAGTAGTGATGGGCCAACTCTTGCAAAGCTGAGTGTAGTAAATATTTAAGGTGCATATTCACAATAGCAACCAGGTGACACTGTGTTCATGAGTGTTCAACATGGCTGTTGCTATATGATTAGACTGATGATGCTCCTGTGTATCTGGACGTGTTTCTTTCATGCTTTTTGTGCCCAAATAAAACTTCAATGCACGGCCATTAAGGCAACTCCAAACCATACAGAAAGTTATAAGGCACATGCACGACAGACTATGAGGAAGGACTGATTGACTGACATCGGACACGAGCGGTACCTGACTCTTCTAACTGTAGACTGATTCGGCTTTGAGGCAGATGGAGAAACAGAGCTCATTTGGAATTGGAAAAATCCACACGGAGAAGCTCTCAAAAGCTCCCATCAACTAGAGACTTGCAGGGACCGGACTGAACACCAAGGAGACACTGTGCAGGGAGGGAGGCAGGGGTTCCAACAGGCAGGGCTTCTGTGCCCGTGTCCTCCCTACAGGTAAGCTGTGAGCACCAACCAGCCCGTGAACTCATCCTCTCGGTGAAGTGGGAGCCCTTGGTGGATGCCATCTTGAGCAGCTCTGGGCCAGAGCTAAGAACCATGTCCACGGCGTGAGAGTGAGTCTCGGCAACTCACAGCTGCAGCTCTGCCTCACCCCATGGGGTCGCTGAGAGTTGGCGTGGACTCAGCCACAGTGAGTTTGGTTTTGTTTGGGATCCTGTGGAAAACAGATTGGGTGTGGTTTCCCCCATGGTGGCACCTTGTCATTGATGCCGTGGCAGTGTCATATAAGAGTGACTGTCTGGTGTACTCGAGCTATCTGCAGCCTTGCTTGGTGCTGGGGACGGCCCCCCAGATGGCAGCACTGGGTTTAGCCTGGAGGGGGCGTATCAGCGTGGGGTTAAGAGCGGGAGGTGGTGGGAGGGAGGAGCAGGCAGCTGTTCCTCTCCCTCCTCCTCACTTCCCTGTCTTGGCCTAACTCCCAGACACCCAGCAAGACTAGACAGGCCCTGTCCTTTTAGGACCCTCCCCAGCCCCTCAGTGAATCACCCCTCCCCTCACTTTGTGGTCCCCTGGGTCCTGCCCATGCCTCTGATTGGTCTCTTCATTGGCATCCCTTCAGCTAGGCTCTGAGAGACAGAAGGTGTCTTATTGGCAAAGAATGTCAGCACTGGACTTCCAGAGGAACAAACCTATCAGTCCAAGGAGAAACTCAGCCAGGAGCTGCCTCAGAAGTGACGGGGGTGGGTGGGTGATTATCTTGCTAACTTTGGGGAAATCTCAATGTCTGGGGAAGAGGATCGTGGTTGGTGACAGAGAGGGTTAGGGACAGCAGGGCCGCCCATCATGAGATGTATCTGCAGAGTGACCATAATAAGAGATTTGAGCCAGCAGGGTGATGCTGGCCCAGGCTGGGTAGCCTGACCCTCTGTGGCACTCAGGGGCATGAGAAGGAGCCAACTGGGCAGCTGCTGATCCCCGTGGATGTATGGGCCTTCAGACTCACAGGCCTGCTTCATTCTCACCCTGGCCAGCCTCGCCCCCACCTGAGGACCCGGATCAGAGCAGACACCTGGCAGCAGCAGCAGCTGGGACCTCGCTCTGGGAATCGAGCACCTGAGACCTGACCAGTGACACTGGCAGCCCGAGGAAGAATAATCTGGAGGAGTATTCTAAATCAGTCGCCCTCTTCTTTATTCTCTTTTTAAATCACCCTCGGACAGTTTATCCTGTGGGCTCTTTAAAAGAGAAGAAGCCTCTGATATTCCACCAGGGCAGCAGAGGCCTTAAATTGTTGCTAAGACACTGGCCTGGGACTGAGAAGAGTTCCCAGTTCCCTGTGCACTGGCGTCTGTTCAGCGTCTGCCTGGAGGAACAGGACACGGCGGCCGAGAAGGTGGCCCCAGGGGGAGGGGTAACTGCAGAGGTGTTTTGGTGTTCAGAAGTGCCCATAAATCATGCCTGCCCGAGCTCAAGGATTCACTGGAGGAGACGTTGCCTGGTCCTGTTTGGGGTGATGAATGTCGGCTGACACCACATTTTTCTTCCATCTCTTGGGGGCAAGGTTTCGCCTCCCAGGTGGGTACCCAGACTGGACTGGGAGGAAGTCCTGCACCCAGAGCTCCAGAGCATGTGCCCCAGACACACCCTGTCTCCCTCCGGATGACAGCCAAGCTGAGCGTCTCTTCCCAAATTCAGATATTAAGGCATGAATAATTTAACAATAAGAGTCACAGCTAATCGCTGTTAACGAGATTGTGCCTGTCTTCCGGTGTCTTCCTACGCCTGTATTATGATTGTTATCATTACATGTGCTCATCTGTCTTCAGGATCCCTGGTGGCATAGTGGTGACGAATTAGGCTGCGATCCACAAAGTCCGCAGTTCAGAACCACCAGCCACTCCACAGGAGAAAGGCGAGTCTTTCTATTCCCAAAAAGAATCCCAGTCTGGGAAACCCACGAGGCATTCAAACCCTGCCCTAAGGGGTCGCCATGAGTGGGCATCAGCTGACTGCACTGTGAGATCATGAGCACGTGCGTTCATCACCCTCCCCCCCTCCCCCCTGCCCTGGTTGTGGGCAAGAAGTCAGGCAGAAAGTAGGCTGGGTCCTGGCCCTAATCTCCTCTGAGTGGCCTCTGATCAAAAAGAAAAGCAGACTCAGATAGACAAACAGACAGGGAGTGAAACCCCTCCACACGTCACCGAACTCCAAGGAATGCCCCAGGGGCAGGAGTGGAAAGAGCCGGGGACCCTCCTCCTCGGAGTCCTTGGGAGAGAGAGCCTGGCTTGGACATGGTCACCAGTCTTAAAGCCAAAGCTATTCACATTCCCACCGTCTGACTCCAGCCTCTAGTCTGTGAAACTATCCACGTGGGCAGCCATGTCCATCTGACTGCCAGACCATTCTCCAGGGTCTGCAGCCTGGCCTTCCGACAGGCGACGGTGAGTTCATGGAGTAAGGCTCTGTCATCTGTCTTGCTGGCTGTTTGGAGAGGGTAGGGGTCAGTGGTGTGTCCTTGGGAAATTTGGGTTCAGTTCCTGGCCCGCAGCCCTCTGTCCCTGGGGACTTCTGCGTTGTTGCATGCTGACTAAGAGAGACTAGGAGCAAAGTCCTGGTGATCCACTTTTGGGAGAAAACCTCCTGCAAACCCCACTGTGTTGGGAGTTTCCGGAGCTGGGATCCTCCTCAGCACCGTGTCTGCAGAGGTCTCCTCTTTCCCGTGACACTCAGTGTGTGACTGTCACCATCACGCTGAGCTGCCTGTGAACAAGGGCTTCATCTGGACCAAACCCGGGAGAAGAGCTGCCTGTCTGAGCACGCACCCACATAGACTCCTGTCAGATCAGGGCAAGCTGACTTTGAGCACCCCAATATCCAGCCATCCAGGGAGTGACCCCGAGCCCCGCCCCGCCCAGCACAAAATAGCCCTTAGCCTCTATGAGACGGGTGGGGATGGAGGTCACTTCTTCCTGTAGGGACTGACCCTTTCCTCTGGATGTATGCCTCATGCCCACACTTTCTACTGGTAGTTTACATTCTTGCCTACCAAATGCAGAGCTGTCTGCAGCCATAGAAACAACGAGCTAGACATTGCGTCGTCAACACAGATCACAGGGTTGGGTGCTAGGCTTAGACTTCCGGACCTGCTCAGTCAGGACTCCCAGAGACCATCACCCTGAGGTAGCTCTCAACTGTGATGGAAACGGCCTCCTTTGGAGACATCGTCTAAGTTCGCAGTTCTCAATCTGTGGGTCGCGACCCCTTTGGGGGTCGAATGACCCTTTCACAGGGACACCTGGTTCATAACAGTAGCAAAATGACAGCTATGAAGTAGCATCGAAAACAATGTTATGGTTGGGAGTCACCAGCACATGAGGAACTATATGAAAGGCTTGCGGCGTTAGGAAGGTTGAGAACCACTGCTCTAAGTAAATCACAGGCCAGCGCAAAAGGGGAGGACCCCACACGTGAGAACTGTGCTCCCCTAAAGAATGACCCAAGTGAGGCCAGAGGGACAATAACAACATTGGAAGCTGCGTCTGTCTTGTTTGGTCCCTTTGCTGCGGCCCCTGTGACCATCCTCTCACCCACAGCTGCCTCTCATTCCCCATCCTGTTCTTTACAAGCATGAGGGAGGTCCTCGCCAGGACTGAGCCCTCCCATCACACGTCCCAAGCACAGGAGAGGAAGCCTCCCCCACCCTCTTCACTGGGGCAGCGCTCTCTTTGTCCCTCTTCCAGGAGAATTTTATTCGCCGTGAGTCCAGGGAAGAGTCAGCATTCTCACCAGCACTGTCGTTCAGAGACATCAACTCCTCTTCTTCCCTCCTTCCCAGACAGCTGAGACTGTTGGAAGCGCATGGCACGGCCCAGGAAAGCTCACTCCTCCATGTGACACACAGATAGGCTTCCCAACACCGCAAAGAAGCCTTTTTGTAGCATGTTTGTCCAGGGCAGCATGGCAGACAATGAGAGGAGTAAGACGACCTGTTTGCACAATCAGAGAGCTTCCAGAGCAGTGAGGACCAGAGGGGCTGGGAGCTGTCACCCAGGGCTTCTCCCTGGGACTCATTGCCGATTCTGAGCACAGGAAAAGTCCGAGGACTCTGAGGTCTGCTTTGGCAGGAAATCAATAAAGCTATTGGCAGTGCCTCCGGGCTGGAGGCACTAAAATGGAGAGCTGGGTGTCTGAGAAGGGTGGCCGGTTATCCTCAGGACACGGCTGACATAGAAAGCCCCTGGGAAGCTGGGTGGGGTCTCAGCATGATGCCCAACTCAGGATTCCCCAGGAGGGTGCCCAGGGAAGCAGGATGGAGCCTCAGCATCATCCCTACCTCAGCCCACCCCCCGCCAAGCAGGGGCAGAGGAGAAGGAGCCTGGCTATCAGTCAAACCCACTGGAGTGCCCCCCCACCCCTGAGCAAGGGAGGAACAAGAGGAAACTTGAGTCTCAGCGAGACCCCAGCTTCCCAGCCGTGTAGTTTAGGATGCCTTTAACTCAGGGGGTGTCTGTTTCCCCCCTTGAAAGACTGGATGGTAACTATTGAACTTGTAGCATATCTGGACTCTGACATACCCATGCCACTCCACCCCATGGAGGGAGAGTTGACCAAAGGCATGCTGTCTAGCCAACCAGTGACCCTTGAGGACAGAGTAGAACTGCCCTGTGGGGTAAAGTGGAGGGGCAGCAAAAAGATGAAGACCCTCAGTCAGGTGGTGGACACAGTAGCTGCAGCAATGATCTCAACATGAGAATTGTGGGTGGCGCAGGGCCGGGCAGTGTTCTGTTCCGGTGTGCCCGGGGCTGCCAACAACAACAACAACAACAACCTTTATAGAGCAGTCAGCCACCTCTCCCTCCCACAGAACAATTGGTGGGTTCAGACCCCGCCCCCAACCACGAACCTTTCAGCGCTTAATTCCTGCACCACCAGATCTTCTCTGGGTCTGCCACAGCCATTGCAGACACAGAAGGATGTGCCAGTCCCAATGAGACCACACCCAGGACTGAGATGGGCACCAAGGCATGCACCATTGCTCATGTGTCCTGCTTGCTTTCTGGCCACCAAACAAGCATGGCCGGGGCTCTTAGTTCCCAGCAGAGCCAAGACACAGCAGAGCCAAGACAGGCCGTGTTCAGACCTGGCTCATGGGCTCTTCTTGGCTGATCCCTGATGTAGGTCAGGGAGCTATTTGTAGGTCAGGGAGCTATCCGGCACAGGAGGGGTGAGTTGTCCTCAGAAAGAATGATCCTTGGCATGTCATCCAGAATCTCCAGCCCCGGGAGCCGAATGACCCAGGCAGTACCATGTGGGGGCTGTCAGAAGCTTTAAAACAAATGCAAGGACCCGTGTCCTGTCGTGGGTCGGTACCATCAATTCAGGTCCTGCTGACAGCAACCTGATGGACAACAGAAAGAAACACGCCACTCCAGAGCCAGCATCACAGCCACGTGGTCAGTCCGTCTCACCGAGAGTCTTCCTCTTCAGGGACTGGTCCTCCAGGAACTGGTCTCTCCTGACCACACGCCCAAAGGATGTGGGGCTGAGTCTCTCTTTCTCACCTCTAAGCAGTGCTCGGCTCTTCTCCTTCCAGGACAGACCAGCTTGTTCTTCTGGTGCCCACGGGACTTGCATGGTCTTCCTGAGCCCCTGCCCGGCTTCCAAATGCACAGGGGCCTCGAGCGAGCAGACCGTGGCCCCTGTGAGAAGTCCACCAGTCAGGGGCAAGTCCTGGAACTGACCAGCAGGATCTCAGGCCTGGCTGGGTTTAGTGGTGGATTCTGATCCAGCAGGAGGTGGGCTCAATCACCGGGATCCACTGGAGGGGCCCAAAGAACAAGGTGAAGGCTGATGGTTGGGGTGCCCGACATCCTGGGGAGAGCGCTCACTCTGCCTCGCTTCAGAGATACAGAGTACAACTGTGGGCGCAGATGGACCCTGCCTGCTGGGCTGAGAAAGGGCCGTGGAGCCTGAGGAGGCTTAGATAAAATCATAACAAAACAAGACGGACTCTGGGTTCTGGTGGAAACGCTGAAAGGGGGACCTCTCTTCATGGGAAAAAGAAGCATGGATTCTCCAGAGCAACCAGGAGACGGTGGGCAGGTGTGCGGACTTTCTGAGAAGCTGCAGGAGAAAGTCGGGGTGTGGGGCGGGTGTCTTGGAAGTGAGGGTGAAGACGAGAATGGTTTGCTTGAGCCCTTTGCAAACGGATGATCGCCCCCAGCTCTAAGTCAAGACAGAACCCAACCGGCCCACTTTGAGCAGCACATCATTGTAAGGAGCATGCTTCTCTGAGTACGGTGCACACCAGTGACTTCCTGCATCAGAAGTCCCGGGAAAGCTCGTGGAAACGAACACTGTCTCAGTTTATCCAGAATTCCTCAGCATCTGCGAGGGTGTGTGTGCGGCGCTTCCAGTCCCAGGGTGGTCCAAGTCACTCGGTTAGTGACTACTAACCGAGAGGGGGACAGTTCAGCCCCCACCCCCACCCAGGGGTGCCTTGAAAGGAAGGCCTGAGGGCCTGCTTCCAGTGGTGGTGGCCTCGGAAGTCCCCGAGGGTTCTACGTGACCAGCACGGGGAATCGGTGTCCTGCATCGGTGACTGGTTAAATTGTGCATTTTGAGTACATGGACAGAGTACAGCCACCAGGGTTGCAGCTGATACATGCCCGATTATTCTAAGGAAACCATGTTTAAACAGGTCTATGTGACACTCTCTCAGTCCTGCACTAGAGCTGCTCAGGGTGCCTTCAAAACCAAGTCCCATCCAAACTGTGGCTTCCAGGGTGTGTTAGGCAAGGTTCTCTATAGAAACAAAACTAGGACACTTATGATGATAGATAGGTAGCTTTATACAGCACAAAGGAATATAACAGCTACTTAGTCCACACAGCAGTACAGAGGGCTCAGTTCCACCCACTTCTGTTGAACATTTAATATACTGGAAGTCCTTCAACTCATGAGGGCTGACTGGTCCAAGGTCAGGAAGCTGACAGCTGAGTCTTCCCTCGGGCAATGCAGGCAGTCTGCCCACAGGGGGCAAATAGCAGGGCAGGTCACCAACAGTCAGCAGCTCAGAAGCTTAGCAAGCAGTCCCAGATGGGATATCAAACTCAAGCAATGCAAGATGACGGGATACACCAGCCCCTAACTCAAGCAATGCACACACCAGCAATATGGCAAAGCTGGTCTCGAAAGAAAGTCAAGCTCTAGCGACAGGATCCACGGGTTGGCTGTCCCACAGGTAGTGTAGCTCACAAGTTGAGGCAGAGAACTAGCTCAAGCAGCCTCACGCTGGTCAGATCACCAGAGAGCAAGAGAAAGAGGGGCGGGCCTTGCCGTGCCATTTATCTCTTTGCCTTCCAATCAAACTGCAACCTGATTAATCCCACATTCCTATTGGCCAGGTTGGCACAATAAACCTACCTGTCACACAGGGGGTGCTTGGTGGGGGTGGGGGGTTCTTACTCAAGGCCGAGGGTGGTGGCAGGGGGGTGGGAGTGTCAGCACAGGAGGTGAGGGTGGCTGTTCTCTGGAGATTCCAAAGAGGTCATCTTGTTCAATATTTTTCACAGGACACGGACAATCGAGGGCTTATCAGGCTTTACAAAAGCTGAGCGCGCATTGGCGAGTGACCGAATGGGGCCATTGCACTGGGGCTTTCCCCATCTCCACTTGCTCCTGCTGCTTCTTCTCGGGCAGCAGGGTATATGTCCTGGGAGAAATCCCTCGGGAAACCATAGTCTGTCTACCCGACAGCCCCATCTGATCCATTCTGATGGGCTTTGTTCCTTAAGCTAAAACACCATTTTAAAGGAATGTGATTTGAGTCCCTCAAGGCTGCCCAAGCTGCCATTTTGAGGTGCTGATATACAAGAGTTCAAAGTTCTCCCGGGAAGAGTGAGCAAGCTGGACACACCAGCTCCAGAAATATAAGAGTCAGACGGATCCTCTGTGAAGACACAGGAGTTTCCCCATGGTGATGATTATGTTGAATGAAGGGGCCTATGATTTTTCAGCCACACTCATGGGCTTGTCCTCCTGGGGCAGACACTATCTCTCAGGCCCTGTACTAGGCCCCTTGCAGGCATGCCCATATCCTGTAGAGGCTGCTGGACTGTCCAGGAGGTAGTGACGGGCAGACATGGCCTCACTTTAGAGCTCTCCAAGGTCAGCCTGCTCCCTGCAGAGGAGAAGGCCCGTCTCCCAGCTCTTGGGGCCCACGCCCCCCCAACACACTGGCAGGATGTCTTTGCAGCAGCGGGCGATGCTGTGACGCTCAGAAAATGGGCCATCTCTCATGTTTATTGCTTTTTAAAAGCGTTCCGAGGACATTTACCCAAACTAGGTTATTAAGACAACTTTTCCTGGCTGTCATCACCACTCATTGGCTCATCTCCTCCTCTCCATCTCTGCAGCCAATGGGAATATCAAAAGGCGCACTTTGTAAACTAACTCTTTACAGTCACAGAGAAATACAAGCTCAGGGCCACGTGGCCCGGTCCCTAATCTTTTTAGCTCCGTGGGAAAATTTACTGGGGCCCTCTCCCTTCTCCCCGTCACAGACCGTTGGTGACACATGGCCGGGGTTATAAGTGAGAAAATGAAATTCCCTCTCTCTCTCCCCGAGATGAACAGCCCCTCATTCATCCCAGGCTCCGTCATCCCCCCGCCCCTCTCCCGCCCAGTGCAGGCAGGTCCTGCATCTGTTCAGAGAGAAATGGGGCTATTGTGAGTGCGAGGTCCATCTCTTCCTGACGGATCTTTCTAGAACAACCTCATTATGGCCAGTTAGACTCTGCAGGCCATTCCTTCTGTGAGTCGCTGCAGAGGAGACCGACAGGACGGTGCTCTGAGAGCCGGGCCATTTGATATTATAGTTCTCTGGAAAGGTGAGTGGGGGAAATGGCTTTGAAAGTGTTTTCCCACTTAAGGAGGACAGTTAGGGCAGCGAGCCCATTAGGTGGGGGAGGGAGCTATAAACACTGCCTCCAGGGACCTCGGCAGCTCGGTGGGGTCTTGGGGACCTTTGTATCTCAGAAGCCTTGCTGTCCATGCCCCCTCTGTCTGCCCCTGGGCTGTGGAACACACGCTGTCCCCAGAGGGGCAGAGGCTCAGGCAGGCCGTTGGCTCCTGGCCAGCAGCCGTGCTGAGCCGTGTGGAGGGGCGGGGTGGCAGCTCCTGGCTGCAGTGCCTCTGGGGGTTCAGGGGCTCTGACCATCCCACAAAGAGGCTGCCCCCTCAGTCTTGCCACCCTGTGCCCCGCCATGCTGGCCATTCTCATCCTGGGTGAGCAGTGTTTCCACTCTTTCCAGGAACAAAGCCCAGAGAGGCAGCAAGCAGCTGCTGCCCTGCAAATCGGTGCCTGGCCCTGTGCCCCTGTAGGCTTGCTGGCTGCAGGAGGGAACTGCATGCCTCCCTGCCCACTGAGACCCCCCATCCAGGGACAGATGACTGTGGCACAAGAGGAGGGGCAGCATCAGGACCCAGAGTCTGAGCCTGAGGCAGAGTGGTTGGCATCCTGGTGCACAGTAAGTAAACCTGGGAGCCTCGGATAGGAGGCTCACTTGCAGGGTGGGGCACCAGCAGGCATGTAACTGGGGGAGCTAGGTTTGCTGACTCAGGGAGCCAAGCTAAGTATGTGCTTGCTAATCGAAGCTTAGGGGTGGGTTCACTGGGGGCATTGATCAGTAGTATTCAAAGACGCCGTGTAACATTTCCCAAGGACGGCAGAGGCTAGGCAAAGGGGTGGAGAAAAACCTGTGTGAGCAAGACAGAGCAGGGGCCACCCTGACTGAAGAACTGTATCCTGAACTTTTCTGATGCTGAATTGTAACCTGCTACCATCCCTAAGAAGCCCCATACTGGCCACTACAATGAATGACTGAACAGTGGGGTCAGGGTTGGAAAATTTGGAGGTGAAGGCGTGTCTGACTGATGGCTCCTGCAGAGGACTGGGTCATAGGCTGCGGAGCATCCCCATCTTCCCATTGTGACATGAGAGGCAGCCAGTCTCCAGTCCCTTCCAGCCCTTTGTCTCAGAGCTTTGCAGGGGCTCCCTTCTTCCTGGGGGTGGGGGTGGGTGGGAGATGTATGAGACAAGGACAGGCTCAGAGCAAGGGGGCTTGTGACCCAAGGTGGGGCTGCCTGCTTCCCATTCGGAAGGGGGGAGTGCTTCTTCCTTCATCCCTGAGTAAGAGCACAGGATCACCTGGGTGTCACTGTCCTCTTAGCTTCTCCAGGTCCTGTTCAGAGCACTTCCTTGGTGCTTGGTGCACCATGGCCCAGCCTTCTCTCTGAGAGGTGGGCATCTTCCTAGATCTCAGCCCTCTGCATGACTCCCCACCTCCTCTACGAACCCAACCAGGGCCTCATGGAGCAGATACCCCATGCTCTCCATCCACCCCTCAGAGAAAAGGAAATCCTCTCCATCTAGCTGTCCCTTACCACCTCTATCAGTCTGTCTTGCCATACATTCTGGCTCCTACGTGGCTGTGCTATGTGGTGCGAGGAAGCATGCTCACTGTCCTGTGGACTGTCCACTGGTTAGCTGACTGAATGTGTCATGGAGGAAGGGGGGCTGGGATGCTTTTGAGGAGTGAGGGTGGAGAGCGTTTGGATGTGTGATCAGGGACCATTCCCAGAGGGACATCCTGCTGGGAAAGCAGCAGGTCTGGGAAAGAGGCAGGCCCTCGACGAGAGGGAAGGACACAGTAGCTGCAACCGTGGGCTCCGGCCTAACACACTGGAGGCTGGGGCAGGACCAGCGGTGTGTCCTCCGCGGTCTGTGGGTGAACCAGCTGGAAGCAGCATCAGGCACCAACTACTGGTGGTGACAGAGAGCGGAAGTGGTTCTGCATGTTTTCTCTGCTGGTGGCCTCCTGATGGGGCCTCTCAGGAAGGGTGGGCAGGTCTAGTGAGGACAGAGCCTGACACTTGCCCTGGGCCTTTGGGGGGAGGGGTCCTCCTGAACCTCATTGTTTAGGCAGACATCAGAAGGGCCAGCGGCTCTATTCAGACGCCTGGAGCCGTCTTGGTGGTCAGGATCTGTTGCATGTTTGCTATGAGGTTTTTCAGAGGTCAGCGCTAGCCCTGGGGGCTGGATGGGCCAGACTAGGGCCTCAAGGCAGATGGCAGGCCAGGAGGGCAGGGCCAGAACAGGCGGACTCATCCCTACAGCTGAGCTCCCATGGCTGTTCCTTATCAAAGAGAGGCACAAGGTCCAGGTGGGAAGAAAGGAGCCAGCAAGATAGGCCTGATGTGTCCCTGATGGGCACAGTGCCCACTGCCTCTTGGGTGGCTTCCCTGACCACCAATGTCGAGCTGGGCAACGCACCCAGCTGGACAGGAGGTGGGTGGGGTTGTTCTGGGAAGCTGTGTGCTGCACTCTCTGCCCATGTGAGTGGGGGGTGCTCACATGGATGGTCCACAGCCCAGGCCCTTGCCCTCTTCTTGGGATACTCCATCCATCCAGGGGAGAGGCTCACGATAGGAGCAGTCCAGGGTCCTTGCAAGGAACACGGTCAGCAAGGCTGACGCTGTGCTGGGGGGATAGCTGTCACTATGGAATTCTTCCGCCAGGAGGAGCCCCCGTGCCCACTGTGTGTATGGAGCCTGCTTTGGAGCCTGTCCTCTTCCCCAGGAGGTGCACAACACAGACACAGGCAGAGGCCCACTCCCTCTGGCTATGCTGAGTGAAGCCACCCCAAGGAACAGGGATCCACTCAGACGGCATCGGCCCTCTCCGGTGGACAGAGACACAAGGGAGAGTGCTCTGCCCATGCTGCAGGCCTGGCTGCCGGTGAGCTGGCAGGCAGCTCTGGCTGTTCTGCCTCCACCCAGAGATGGCCGACCAGGTAGGGAAGCTTGCCAAGGAGGGCAGCCGTGCTGGATGGTGCCAACAGCCTTGGCCATAGCAGCAAAGGCAGCACATCCCTGGGCTGGCCTGGGCTCCCTGCTCATAAACTTCGTACCGTGGGGATGCAACCTGAATGAGGTCCTGGCTCCGGCAGCTGCTCCTCCTGCCCAGACTCCTTTTGCCTGGGACCCCGCACAGCACCCTGGGCTTATGATGCAATTGGAGAGTAATTAGAATGCATGTTACCCCAATTAGGTAATTAATTATGTTCAGCTCCAATCAGAGTTGCTAATTGATCCCAGACTTTGGGCTCTGCACCTGGAGGTCTCCATGACACCCAGGGCAGGTGCAGGTGGCCAGCTCCCCTGCTGCCTGGCTCACACGCTATGGGCCTCAGTGCGGGTTGGGCTGGTGCACCCACTGAGCAGATGGCAAGGCTTGTCTGGGCACGGAGATGACCAGGAGGTGGCAGTGAATGGCAGGTTTATGGTGGCCAGTGAGCCCAGGGCCTTGGTGGTCTGAGAGAGGTAGAGTCCTCCTCAGCCAGTAAACACCTCCTGGTCCACGTGGGCGAGAGGCCACAGGAGGCAGAGCTTGGCCTCCGTCTCTGGGGGCGGGAATCTTGCCATTGCATTGTATGTTCGTGAGAAGGGTTAAGGAGCCTGGCTCTGGAGGAAGTGTTAGCTCGGAAGGTCAGCACAAAACCAACTGGAAAGGAAGTGTGACCTCGGTCAGTGGAATAAAGGAGCAGCCCTCCTGGAGCCTGGTCATGGAGTCAAGACCAAGCCATCGAGGAGCTGGGGGCCTGCCAGAGCCAAAGCCACACAAACTGTGGGTGTCTGTGGCCTCACAGCTTCTGGAACAGTCTCTAAAAAGTTAGTCAGACCCAGTGACTGGGTGACCTGCAGTGCTCCTGGCAGAAACACTGCAGCTAAAGAGAAAACTGGATGCGGGTCTGGTGGAGGGGGGTGGGGCAGGGCCACTCGGGGGGCCTGAGGCTGTGCCTGTTGTCCGGCCTCCCAACACCCAGGGCCCCCTGATGGGCAGACACCCTGGTGTGGGAGCGATCTGACCTGCTGGTGAGTGTCTGATGGCGTCCATCCCCCTGTGCCACATCAGACACAGCCCAGAGCAGTGTCCATAGGGCCCACGTGCAGTCCTAAAATGCATTTCCCTGCTGACTCGGTGGCCCAGAATCAGGGCTGGAGGCTCGCAAGGAGGCGCGCTGTTGCAGGGCCACAGAGGGTGCATGGGTGTGGGCATGATAGCTGGAAGGAGGCTGTGGGGGGCCTGGGGGTCAGGCAGCTGGGGAAGGAGGAGCGTGTGGGCTGGAGCAGGGGAGTGGGGAGGGACATGGACGTTGCATGGCTGAGACATCGCTTCGTGTGAACTGTCCTGGGCCAGTAGTCTACAACAGGGAACAAAGGTCCCCTTGCACACTGTCATAGTTTCTAAGTCACGTGTCGGGGGCAGGGGTGGGGTGGGGCGGATGGGACCTCCAACATGGAGAGGCCTGAGAAAATTCCAGAAGAGCCTTTGGGGAAAAGCGTGGAGAGGGTGGGAGAGGCAGTCTCAGGGGTGGGGCGCCCCAATCAACCTCTGAGCTTTGCGGGTGTGAAAACCTGAACAACTTGTTCCAAAGCACAGGTCCTGTCTGCACCACCTTCTAGCAGGGTGGGGGTAAAACAGTGGTGGAATGGGCCACAAAGTAGGTCACACTCACTACAGGCATATTGACCTGTTGGCCTGTGTTTACAGACGCAAATCAGAAGCACCTGCCGGAGAGAACCCACCACCATGACCTCGTTAACCAGCCTGTCAGCCTCCTACAACCTAGCCATCTTGACGAATGGAGTCCCACGAAATAGGATCATTTTAATAAGGGCTTAACACAATCACAGTGAATACCAGCACCATTTTATCTTTGGAAGAAACACGAACAGGTGGAATAAGATTTATGTTTATTTATGGGTCAAAAATCACATTTGAGGAGCTATAATAAACTCCACCGTAGACTGTCAGAAGTACGAGCAGCTCTGTCTTAGCAGAAATGCAGCCAGAATTAGACTCGGGGATGGGGCGGTGCCCAGGGTCAAAGATAGGTGGCTGGCTGGAGAGGGTGGCCCTGGCTTGCCAATCTGAGGGTCCAGGGGAGTGAGGCAAACCCTGGGTGGGTGATGGGGAGAAGGCTGCCACATGGTCTGTACCCAACGCGGTCAGACAGCACTTCCTTCTGTCCAAAGGAGGGCCGTGTCCAGGAGTCAGGGTCACCCAGCAGCCAGTCAGAGCACCTAGTTTGTTGGGACTTACACCCCAGAGAGCCCCCTGGGCAGCACCGACCCTGTTTGCAAATGCCCATCTGGGGGCTGGGGGTTTCGAAGTCCCTGCAGAGCTCAGGAGCAAAGACTGGCAATGTGGATGCTCAGAGATGCGGTCTCCCCTCTGACAGGGGTCCACATGGGTGGGACTCCAAGCAGCAGGTATGTTTCACTGTTTCTTAATCTCGAGGATATGGTGTGCATGTGTGTGTGTGCGTGTGTGTGTGCATGCGCACACGTTTGGACTTGGGACTTTTCAAGTGTTTAGACCCACAAGCCTCTGGTGGCTCTGCTCTGGAATCTGCAGAGCCACCAGCTAATGGGGACAGGTTGCTCTGTCCGGTGAGGACGCTGTCCCGACGAGGACCTGCGAGCTCCAGAGGCCGGTTGCTGTGCAGGAATAAGTCTCTAGAACATCTCACATCTGAGGCTTTAACGGGGTCAGGTTTGTGGCACCCAGGACTGGGGGTAGGGGTTGATGCAGAGCCCGGTAGCACACCCCATTCCAGAGCCCTGGGTCACACCGCCTTGCTGCCTGACCTCGGGAGCTGGACCACCTGCTGCGTCCCAGGTTTGGAGGGAAAGGCAATGGAGCAGACTGAGCATGCGCAGGTTCGGCCTTGGCTGCTAACGCCACTTGTGAATGCATTAGCCGGCGATTCCAGCCGGCTCACAGCCTCCTCTGCTCTCCCGCTGCAATGATAACCAGGATCAGCCGGCTCTTTATTCAACGTGATCCATGACTTGATCTCTGCTCCTTGCACTTGGCCGCAGGAGCCTGGGACCAAACTGGGATTCATCACGAGGGTCACAGAGGTTCTTGGAAGACCCCATGATGCTCAGGGGCGCCTGGGCTCCCAGGCTCCCTTCCAGCCCTGGTGGCGATGGTGCAACTGTTGGCGGAAACCAGAAATGGAAAAGTCCAGCGCTTTGTGGGCAAAAGAAGGTTGCATTTGTGTGTGGTGCTTAGGGCCGGGTGTCCTTAGGAAGACTGGACCGAAGGTATCAGAATGAAGCACAAGCATTTGACACACGTGCATGTCTGTGGGCACACCTGAGCTCACATGCATACATGCCTGCATTCACGCAGGCGCACACCTGCACACCCCACACCCACACGCTCATGAACTGCACACACAGATGTGCAATGCATTCATGCACACGTACACACTCAAACCTGCCTGCATGTACAATGTGCCTATGACATCTTGCACTCTCTACCTGCACACACAATGTATCCATACACAACTGTACTCTACACATCCGCACATTCACACACATGCACACGCACACAGAATGCACTCATGCATGTCTGCACACAGGTACACACACAGCACACTCATTCACATCTGTGCATGACACACCTGTGCACACCTGACATACACAGGCATGTGCATGTGTGCATGCACATCTGAACACTAAATACCTGGACACTCACATGCATCATCGCACACTCGCACATCTACAGGCATGCGCACAGTCTGCCGAACACACACATGCCTGCACAGGCACATCACCCCTACATGCACACACCTGACCACATTCATGCATGGACACACAGCCATACACACACACATACACACATCTGATTGTCCATCTGCCACACATGTGCATGTATGTTAGGCCACATACCCCCCTGAACACAAACATTCTCATACACACATATACTCATGCACACATACAAAATCATGCACACACATGCCTGATAACACACAAATATGCTCACATACACATATATCCACACATGCATGCACCCCCCACAGGCACACATGAACAGAGGCACCCCACACACCTGCTTACATAAACACATGACCCCCACCTGCACAGACACCTACACACGCACAAGCCCCCACATCAGTGGTTCTCAGCCTGTGGGTCGTGACCCCTTTGGGGGTTGAACGACCCTTTCACAAGGGTCGCTTGATTCATAACAGTAGCAAAATTACAGTGATGAAGTAGCAACGAAAATAACTTTATGGTTGGGGTGGGGGTCACCACAACATGAGGGACTGTATGAAAGGGTCGCGGCACAAGGAGGGTTGAGAACCACTGTCCCAGATGCTTACATATCTGCACGCATACATTTCTTCATATACACGCGCTTGTACACACAGCCATCCACAAACTGCCCACCTGCCCCCCTTTACTCATGCACACCCACACATTTGCACACATGCACACTCACATGTGCACTCAGGTACATACACTCCTGCTCACATGCGTGCTCATGTACATGCTGTGCACCCATGCCTGAACACACACCCAGTGGTGTCGTTGGTTGTGGGCCAGGTGGGCCAGTAGGTCTGCAGCAAGAAGATGGAGAGGTGGGCTTGGGACCAGCCAGCCTGGGTTTGTGCTGCCCCCTAGCTACCCCCTGCATCAGATGTGTGTCCTGAGACTCAGCTTCCCCCTTCCAAGATGAGGCCGGCTGCTCAGTGGGTTCTTACGACATTCAAGGTGCTCCGGCCCATTGACCCAGGTGTGTCGGGCACCGCTGGGCTCCCGTGAGTCTTCAGTGGCTGCTCTCTGGGGGCGACTGCCGGACCTTTCTTCCTAGTGCCCGCGGTGCGTGGGGAGCTCCAACCTTTGGACTCGCAGCTGAAATCAGCAGCGCGGCTGTGTCTGAGCGACTCCCTTGTGCACTGGGCCTGCGCTGGATGAGGTTCACATCTGCCTCGCCCCAGTCCTCTGTCCTTAAGGTCCGCTTGCTGAGCCAGGCAGGAGACTGCTGTAGTGTGTCCGAAGGTCCCTGCACCTCCTTCCACATGTGGCCTTGCCACGTGTTTCTGGGCTGGCGTCTCACAGGAACGCTGCTGAAAGGAACCAGACACACTCCTGGGCCTCGCCGGCCTCGCGGAGGTGTGCAGACTGGACATGGTAGCAGGCTCGCTGCTCATTAATGTGCCAGGCTCCGACAGAACCCCTGTGGAATCAGATGGCAAGACGGACTAGCTGCTGGGTGTGAAGAGAGATCTGGGCAGTAGACTCCTGTGTCTTCAGAAGGGGGACTGGTGTCTCCCTTTGTCATTTTCATTCCTGTCGCACCCCCCTAAACTTGACTGCCAACTGAGTCTCTCCCCTGACCACCAGGAGCCTTTTCCTTCTTTTGGAAATGCCTGAGCTGCTAGCTGGGAGGTCAGTAGCTGAAACTCACAGCTGCTCCTTGGGGGTAAGACCTGGCTGCTTGCTCCTACCAAAGCCCACAGGCCTGGACACTCTGTGGGCAGTTGAAGTCTGTGGGCTCGGGTGGCAGGGGTCAGAATTGACCCTGCGGCAGTGGTATGCTATTCTGGGACTAGTTAGCAGCCATGGTCCTCAACACACCTCTTCCCCAAATGCCAAGACCCGAGGCTGCTTCAGCTCACAGCAGGGACCAGTGCAGGGGACCTGAAGACTGCTGACCAGCAGAGCCCTGCAAGGGCTGTATGGGTGAGCCCCGAACAGTCCCAGGGCCTATCCGGGTTGGGGGCAGGGCCAGAGGGAGCTGGAGAGAGAAGGCGAGATTTGGGACAGTGAGAGAGGGGGGCCGCTGGCCTTGAGGACGGGAGAAGGGCCCGGAGCTCAGGGTCTTCAGATGGAAGGGCGTCAGGACTCATTGAGACGGCATCTGGACACCTGGACACAGTGGCCCTCTCTCCTCTGGCCACTTGTCCTCCTTCAGAGTGAGGCCTGGGTGGCTGTTGGAGGAGCTCACTTGTGCGGGGTGGTGGCAGAGGAGAACCCCCCACCCCCACTGTCTCCCTGGTCTTGCCAAGAAGTAAGGGCAGCCCCTGTCCCTGACAAGCAAGTGGCAGGCCTTGTCCTAGCCCCATTGTCCCCTCACTCTCTGCCAAGCAATGGGGGTAGTTCCCCCACATCCCCAAAGAGCAGGGGCTCCAGGTGCCCTCCTGCCCATCTGCAACTCTGCCTGCTGCGACCCGAGTCCCACGAAGGGGAGCGCTCTAGGAAGGGTGTGACGGAAGTTGCTGATTAGCTGGAGGCAGCTTACTGGACCTCCAGGGGACTTTGGGGACAGACTGGGCAGTGAGCAGGAGAGGGCTAGGCCGCCCAGCTAGGGCGCAGGCACTCCATCTAAGATGGTTCAAACCAGAGGGCCCTTCACAGTGGGTGCCAGTGGGGGGGGGGGCGGTGTTCTATCACCAGGGGGGATGGGGGACACCAGAGCATCATTTGCCTCCTCAGAACCTCAAGCAGGGGCCATGGTGTGAGGGCAGCCACAGTGGCAGTGTCCATGCTCTGACATGCACTTGACCACGAAACGTCTGCGTGGACCGGTGTCCAGAGAAGGTGCTCTTCAGCATGGCATCTGTGATGCAGCTCATCCTCAAGGAAGCCCGAGGGGGTCGGAACTGCGAGTGCAGAGGCCTGCCATAGGAAGGCAGAGGTGTGCAGGGAGCCCATGCCTGGGACAGGGCCCAGGAGACAGACAGCAGGGCACCCAGCTCTCTCAGCCCATGGCTGTCACTGCGTGGGAATGGAATCCCCAGAAGCTGCTCATGGACCAGGTGGCATTCTAGCTGAACCAGGGGCGCTGCAGGGTCTAACTCAGGAGAGGTGTGTGATGGGCTGGACCTCTCCTCCGTGCTTCCCCAGTCTGCACACCCAGCAAAGATGCTGCGAAGCTGGGATGCCTGAAGAAGGCTGCGTCAGGATGGGAGGAACCGCCTTGGGAACTGCCTGTGATAGGCAGATGACACAGCCGTGCGTGTTCACGGAGCCAAGAGGACCGGAAGCACGTGCTGATGAAGATGGAAGACTGCAGCCATCACGAGGAATTATATCTTGGAGTAGAGAGAGAGCAATTCTGCCTGCTGGGCCCGAAGGTGCGTCAGGATATGTGAGAGGACATTGTGTCGTCAAGGGTTTCCATTTATTTGGATCTACAATCAATGCCCATGAAAGCAGCAGCCATGAAATCAAGGACGTTTGCTTTGGGCAAATCTGCTGCAAAACGCTTTAAAAAAAATGTTAAAAAGCTACAATGTCGCTTTGAGATCCAGTGTGCCTGGCCCACCAATGGGATTCCCTGTGGCCTCGGGTGCATATGTATACTGGGAAATGAGGAAGAGAGGCCAGTGAAGAATCAATGCCTTTGAATGACGTGCTGGTTTAGGCTATTGAACGTGCCGTGGCCCAGAGCTGCCTAAGGAACAAGCAGCTCTGTCTTCACAGTGCAGCCAGAGCGGGTCTCAGAAGCGAGGGCGGTAAGACCCGGCCTCTGTACTCGAGGTAGGTGTCAGGGAGGTGCAGTCCCTGGAGAAGGACACCGCGCTTGGACACTGAGCTACAGTGGGCGCACGTGTGGCAGAGACGGGGAGTGGGGCACAGACCCAGCAGGGCTGTGTGTGTTGCTCACCGAGTCTCTGTGAGTCGGGTCCGACCAGAATGCACTGAAAGACAGCACGCTTGGAGGAAATCCATCGTGCAGAAAGCTGGCCACTGGGGGACATTTTGAAGATGACTGTGGTTTCAGATCCTTTCATTTGACACATGATGATCTGGAGTAAAGATTTAATTAAAATGTAGAGGAATTCAATTATTAAAAAATAAAACCCAAACCCACATATTGGGCTGCTTAAGAGGATGGAAAAATCTCAATTAAAACATCCAACTTTAATAATATGAAATAAGGATACTCTCGTGGGTATAGAAATCATGTGTGGTCGCCGGTATGGTCTGGGTTTAAATCTCCCTCCTCCATCCCGCTTTGGGGGTGTGTGTATCGGGGGCTGGCAGATACCTCGAGGGGAGCTGCCCTGTGTGCAGAGCCAGGAGGGGACAGAGCCCAGTGGCGAGAAGGTTGCCGGTTTGAGGCTGTGCCTCTTGCCACCCGGAGGCAGGGACACTTTCTGAGGCTGGGAATGGGCAGAGTCTGTCCCGTGGCGCATTCTGTGCAGAAAGGAGGCGTCCAGACCCTGTGACACGCAGTTAAGAGTTTACACTCCCCAAGGCAGTAGAGGGCCTGGCCTGACGTTTCTTTCACACTGGGCTTGGAGCGTGGACTCTGCGTACTGGAGTGACCACCCAGGAGCTAGTCCAACTCTTGCCCACGCCATTTCTCTGACCCCTCACCCCTCACATGGGGTGGAAGCTGGGCAGGGCCTGGGTGGGTGGGGCCTGGGTGATGGGGCAGTGGTGTGAAAACAACCTGCCTCGGGCTGATTGGGACGTGTCCACAAAGGGGCACTCACAGGAGTGATGTGCCGGGGCCCTCCAGTCCCGGGTTCCCTTCAGTCTCCAGAGTGAGACAGACCTCCGACCTCGGCCCCAGCTGCCACTCCATTCTTGGGCCAGCGGCTGACCCGGTCCTGGGGACTGAGTTGTGCCCATGGAACTTGTGTCCCCACTGTGTCTTGCTGTCCAAGCTGTCAGATGAGAAACCACCACCAATTCCAATCACGGTATGAAATGAGTGTTTTTTCTGTAAAGTGAGAGCCTGTCTTTATTTGAAAACATCCGCTGCTCCTTTCTGCACTGCCGGGAGACATCCTGGAGGGGACATCTCTCAGCCCCGATTGCCCTGTCACCCCAGGAAGGGATCCTGTCCAGAGAGTCAGAGACCTTGGGACAACATGTGCACAGAAACAGCTCATAGGGTGGGAGAGGTTTGCACGATGGCATTGCCCCTTGTGTGGATGGATATAACTGCCAATCCACCATGAACAGACACCTCTGAGAGACCCAGTCCAGAGGCCTGCCCCTGTGGAGGAGCTACCCCTTGACCCCCATGTTCCCATCATGCTCCAGCTCCTCCTGTTATTTACTGGAGCACAGCACTGTGGCTCCCGGGTCATGGTCCATTAAGGTGACTCACTCACACATGGTCGGCACCCCCCTCTCTAGGGCAGGCTCTAAAGGGGCAGCTTTATTTATTGTTATAGCCCCAGTGGGCCACCAGGAATTTCTCCTGAAGGACCAGAGGCTCCGTAACGACACGAGAAATGGCCGGATGCAAATGGGGGGGCTCCCCCGCTCACAGAGGGAACTGGCAACACGTGACAGGCACCATGGCAGGGGTTGTACCGGGCATAATCTTATCATGCCACACGCAGTTCAGCCTCTGATTTGCCCCGGTGCCGGGAGGGGCAGAGACCGTGTATCTTCACCAGCCAGTCTGGAATGGCAGGCGGTGTGGCAAGGGCAGACCGATTTCTGAATGGGGATTCTCACAGGGTGTGAGTGGACACCCCTTCCTGAGGGCTGGGGGTCAGGCGGGGGTTGTGGCTCTGCCGTGCTGGGGGTTTGGGGTGGGGGTCTGCAGTGCTGGGGGCCTGGGGTGGTAGGCAGGGACTCCCCCTTCCCCCCCTCTGGATAACAGAATCTCAGAAGGAACAGTATCTGCTTTGAGAGTTTCACCAACAGCTTTCTTCCTCACTCAGTTCCCCTTCCCCGGGGAGCAGCTTTGGGGAAAGGACCACCCCAGTCTGCAGGGGAGGGTGCTTTCCTAACTGCTCTTCACATGTCCACACGCTCACCTACAGCCACTAGCTCAGGACTCACCTGTGCCAGGATTTCAGATGCCAGGTGCACAATATACAACTCTTGTCCATGAGGCTCAGTCTTAAGTATGCTGCTTCCCGCACCATCCCCACCCCTATACATGACAGAACACACACTGGCCCTCGAGTCTCACACCCCTGCACCTGTGCTTGCTATAATACACACTCTACCCTCAGTATGCCCCCCTGCACCTGTCTCTGCTATAATGCACACTCTACTCTCAGTAGCACCCTGTACTCACCCCGCCCCTGCTAGAATGCACACACTGGCCCCCCTTATGCTACCCCTACACATCCTCTCTCTGCTGGAGCAGACACTGCCCTTGGTAACCTGCCCCCCCTCCCCCAGTCCCTTCTGGAAAACACACACATACACACACACACACGGAGCAGATGAGTGTGTATGTGTGTGTGTGGCAGCAGTAGTTGGTATGACCAGAGAACAAGAGGCCTCCCTGGCCACTTCCCCTGGTCTTTCTGCAGTGGCCTCCTAGTGGGCACAGGTGACCCAGTATAACCAGAGATGGTCTTTAAGGGGCCTGTCACACTTGTGACTTTGCTGTCTGTGCACAAGCCTCCTTGCCACGGGTCTTGCCACAGTGGCTCCTAGGAAGGGTGGTGCCTGCTTCAGGAGTGTCGCCCACCCCCTCCCTGATCTACGGCTAACACTTCTGCCGGGCTTGTTCACAGCCATGGGAGACAGAGCACATTGGCACATGGGCACAGCTGAGGAAGGACACGCCGCCCAGTTTGGAAGGCTGTAGTCCTTTAGGCTGCCATTGTGCCCTGGGGTGAATCCAATGGTGAGAGATCTGGCAGCAGGGAGGGAGTCTGCTCTCAAGGCTCATGCTGAAGGCCTCGACAGAAACTGACCCCAACCGTCCACTCCTGGCCACTAACCCATGATCTCTGAATGGACATGATGGGGCTGGAACACCTGTGGTAGCCAGGGGCATTGCCTGAGCTCTGACCTGCTCCCACTTCTTGGGAAACCATCTCTTTAGGGAGATGTGAGTGTCACCTGGCTGCCAGCAAGAGGGCCTCTCTCCTGAGGGCACCGTGCTCCGTCCTCCTCCCGAGGCCACACTCCAGGGGTCCAGGATGGCCTGCACATGCCCCTACTTGCGCCCTCAGCACTTCAGGCTTCACGCTGTGGCCTTGGAGTGACCGTCTGGGACATGCAGACCTGGACACTCCCCTCCAGGCCCAGGGGCAGGGAGGTGCCCTCACCCTCTTCCACAGGGTCACCCAGAGGGCCCCGCAGGTCTTCAGGGGGCTACCAAGGCCTGGAGTCGGCAGAGAGAGGCTTGTTCACGCAGCACTGGTGGGGCCACCAGGCTGGTGATGGATCTCGCTTCTGGAAAGCTGCAATGTTGGATCTGGAAGCTTCTGTGGGGAATGCGGATGCCTCACTGCCCATCTCCCTGGGGCTGGGCCCCAGCTCTGGCCCATGCCTGCCCCTCCCCTGCCATCTTTAGCCGGTGCGTGAGTAACAGCTGGTCAGATGGCCTGGTTGTGCCTGTCCACCCCTTTCTTGTCTGAGAGCTTCGTTGGCTGGCATTGGGCTGGCCCGAGTGGGGCTGGGAGGGGGCGGTCACAGAGGGTTTGTAAAATGACAGCGGCAGCTTGTGAGGCTGTTAACTGCTGGCCGGAGGTGCGGACAGGTGACCAGCACAGACATCAGCACCACGTGCCCCCTATGGGCTTACACTACAGAGCAGTTGCAATGCCCAGACCTGCCAGGCTCATGGGAGAGCCCCAGCTGGGGAAGGCCAGCTGGTCCCCAGGGTGCAGGGCCGCGGGAGCACCTGTGACTGCAGTGAGTGGGAGTGCCCTGGGGCTCTTGGGGTGTCCCCGTGCGGAGGTGTGTGTGGCGGCAGACCTTCTAAAGAGGTGTGTGGGGGTAGCAGCCAAACACTGTCACCCTTGGTCATTGTCATTTGTGAGTTTAGGATCTTGCCGACAGCACTGGCAGCGCCGGGGAAACTGGGGAGTATGGGGCGTCTGACAGAGCCCTGCCACACCCATCACTCATGTACAGCATCTAATTGGACCTGTCTGAGGGAGGCGTCAGGTTGGGGACAGCTGCTTTTGTCAATGCAGACACAGAAGCCCGAAAGCTTTCATGAGGGGTGGGAGTGCGTGTGTAAGGCTGGCCATGGGGGAATCCTCATCCTTTAGGCTGCATCCCCAGGAAAAACCTGTGCATAACCAACTCTGCTTGTCTGTCTCTCCGTCCACAGGAGCAGCATCCACGGGGGCAGGCCCTGCACTCAGGGTCTGAGTGAGGGCCATCCCTGCAGCCCTGATGCCCCCATACCTCTCTCTTGACCTCGTAAATTCACACCCATCTTTGGTCTTCACAGGGGGTGTAGAGAAGACTCTGGGGGTGGGAAGCTAGTGCTGGCGTGCAGTGGGTCAGGGCATCTTGTTCCTGTGGTGGTGATGTGGGGGGAGAGCATGGACAGCCCCAGTGAAGAAGGGTTTGTTCTGTAGCCCAACGATGGACATCAGTGGGGAACAGCCGTGGGAGAGGTTGGTGTGGTAGCCGGCAGGCTCCACTTTGGGGAAATCCACAGATAAGAGCCGGAAGCACCGTGCCCTCCTGTGCCACCCTCACAACTGCTGGCATGCCTCAGTCCACTAGTGTGGCTGCTGTGCCAGTCTGTCCCACTGAGGGGCCAATGCCTCCCCCGCTACCATGTCACCAAACACGAGGTCCTCCCCCAGCATCGATCCATCCTGATCGTGCCCAGGGCAGGCACATGGAAGATTGTGCAGTTGTCATCTCTCACTGGGTGCTTGTCTGTGTATCCACACAGAGAGGCTTGTCTCAAGGGCACGGGTCATGCAGTTTCAAAGGCAGGCTAGTCCCAAGTCTGTGGGGCAGATTTCAGGCTAGAAATTCCTGGCTCACATGGCTGCAGGGGCTGATGGACCTGGGATGGGCAGGTCAGATGTCAGGCTGGTGACTGCAGAGGTGAATGACGCCGGGATTTGCAGATGATGGCAGGTTGGGTTGGCAGAGAATATGGCCCACATCCAAACAACTGCGGTAGAGTGACACGTCTGTTGAAGGATCTAAACCCAGCGAAAGGCAAGCTGGCTTGTCCACAGCACCCACTTATATTGGAAGCAGGCCACACCCTCAGGAAGTGCCATGTCAGCAGACCTGCTCCTCAAGCAGATCTTCACATGGGAGATGAAGACATCATTCCTGCCAAGACACTGAGAAGCCCGGCCCAGCCAGCTGGACACGGTTATCATCTGCGGGGCTTCCACGATGGCTGTTTGGGAGGGGATTGTCAGGCCTTTCCTCCTAGCGTGTCCTGATCTGGAAGTTTTGCTGAAACCTGTCCACTGTGGGTGACCCTGCTTTGGCATAGCGTCTAGTATCACAGCAACACACAAACCACCAGACAGACGGACGGACAGAATGTTGTGTTGTATTTGGGTGGGGACTTAGCCTCAAGCAGAAAGGACATTGTGAATTCCATAGCACCCCTGCCCCTGGGGTCCTGCCGCTGGTGATGGTGGTGACAATGGCGAGAGTGAGGCCGAGCTCTTGCCTTCTCCCCAGGGGACTGTTTCCTGCTGGCTGTCATTCTCAGTTATCTACAGGCTCTTCCAAGTGAAGGCTTTCTTTTCAGGACACTGAGCTGTAAACGAGTGTGGATGGGGAGAAACCAATTTGGAGGAGGACTATTATTGCTCTAGATGGTGAGAGGGGAGAGGGGAAGCTATTGGCTCAAGCTGCAGCCAAAGCCCCAGGAAACGGGAGACACTCCCCACACTTGGCGCCTCTTCAAAGCCTCTTCAGCGTCTATTTTAATAAGGTGACATTGAAAATAACCCCAAATTTTCTTTCTCAACTCAGAAAAGGAAAACATCTCTTCAGATATGCCCTGCCATAAAAATAAATCCGTGTGTTAGGTGGAGGGAGTCTGCATTATGAAACAGCCTTGGCGTGGGCTGCCCGAGGCTCGTGTTGCACCCTGGTTGGTCAGCGCCGCACTCGGTGGGGGATGCTCTCCATCTCTGTGCCACTGAATGGTGAGCTACCGCCCAGTCTCGGGGGCACCAGAGCACGGGCGATGGAGAAAACCAGGACCTACTGCAGCTGGTCTGAGCCTCGGCCCTCTGTCAGCAGCGGGCACTGGCACCTCCCCAAGTCCTGGTGCCACAATGCTTCAGCACGTGGCTGCTAAACAAAGGGTGGAAGGTTCCAAGCCCCCAGCCGTTCCTATGGAGATGGACAGGGCAGGGTGCTGTGTGGAGAGGACAGCTGTGGGGACCCAGCTCCGTGGCCTCCACTACAAGGGGATCTTGGCACCACAAGGTGTGTGTGGCGCTGTCCATAGTGCTGAAGAGAAAACCCCGGCATGTTGAGTGTGGGCGAGTCCATGCGGGACTGGATTTCCCTCAAAGACAGGCCCAGAACACCTGGGAATGAGCCTATGGGGGGCTGCAGGACAAGGTCAGGGTGCGTGAGACCCTGGGTGGTCCCAAGACCAGGTCAGGGACACTAAAGTTCTAGGTGCCAGTCTCAGTCAGACAGTGCCTGCTACAAACCCAGGACTCCATCTAGGAGGCCCCCCACTACCCCCCCACTGCTCTTGTCAAAGAGTCCTTGCTGGATGGGGAGGCCTAGCTGGCCGCAGGAGGACTTCCACTGTCCCTGAAGTCCCCAACTCCATAGCTCACAGGAGAGGAGTTTCAACTGCCCCTCCTCTGCTCTGTGACTCCTTGGGTGTTCCTGACAGCAGGCGGTCATGCATCTACCTCGGTCACCCCCGTGGGGTGTGTACACATGCAGGGGAGCCCCAGGGAAGGCAAGGTCCACCTCCAGTGCCCTCCCCATCCTGGCCGCATCTCACCGTCCCTGCTGTTGGGAGCCAAGGCTTATCAAGAGATCATTGCCTTCCAGCAAGGACAATTGCAGTTGGCTCTTGAAGATTTATGGACAATAAAAACGTTACCACACAAAGAGATGCTCACAGCAGCCCCGCCACGTGCCTCGAGAGGGACAGACGTGCCTCCTGGTGGTGCTGTTACCCTGCCACCCTGTCACTTCGGTGCATTTGTTTGCTGATGGTGAGGGACTGCAGATGCATCATAACTCAGCACCTCTCTGGGGCTGGAGGACAGTCGAGAGCTGCAGGAGGAGTGGGCTTGGCAGAACGGTGGCTAGGGGTCCTTGGATCAATACCCCACCAAGCAGCTTTCTCTGGAGGGTGCTTAGCCCTGGGGAGGAGAGCACTGAGGCCCCCTTACAGGTGACTCCGTGCCTGGGCTGCGTTCAGACCCCTGTCTCTGCACAGAGGCCTTGCATGGTCCAAGTGGCAAACTGAGGTCCTGGAGGCTTGAGTGCACCAGAGATTGCTGGGGAGGAAAGACCTGGCTGGCCACCGACTTCTGAAAAACCAGGAATGGAGAAGCCGAGTGGGCACATTCTGCTGGGTCCCACGTGGGGTTGCCTGAGTCCCAGTCGACTCACTGGTTCTGGTGTTTTCCAAAATTGCCACTAGAGGAGGGGGTCCCACTCAGGACAGTGGTGTGGCCATGTGTCCATCCCAGGTAGCAAGACTGGATGCCATCCTGTAGCCTGTCCTGCAGGGAAGGCTGTCAGTGGGGACAGTGCAGCCCCTCTGCCCTGTGTCCTTCCCAGCTCAGGAGGAACACAGGTTTGGGGTCACCTCACACCTTGGGTGGCAGGGACTTCAAAGACTGTGCAACAGCCTTATGGGGCCTGTGGTCTCCCTGCAGCTCATTTGGACCCAGACACCCAGCACTGAGCTTGGAGTCACTCTGTTCTCAGCCTTGTGCAGCCTTGGAAGGTGTACTGGGTGGGCGCTGTCCACCAGGTCAAGGAAGGAGTGGTCCGCATGTAAACAAGGGGGACATTTCCTGGTTCCATGAGGCAGGGCTTCTGCCGGGGTGGACAACCCAAAAGGCAGGGTCAGATTCAGTCTCTGCTCTCCGAGGACTGCATTTTGAGGAGTATACCATCCATGGGTCCTCGAGTGGCCTGGGACCTGTGGTGACTCCAAGAGTGTCAAGGCCGATCTGCACCTCAAAGCACCTCAGGCAGAAGTGGGCCTCCTTCTGGGCTGCGGTGGTGGACTCGAGCTGCCAGACTTGTGGCCGGCAGCCGAGCAGGCTCATGGTGGGTACCACGCAGGGATTCCAGTGCAGGTGCTGACATGCTCACAAGGACCAGTGATGGTTGCCATGGCAGCATGGGCATCCTCACCTGTTGCTTCCAAAACAGCAACAGGAAGCCAGAGTGTGCCTGGCGTGTTTTTCCTAAGCCTTCCAGAGCCATGGTCAGTCAGTTGACCCACAGGCAAGTGGGGAGGCCCCAGCGAGACTCAGGAAGCTGCTCGGCCAGCTACAGCATGTGTGGGCTGCTTGCCATGCAGCAGAGCTCATGGTGTGGAGGAGCGCTCTGCCCCTTGGGCCCCACAGGGCAGCTTGCCTGCCTCGGGCCTGGCTCTCCACGGTGCTGTGTTAATTGGGGCAGGGGCAGGGAGCCCCCTGCCAAACCTCTTTGCCGACTCAGCTGCTGCTGGAGAACCATTGTCTCCTGTCCCTGCCCCGACGCCTGTGGAGGAAGGAAAAGAGCACACAGGAGAAGAGCTGCTCTCGGGCTGGCCCTCGGGAGGCACACGGTCTGTCTCCCCGAGATGGCCATGTGCCCCCCACCCCCAGGATGGATCCGACCGGCTCTCACCAGCACCGCATCCCTGGGGTCCTCGGAACAGACTCAATGGTGGGTTTGGACAGGAGCAGACCCCAGGCGAACAGCAGATGGTAGATTACACAGAAGCAGACACAGGAAGGAAACAAGCCTCACTCACTCTGGTCTGAGCTCCGGCGAAACACCCTCCCACCCTCGCTCCCCAAACAGCCCATTCCAGCAGGGTGGTCCAGGACCCCCCTACCCCACCCGCCAAATCGGGCCAGGCTGGCAACAACAGCATACAGCTCTCCCTTACTACTCCAGCCAAAGGGAAACAGGAGCGGCTGTTTAATGAGCAGAATTTGCATATCCGATTGACCTTGGGGAACTTTGGTGCCCGGGCGAGGGGAGCCTCCGGAGCCTGGGATTTGCTCTCTGTCTCTTGTGGTTGACATTTAAAAATAGTTCTGAGTCGAGACAGCATCACACTGGTGGCCCCTCTCCACAGAGAAAGAGGGGAGCAGCGAGGAGGGGCACATTTGCCCCAGGTTGGGGGCTGGGTCACTGGTGCGGTGTGAAGGCACCTCTAGAGGGTCTTTGATGGGGTGGATGGGGCCTTCATTAAGTTTCAGGTGAAGCAGTGGGGACTCAGACCACCCAGGGATTAGGTGGTGGTGGTGGTGGTGGGGTATCCCTTGGAGATTGCTGAGCCCCTTGAATAGGCTGGGTGGAGTGGCCTCAAATGTGAGGGTCTGTGTATCCAGCAAAGATATGGGTGGATGGACAATGGGTAGGGGAGCTGGTTTAGAGGTACATGGGCTGCAGAGCCCCAACCCCCTGGACTGGGGTGTTGCTTGTGGGAGGGCCAGGTTCTCTCCCTGAAGCCTCCCCCTCTGGCTCTGGTTTTTCCAAGATTTCTGCCTCAGTTCTTCCTGGGACCTGCTGCCTTCCCAAGTCTCCAGTTTGTTGCCCCAGGGTGTTAATAAGCTGTGCAGTACACAGGGATGGGGCCTTGTGATAGATAGGTTTATTGTGCCACCCTGGCTGATGAACATATGTGGGATAATTGAAGGGCAGTTTAATTGAAGGGTGGAGAGATAAATGACTCATTGAACCTTGCCTTTCTTGTCTCTTGCTCTTTGATGATCGAACCAGCGTGTGGCTGCCTTAGCTGGTTCTCTACTTCAACCTGCGAGCTACACTACCTGTGGGACACACAACCCATGGACCGTGTCGCTGTAGTTTGAGGTTCCTTCAAGACCTGCTTCACCACGCTACTGGAGTATATATTGCTTGAATTGGGGACTCTTGGACCCTGTCATCTGGCTGACTGTTAGTGACCTGCCTTGCTGTTTGCTGCCTGTAGCTGGACTGCCTGAATTGCTCTGCAGAGGACTCATCTGTCTGCTTCCTTGACTTGTACCCTGTGGCCCTCGTGACTTGAAGTGTATTAGCTGTCTCACGGAAGTGAGTTGAATTGAGCCATTTGTATTGCTCTGTGAACTTATTAGCTGTTTCTTTCTTAGGTTGTATCTATCTACCTAAATATATATAAAATCATAAGTGTCCTGATTTTGTTTCTCTAGAGAACCCTGTCTAACATAGGCCTCCAGTCACCCTCTTTTCCTGTCTCAGCCCTGTGAGCAAAGACACTTTGCCATTAGCACCCAGGCCCTCAGGTCAGGGTTCTTCACTCACTCACTCACTCACTCACTCACTCACTCACTCACTAACTCACTCACTCACTAACTCACTCACTCACTTATTCATTCATTTGTTCACTCCCTCCTGCCCCCCCCGCCCCAAGAAGCATTAGCTGATGGCCCGCTCTGTGTGAACGGCTGACAGACACCTGGTACACAGGAGCAGGACACAGAGACACATATCCTTAGGTACCCTGGTGGTGCACATGGTGAAGTGCTAGATGACATGCTGAGAGGTTGGGGGTTCACGTGTACCCAGAGGCACATCAGAAGATAGGCCTGATGGTCTGCTCCCAGAAGCTGACCACCTTGAAAACCCTGCAGAGCCCAGCTCTCCTCTGCCCAGATGGGGCCACCATGGGTCGGATCCAACTTGACGGCCACCGACAACAAGGACAACATATGGCCCCTGCCGTATTAACAGGTGTGTAAGTGTTCTTTTGCCATGGTGGGGTCTTGCCCAGCCAGCCCAGATTCATAGCGACTCCATTACCAACAGAACAAAACACAGCCTGGTCCCGAGATGTCCCCGCAGTGGTTACATTGGAGTCACTGGTCCGGCCCTCTCCTGGAACGTCCTCCGCTTGTGCTCTTCCATTTTACCAGCCTGTGTCCTTCTCCTGGGACTACTCTCCTGGACAGGGAGACAGGGCCTCGCCAGCCTCCCTCTAAGGAACGTCCTGGGTGCACTTCTTCCAAGACAGATGGGCTTGTCCTGGCAGCTCTGGCACTCTCAGGAGTCTGAGAACATCCATTCTTCTTCCATCTTCTCTTTTCATGTCCAACTTTCCGATGCATGGGAGGGGACTGAAAGCATCCTGACTCGGGTCAGACAGCACTCTCAAGGCGGCATCCTCACTCTGATGTAAGGGCAAGAGGTCTTGGCAGCAGATTTACCTAATGCCATGCATGTCTCCTTTCTTGATTGTTGCTTCTATGAATATTGATTGAGGATCCAAGCAAAATGAAACCCTTTGCAATGCCCATCCGCTCTCCGTTTCTCGCAATGCTGCCCGTGGGTCCCGGAGCGGACAGTCTGATTGTCTTTCATTGAGCTGATTCAGGCCACGCTCTTTGATTGTCCTCAGCTAGGGTTTGAGTCCTTGTCAGCAAGCAAAATTGTGTCATCTGGACATCACAAGTTAGCGGTCCTGCCTCCAGTCCACGTGCTTTTTCATAGAGGAGCCCTTCTTGGAGCCTTTGCTCAGCACACAGACGGAATGAATGGAGAGTAAAGACACAACCCTGACACATGATTTCCAAACCGAGCCGTATGCCCTTCTGTTCAAGCTATGACCTCCTGGTCCTTGTGCAGGTTCTTCATGAGCCCAGTGAAGTGTTTTGGAATTCCTGTTCTTCTCAGTGTTATCTACAGTTGGTCATGATCCACACAAACACCTCTGCATAGTCAACGGGACACAAGGCATCATCTCTGTGGTGTTCTCTGCATATTTAACCAGCGCCCATTGGATATCAGCCACGGCATCCCTCCGGCTATGTCCTTTTCAGAATCCAGCTGGAATTTCTGGCAGCTCCTTGTCAATGTGCCGCTGTAAGCGGTTTTGAATTATCCTCAGCAACGCTTACCTTGCATGTGAGATTAATGGTACTGTGTGATGTTTCCACATTCTTCCGGTCATCTTCCTGTGGAATGAGCACACATCTGGATCTCTTCTTGCTGGTTGGCCAGGTAAATGGCTTGGCACAGACCAGCGATTTCTTTCAGATCTGCATCAGCAGGTGAAACATTTCAATGGGTCTTCCATCAATGCCTGGGCCCTTGCTTTGGGCTAAGGCTTTGATTGTAACTTTCAGAGTTTCTGCCTTCAGTGCCGTTGGTTCTATGTCATACGTTGTCTCTTGAAATAGTTGAACACTGACCAATTCTTTTTGGTAGAGTGACTCTGTATATTCCGTCCATCATATTCTAAACACACAAGACTTACTACATACACAAGTCGAATAGACATACCCTTGTTACCAGTACACGAGGGTCATATTTATAAGTATGTAAGTATACCAGACTTATCTTATTTGCCAATGCATTAACATGACCTTATTTAGAAGTGTGTAGGTATAGAAGGTTTGCTTTATTTACAAATGCAATAGCAGTATTGTGTTTCCAAGTGCGCAGGTCCACTAGGCTTCCCACGGAGGGGAAGGCAGGATGAGAGAGTGGACAGGGCAGTAACACAGCATCTGTCTTCGCAGAGGGGAATTGATCTGGGTGTGGACACCTAAGGTGAGCACAACAATGGTGGGAAGACACTTCTCTGTCCGGGAAGGTTCGGGAAACTAAAGGGACTTACACCATGAAATCAATGGCAAGGGGACCAGGCACACCATGTCACCTCTGGTTAATAAATACCTTTAAAAAATGAGGGGAAAAAAAAAAGAGGACCTGATGCAAAGGGCTTAAGTGGAGAGCAAATGCTTTGAGAATGATTGGGGCAGGGAATGTATGGATGTGCTTTATACAATTGATGTATGTATATGTATGGATTGTGATAAGAGTTGTATGAGCCCCTAATAAATTGTTTAAAAATAAATAAATAAATACTACCTAAAAAAAAAAAAAAAAAGACTTAGCCTCCTGAGGAACCCAAGCTCTGCCCATCAGACTTACAAAGACCTGGCACATGGGCCAAACAGGTTGAGAGGATTTTGAAAGTGATTGCAGCCCATGAACATGAGGGGAGACGAACCGATTCCACCTGGGCCTGAGTGCTGGATTCCCCTGACCCAGGAAGATGCACAGGGATCTTCGGGGAGCTAGTTCTAACAATCTGCGGGGAGCCGGCAGTGTGGTGTAGCGCAGACTGCCCGCCACTCCGTGAACGTTAGCAGGGAGGCGAACCCGGAGACCGTGGACTGCTCTGTGGGTGTTAGAAACCATGTTTCCACAGAATGTCTAATGACACTGAACAGTCGTGATTCCTCTTCCCTGGAGAGGCCACCCTGCGAGGCATCGGCAAATCCCAAACTCAATAACCAAAGCACGAACAAACAGAAAAGCAACACAAAGAAGACAAGTGAGAGAGCTAAAGCTTATTGTGCCAACCTGGCCGATAAACACATGTGGGGTTAATTGAAGGGCGGAGAGATCAATGGCTCGGTGAGTCTCGCCTTTCTAGTTCTCGGGTCTCTTGCTTTCAGATGGTCGGACCAGGGTGCAGCTGCCTTAGCCAGGTCCCTGCTTCAGCTGGCAAGGCTTACTTCCTGCAAGATATCCCTGAGGAGAAGCCGCATGGACCTACCCTGATGCAGCCCTGGGAGTTGGAGCAGCCGTGTGGAGACCCCTGCCAGTACTGAGATGCTTACATGCTCGCTGACTCAGCTCTCCTCCTACAGTTGATGTCATTGTGTCTGTTTTGTGAGATAGAGGAGGACTTTGTGGATTGGTGTCGGACATATGGGTCAATGGGTTAATGTTGGGCTTGTGGGCTTGAACAGTACTGGGTTGGGATGTTTTCTTGATGTGCACTTACCCTTTATATAAAACTCTCTCTATACATGAGTTTCTGTGGATTTGTTTCTCTAATGTACCCAGACTAACACAAAACATAACCCAGTTTTTAAAATGGACAAAATATCTGTGCAGACATTACTACAAAACAGATATACAAATAAAATGAAGACGAAATTAAAAATATATATGGAGGATAGAATCATAAGAAAAATCCTTGCAACCTTGGAATGGCCATGCGCTTACTGGAACACAGAAGACATGAGCCTAGAAGAACACTGTTCTGCTGAATTTCATTAAATTCAGAACTTGTGCTCGCCGAAAGACACCAGATGAAAAATCAGAATGCATCCCACACAGGAAGCAAGTACCCACAGTTCATGCATCGACAGAATTCTGCCTCAGAAGTGTGTAAATAACTCCTACAGCTCAAATCAAGACCACCAATCATCCCAAGCAGACACGCATAGATTCAAGGTTCAGACACGTCAACGCACTCCGTGTTATTTTGCGTATGTTGACTGACTGTGCACTGACAATAAGAGTATCATATTGTATGCAGATTGTATGCTGCTGAAATTTGCTCCAAAATTGAACTCCAAAATCCTGACAGAAGGCTTCAAGAGAGGCCTGACATCTTGAACGCAAGCGGCCAGTCAGTCCATGGAGGACGCAAGCCATCGGTGGAGACCAGACGCCCCCCATCCACTCAGTGCCGACTCACAGTCGCTTCAGGACAGTGAAAACCGGAGCTCTTTACGAGAGCAGAGAACCTCCTCTTCCTCTCGAGGAGCGGCTGTTGGGGCCGAACTTCTGACCCTGCAGCTAGCAGCTCGCTGGGAACCCGCTGTGCAACCGGAGCTTCCAGGGTCGATCAGAGATGCCTCTAAACCAACGAGAAAAGCCTTCACACAAGTCCACTGCTGCCCTGCTGACTCGCGCCTAGGGGACCTCCCGGGGAGAGCAAACTTCCCGTGTCGATCTCTCCCAAGTCCATGGCCTCGTCTTTCTTCAGTGGGGCGGTGAGTGGGTTAGAAACATCGACTGCTCAGTTAGCAGCCACTTAACCCGCTGCAACATGGGGGCTGCTGCTGAGGGCAACACAGATGAATGAGGGCAGAACTGCACAATAGCATGCAGTGGCCGGGGAGATTCAACGTGGCTCAACCTCCTTGGGAAACAGTCTGGCCGCTTCTTACCAAGTTCAATGTGCACTTACCATAGCACCTACCAACCACTCAAGTCCACTGAGGCCGACGGGCTGCTCCCGCTCAGAGCAGAGCTACGCGTTTGCATTGTTGCCTAACACCAGAAGGGCTGGAAGCCCATCCCCGAGGGTGCTGAGCAAGTGTATACAGTGAAACATTACTTAGTGACGACAGGGAAGTACTTATCCTCGTAGAGCACCCCCCTCCCCCTCCAGAAGACGCTCGGCGGCATCTTGCAACCACAGCATCACAGTCTGCTAAGTTGTGTTCTGGCTGAAGTCTAGAGCAGGCACCTCTAACTCACAGGAGAGCAGAGCCCAGTGGCGGTGGAAACATCTCCGTGTGGCTCCTCCAGCTCCTGAGTGTGTCTCCTCAACAGGAAGGTGAAGCAGAGAGAGTACGTGGCCCTCCTCCAGGGAGAATGAGAGGAAGTTCCCAGAATCCTTGAGAGGAGGCCACTCCCACCTGGAGACATCATCAGGCTGTGGTCTGATTGACAGGCTAGACTCTCCCCCTACACTTATTTATCACGTGGACATGGACTTATGTAACTGCCACGCTCCTTTTCACTGACCCTGTACTTGACCAAAGGCGATGTCCCTGTCCAAGGACTCATCTCTCCTGATGCTCCAACATCTCCCGCCCTGGCTTCCGAGGGGTATCCTGGCTCCCTTCTTCCGGGATGGATTTGTTCGTTCTTTCACGGTCCTTCTTATTCATCCTCCGGCATTCTCAGGCACAGGAGGGGATGGAAAAGACCGTGGCTTGGGTCCGGTGCACCTTGGTCCTCAAATTGACAGCTTGACTTTTTAACACGTTAAAGAGGTCTTTTTGCTGCAGGTTTCCCCAGTGTAATCCGCTGTTTGATTTCTTGACCTTTACTGTGGACCCAAGACTTTGTTTGTGGATCCAGATAAAATGAAATCCTCTGGCAACATCAGTCACGCTTCTGCTTACTGGTCCAGAGGCGAGGATTTCTGCTTCCTCTGTGTTCAGGGGTCACCCATACTGAAGGCTGGGACCTTTGGTCTTCATCAGTAAGGGCTTCAAGTCCTCCTCACTGGCAGCCAGACAGGTGGTGGCGTCCTCCGTCCAATCAACTGCCGATAAGACTTCCGCCAATCTTCTGTGCCTTAGAACGACCTTAACCCTGGTGCATCTATAGTCTGCGCGCCTGTAGAGAGAATAACCTGCCACAGACATCCACGGAGGGGGGCCAGGGAAGAGAAAGAGGCAGTCTCAGTTCCCTGGCTCCCTTACATTTGGGGGATGTAGTCCACTTCCATAGCCCTGAAGGCTGGGAGCACGGAGTGCTTAGGGCCCCTTTGAAGATGGATATGAACTGGGCTTCCACTCTTTCCTCAAGCAGTCCCCTTGGGACCGCTGGCTAACTGAAAGTTTGGGGCTTTGAGTCCCCCAGAGGCTGCTCACTAAGCACGTGGGTCCCAGCACTGCGCTGACACCCCTGGGGCCACCAGAGTCACAGCGGACTCTGGAGCAATGGATCTGGCCGTGCCCTCTTTGCCGATGTCCCGCCAGCAGTGTGGGCACAATGCTGGGCAGACCTCCTGTTGTCCTGGAGACAGAGTCTGAGGCATTCCGTGTCCTCCTCCTGGACCAGCACAAAGACACTGGAGGTGGACTCCGAGCCCCGCGCCCACGTTCTCTGGCATGTTCTCCAGAGGCTCGCGGTGCCCATCCCCCCGAGGGTGCACTGAGGGGAAAGGGAGGCTTTAGACCAGGGCATCTGTGCAGAGAGCAGGGAGACAAGAGGAAGCAGAGCCATCACTGAAGACAAGAGAGAGGCGGAAGGGGCGGGGCTGCTCGCTTTGGAAGCTTTCAAGCCCACATGCATTTACCAAGGTGGGCCGGCCACTGCGTGGTGGCCAGCTCTGAGTGTGAACATGACAGGGAGCCAGGTACACGCTCACTTTTCACAGTCTTTGCAGCCCACCTCCCACCCCCAGAGCATCTTCTAAATAACTCTCACCACCAGCCACCAAGTGTCCCCGGTGAGGCGGTTCTGCACGACAGCACCATCTGGGCAGTTTGTGGGGAGTGGTGAAAGCGAGTGTGTGGGCCGGTGGTAATTAATACCTCCAGAAAAGCGGGTCCCTGGCAGCGAGTATGGCCCCCCGCATCGGCACAGGGACAGAGGCTTGGTTTCGGGAGCTGGCCATGCACCAGATGGGTGGATCTCACACCTTCCACTCCTCCCAATCGCCCCCTCAGGGCAGCCCAGGGAGGTGCCTTTGGCTTTGGTGTCTCCTCTGTCAGGTATTCCCGCGGCAGACAGCAGCTGCTTGGTTGGAAGAGAGGGTTTTGTACATAGGTGGGGGGCCTTCAAGGGGGACGGTCCGGTGGTGAAGTTGCCGTTTCAGAGGTTTGGTGTCCTGTTTGTCTGCTGTAGTTATTTATGTCTGGGTGGCAAGGGTGCCAATTGAATGGCTACGGCCACTCACCCCATGCTCCATGTGCTCATTTTTACCCACCTGGTGCTCACGTGCATGCCTGAGACACGCCAGGCACTGCGAGAACCCTCAGAGCCCCAGGACACTCCACTTTTGGAGTGGTGGCAGTGTCACAGTCAGTGTGACATGGCATTCTCAGCAGGGGAAGACAGTGAGCAGGCATGCTTGGGTGTTCAAGAAGGGGTCCACTGCAAAGGCAGGGCCATGGAGGAGAGGTGTCTCAGAGACAGAGACCTCTGCATGGAGGGGGGTCCACCGAGAGAAAGGGTCTCAGAGATGGAGAGACCCCTGCACGGGGGGGTGTTCACTGAGAGGAGGGGGTCTCAGAGATGGAGAGACTCCTGCATGGGGGTCCACTAAGAGGAGGGGTCTCAGAGATGAAGAGACCTCTGCATAGAGGGGATGTTCACCGAGAGGAGGGGTCTCAGAGATGGAGAGACCCCTGCACCAGAGCAGCACCTTCCACGTCAAGAAACAGCCAAGGCTCAACCCAAATCCGACATGCTGGCATATGTGGGGAGTGACTGGGGCCCAGAAGGAGAGGGTCCACTGTAGGAAGCCATCTCCAAGAGCCTTTGCAGAGACTGCCCACATTTCCTGCTGTGCTGGACATCACGCTCGCCCTCCTTGGACTTCTCTCCAGCTCCGTGACTTCCCAGCTCAGGGGGCCCAACTTCCCTTACTGCCCTTTGTGCAAGCCCCTTCTGCACTTGCATGGTGCGCCTGTCTGTCCAGGGGGGCGGGAGCTCGGCTACAGGAACCTCGGCGTGGTGCAGCTCGTGTCCACTGGGAGCTCTCTGTGACCTTCCGACAAATGTGGTGGCTTTCCCATCAGTGTCTCTTTGGGGCTCCCAGGGCCACTGCGGACCGAGCAGGGTCCTTCGACAGTAATTCTGTGGCGCTGCTGTCCACGAGACATGGCCACCAGCATGGCTGTGTTCTGGGTCCATCTTTTTCTGTCGGGAGGACCTGCTTTGAGGGGTCTCCATGGCCATGGGCCTGCTCCCAGGGCCCACACAAGTGAGTGGTCAGCCTGTGGCTGTCATTAGAAAGGGGTCCAGACTTCTTGACGGGGGCTCCTCTCACTCCTCACAGTCTTCTGCGGGGCCCAGGTAAGAAGCGGCTGCCTTCGCATCTTTTATTCATAGGTGTTTCATAAATGGCTCCTAGTGGCTATCAGCATTCGCATGACTGATGTTATTTAAAAGTCCCTTGCCACTTGATAGTAAAAGTGGAATTATTCTTGGAGTGGAATTCATCCATCTCCAAATATGGCTTTTGAAAGCTTTTTCCCACAGAAGGTCAAGTTGGAGTGAAAGAACAGGAGTGGCATTTGGGGTGACTGATTGCCACTTCACGCGACGCTCTTCTACCAGGGGAGGGAGAATTTTCCTTTCCGGGGAGTGCAGTTCACCAGAGAGTACATCTGCAGCCCAGTGGCCCCCAGGAGCAGAGACATCGCCGCCCACCACCACCGCCAGCTATTTCTGAGTGTGGGTGTGCTGGAGCCCCCAACCCAGCCCCTTCTCCATGACCAATGCCAGTGTCAGAGCCCCCAAGCCAGCCCCTTCTTCTTCATGGCCAATACCAGTGTCAGGGTCAGAGCCCAGGCCCTCCCTCACCACAGCCAATTTAGACAACAGAGTTTCAAGCCCAGCCCTTGCCCCTTCCCCTCCCTGACCATGGCCGATACTGGAGCTTAGTCACAGCATCCTGGTTCCAAGGACCAGGAATTGGTGGGTAGTGTGGCCCTCACTTGACTGCTCCAAGGCATTTCTGTCTCATCATTGAAACACCAGCTGGGTGCAGCCGTCATGGTCTGGAAGCTCCCTGGAACGGGTCCATCAGGACTGAGCTGCTGGTATTTGACATGCTGGTGGCAGAGGGCATTCAAGCCACCTGGCAGGGACATGGGGGGGGGGGTGAGCGACGAAGGTACCGTGTTAAGGTCAGGAGGGTATTAAAGTGGGCCGAGTTGCTCCTGCGCACAGGCATCTCTGAAGAGAACATGGGAGCATGGCCAGTAGCTACTGGGCCTTGTCTCCAATCTTCAGGAAGATGCTTGCTCTGTGTCCTGTCTTTGTGGGGGCAGTGAGGTGCTGTCCCCTCTGAGCATGCCTGGCAAGGTCTAGAGACAGTTTTTGAGGATTACACATCACAGGGTGCTATCGGCATCTAGTGTGTAGATAGCCTGCGCAGCTGCTGCCAAATATCCTATCAAGCCCAGGACGGTCTCATGCAACACAGAAGCTAAAAGAAGCATGACTGACTTCAGAACTAAGAATGTGGGCAGAGAGAGGACATGATCTAGCGATCCAAGGGCCAACCCACCCAGAAGACAGAGCCGCTGTCCATGCGCGTGCTGAAGGACAGAGCTGCGAAATACACGGACCAAAACCTGATGGGACTGAAAGGAGAGATAAGCAAATCACAAGTTTCAACATGTGCAGGGATTCCAATCACTTCCTCTCAACAGTTGATAAAACAGCTAGACATAAAAGCAGCTACACAAAACAACTCGGTCATCTACCAAAAGGTCTAATCAATATGTATACAAAACCGTCTAATCAATATTTGTACTGTTGTTGACGCCAACGACAGTTGAACAGGCCCTCGTGGCGAATGCCTGTGGACATGTACCAGGATGAATCATATCCTGGCCATGAGACACAACTCACACCTTCAAAATAATCGGAATCATACAGTGTGTTCTTCAACTGCAATGGAATCAAACCAGAAACCAACAGCAGAAAGACAAAACAAACAAGCAAGCAAACAAATGCGCAAGCAACAATGCCCGTGCACACAGAAATGAGCACCTTCCATTTAAATATTCCATGGGTCATGAAGGAATCTCAAGAGGAATTAATAAAATATAGTTAAGTGAATACAAATAAAATACATCAATTTTTGATACTTAGCTAATATTGTAGTTAGAATCAAATTTAAACACACAAAGAGACAAAACTCGGATGAATAATTCAAATTTCCATCCAAAGAATCGAGATAGGAAGGAGTAAAATAAATCCAAATCCTGGAACCAGAAGGCCACGACATAGATCAGAGCAGTGATCAATAAAGTTGAAAAGAGAAAATAATAGAGAAATATCAGTGGAACAAAGAACTGGCTCTGCGAGAAGATCATTAACACGGAGAAACTGGGAACAAGACTGACAGAGAACAAAGAGAGAAGATACAAAATAGCCACGTCAGGACTGCAACATCACTCCAGACCCTGCAGACAGCAAAAGGGCGCTCAGGGACTAGTACTGACAACCACGTGCGTGGGTGCATAAAGGACCGCTCAGAGGAGCTGGACTGAGTGTTTGAGACACACAAACCGCAGCAGCTGACTGAGCATGAAAAAATGACGATTTAAACAATACTGTAGCTTTTCTGGGGGCCTTGGTGCCATAGTGGATTAAGCACCGGTCTGCTAATAAAAGCTGAGAGGTTCAAGCCTACCCTCAGATCCCAGGGAGCAAGGTGAGGTGGCATGCTTCCCTTTGTCTGCTGCTGTTGGGGTGCTGTGCTGTCGGTTCCGACCCACAGCCAACTTATGCACAGATGAACACAATGCCACACGACCCTGCTCCCTCACAGCTGTTCCTATGGCTGAGCCCATGGTCACAGCCACGGTGCTGATCCACCTCCCTGAGCACCTTCCCCTCCTTCTCTGCTCCTCCACTGCACCAAGCATGGCATCCTTTTCCGGGGACTGGTCTCTCCTGACCGCTTGTCCACGGCATGTAAGACAGAGTCTTGCCTCCAAGGAGCACTCCGGCCTTACTTCATCTAAGACAGATCCATTTGTCCTTTTAGCAGCCCGTGGTACTTTCAATATTCTCCTCCAGCACCACAATTCACATGCATCGATTCTTCTACGGTCTTCCTTACTCAATGTGAAACTTTCATATGCATATGAGTCCATGAAAAACCCCAATGGCTTGGGTCAAGGGCACCTTAGTCCTCAAAGTAACACTCTAAAATACTTTTTAATACTCTAAAAATACTCTAAAGTAATTCCAGAAATCCTACGGAGATGCTCTACTCCATCCTGTAGAGTCACCCTTATATGAAATGGATGCAATGACAGTGGAGTTGGGTTGGTTTGGATTCTCATTAAGGAAATTGAATATATAACTTTAAATCCTCTCCTCCCCAAAGAAATTTCCAGGCCCAGATAATATCACTGGAGATTATATCAGACATTCAAAGAACAATGGACGAGAATCCTATACGAACTTTCCCAGAAAACAGACGAGAAAAGAACCCATCCCAGAGCAGTTCACAAGGGGGTAGTGTCACATATACTCAAACCACACATTGACAGCAGTACTAACCAACAAACACAATGCTAAATAGCACATCTGTATTCAGCCTGCAGCTGCCTCACCCCAGAGCTTGGCTCGGAATTAATGAGTCTCTTCTGACTCTGACCCTGATCCTGACCCTCGCTGGATGCTGGTCTGCTCTCTCTCATGAGCACCTGATCGTGTCCACTCTCAGCTGCGGGTCGTCACTTCCTCACACTGACAGGCCATGGCACACCTACACTACAACCTGGGCCTGATACCTAACACCTGAAGGTGGGCCTGATGCCCGGAGCCCCGTATAACTGTTCACAATGCCTAGTGGGACCACCCTGTTCCCCACACATAAGGTCCCTGCTTCTGTGCCAGCTTGTAACCTGGTCTCTGGGCACTACCTGCTGTGTGAATAGGCCTCAAGACACGCACTGGTTTGCTCCCCGGGGCCTGAGAGTGACCCCAGCCCCCAAACCCATTGCCCTGGGGTCATCTACGCTCACAGTGACTCTGAGTTGACTTTTGGAGGGCTGAACATCCTTCTCTCTTGGAAGAGCTGGGGGGTTTGAATTGGCAACCTTGTGGGTTAGTGAGCCCACCTAACTCACAGCACCACCAGAGCAGGTACTGGCCTCTGGAGCCTCACTGCCTGACGGGTCACCTACGACACCCCCGGACTCACCTTAGGTCAAACGGAATTTGGGTGCCCCCCTGAAGAAACCGTGCCTCAGGACGCACAGCATCCCTCAGATTGACCCCGCTGTAGGGCTGGGGCCTTGGCCACTGCTCCTCACCTGCCTGTGGGCTTATCACCATCCTGGGGTGTACTCATGCCCAGAAATGCCCACCATCACTCTGACTTCCAGCAGCTGGGAGGTCCGAGAGCAGAGGGCGCTGTGGCCAGAAGCCAGGACCCGGCAGCAGACGCACCCCACACTGGGCCCTTGACTCCAGCTCCATATCCTTCTCTTCCTGCTGAGTGTCTGGCATGAGGGAGGTGCTTGCCCTCTCTGATTGGGAACATGGAAGAAGGTCAGATGCCAGATGCCCCAGGGATGGGTCCCACAGCACACGGTTTCAGTGCCGTCATTAAGGACTTGGAAAAGTCAGAGGAAAGGTTAAGTGGGCAGATTTGCTGAATGCACAGAATTGCTGAAGTTTGAGATGTGGGGACGAAAACACAGGAGCTGTTGTGACCAGTGCGGCATCAAGGTGAAAAGACGAAGCCCGCCCTGGGGCAGCGAGCACTGCTTGGCTCTGCCCCACTCCTCTCAAGGAAGCCGTGGTCCCCTGGGAGGTGGTCTCAGGTGACCCGGAACCCTGCAGGAGCATGGGCTGCTGGTCAAAGGTGTGGGGAGCAGGGCATGGCCAGGACCTGCGTGGGGAACAGGGAGATCCCGGCACGGCCTCCGAGGAAGCTGGGCCCCAGAGGCAGTCCCTTGGGTCGGTGTCCCTATCTCCTGCTGCTTCGGTGGGAAGGCCACCAAGGAGGCATCTCCAGAGGACAGACACTGGCTCTCTCCATTCTGAAGGCTCCAGAATCAGCCTTGGCTGTGTCTGTCCCTCCTGTGTTCCTCCCTCTCTGCTGGGGTCCTTGTCTGGCAGGTGTTCCTCATGTGACATTGGTCTTCCCTGAGTGTGCCTCTGGTCTCTCCAGCTCCTCCTGACTCAGAAGGTCAAGGTGTAGGTCCCGCTACTGCTGCCCGGGTGGCCGTATTGCTATCACGCTTGACCCACGGCATCACGTGTTCAGCATGGGCATCTGTGTCTGTTAGGGGCCGTGATGTGATTCCGTTCCGACTAACAGAGACCCGTGCACAACAGAACCAAACACCGCCTGGTCCTGCGCCTCCCTCACCATCATTCTGTTGGGGCTCACCGTGGCTGACCCTGTGTTCTAGGTACTGGTTTGGATTTCTCTCCTGCAGGAGCCTCACTTCCTGACGGGTCACCTACAACACCCCCAGACACACCATTGGTCAAACTGAACCTGGGTGCCCCCTGAAAGAGGCCCTGCCTCAGGACCTGGAGCGTCCCTCCCTGAGTCCCCGAAGGTCTGGGCAGAGACCCTACAGGTATCCCCACCTTTCCCAGGAGCAGCTTGGGCTCTTCTGCCAGGGTGGGGGTCCCTGCCTGTAGGTAAGAGCACGGCAGTGTTTTACCCCATGGGGGCTGCCAGCCACGGGCTTCTGCTCAGCTTGCTACCTTCTCTGCACCCCGGGGTCCCCACATATCTGTGGCCTCTGGTTGTGGTTAGCTGGTCCCGCCAACCTGTTCTGTTCTTGGCTGCCCCCCATGTCTGTGGCCTCTGTCACCCCAGGGCAGCAGAAAATCGGGTCATCCCACAGGAAGGAACCTCTGCACCCCAGAAGGGGTTTGGGCAGTGGCGTGGAGACAGCGGTGGGGGTGTTCCTCAAGGTTCCCATGGCCCTGAGACCCTCTCTTGTCCCTGCTCAGCCTCCAGGCCCCAAGCTAAGCTCACTCCAGGATGGCTCCACTCCTCTTCTCCCCTCTTGCCGGGGCGGGGGTTGGGATGCCAGTCCTCCCTCCAAAACAAGGTGACAGCTGTTCCCGGCATTCCTCCAGGGCCTGGTCTTTGGTGGCAAATTGTGAGTGTGTGGTTGGGGGGGGGGCGGGGGGAGGTGTTGGGCGAGCAGTGTCCACTTTGCAGAGGGGCTGCAGGTGGACCATGCCTACAAGACCATGCCCTGCCTGTTCCCGGACTTTCTGCAGATGCTACAGGCCTGGGAAGTGGTCTTTCTTTCTCAACATCAGAGTCCACTTAAAAAGTCAAAATAAAATGACGGAAAAGGAAAAAACCATGTTCGCTCAGCAAGTGTTATTTCTGGGAGCATCATATCCCCTGAGAAATAATGATGAGGCTGGCCCAGCTGCACAGGCGGGGGTGGGGTGGGGTGGCTCATGGGAGGGGTCCTCTCAAGGAACAGTAAGTCCGGCCCTTGCTGGATGCAGCTGCAGGCATCTCCTGAGTGACCTCAGGTCACAGGTGGGTTTTATCGGTTGGGATGGCTAGGAACTAGATGCTGTATAAAATCCTTCTCACTGCCTTGAAACGGAAGCGGAAGGCCGGAGCCTTGGGGTGCAGCTGTGTAGCTGTGTGCCCCTGACCACGCACAGACTTGCCTTTAGCAGCACAGAAGCCTGGGCTCAGGGGTGGCTTGTGAATTCTGCCCTCAAGGCGCAGGTGCCTCCACTTACCTGTGTGCCCCCTGGATCTAGCCTGGCTCCCTCCTCGCTCAACACCGAGACCTGGTCAGCGCTGTTGACATGGGTGTCTGTGAGGGGTTGTGGGGTGAGGGGAGGCACTGAGACAGGCGTGGGCCAGGGAGGCCATCGCTGTGCACAGCTACTGATGGATGGATGGATGGAAACTTCCCTGGGTTTGGGTTCTGCAGGTTGTCCTCAGAGCTTTGCTCAGAGCTGTGCGCAAGGGGGTGTTCAGAGCGCAGGAACACAGGAGTAGACTCTAACTGGGGGCTGGAGACAGCAGAGGAGTGCACCCTGCGCTGTCGAGTGGAGGGAGGTGTCCCTGGGATTTTGTCTCTGTTCATAGTCAGTGATCAGCCCAGGGAGTCTGAGGCCCAAGGCTGTAATGGAAGGGAGGGGATGCCCAGGACAAAACCCTGTGGGGGTGGGGCCAGACTTTCCCTCAGGGACCCAGAGTCCCTCCTGTTTTCCCAGGAGTGAGGGTGGGGGTACGCAGGGCAGATTTTCTGCCGGGCATTGCTGCTGCCTTCTGAGGGGTCCTGTCTACACAGGGGCCGTGGCAACCCTCCCCACAAACGCTAGTTTCTGCCACCCACCCAGGCACCCACTGGGAAGATGAAAGCGCATGAATTAGGGCAGAAGGCAGATAGTAGCAGGCTCTGGGTTGCGATTTTCTGATGTGAGGTGAGAAAAAACATCTTGCCAGCACTTTTGCATCAAAGAGAGAAACTTGCTAATTGAAAATTGGTTTGCACGGAGGGAAATTAGGGGGCTGCCAGCTATGTAAATGAGCGTATGCCCCATCCCACAGCCACGTCGCAAAGATGGGAGGAATGGAGCGACTTAGAGGTTTGAGGGTCTGCGGGGGGGGGGGGTGTCTGTGGTGCCATGACGGACTTTCTGCCCCTCCCCCTTCTGCTGCGGTGGCCAAGGCCCCCTGTAGCCTCTGAGAGGCCGCCAGGCGCTGCCCTTGCGGGACTGGGTCAAGGCTTGGATATTGGAAGGGTTTGTTAGCCACGGGCCCCTGCGTCTCTACTGGGACCCATTGTGATGGCTCCAGAGGGGCACTAACCCGGCGCAGTGCGCACGGGATGATCTGGAGGGGACGGTGGCCAGCGTCAGAGGGACCCTTTGCCCAGGTCCCCAGCCAGTAGTGGCTTGGCCGAGCGCCGTCTGGCGGTGACTGCTGGTAAGGCTGCCAGACAGGCTCTGAGCTGCTGGGGCCCCAAGGTCCTGTAAGGGGCGTGACCCCAGCCTCCAGGGAGCAGCGGGTGGCTCAGAGGTCTCTAGCGCCAGGGGTAGTGGAAAGTGGGCCTTTGGGTCAGAGAATCCTGAACACACTGGGCGCCCGCGTCCTGTGCAAATGTCCGGAGGCTGCGACCTGGTACGTGTTCTTGGGTCGGACCCAGGGTCTGGGCAGGGAATCTAGGCACAGAATCGCAGCACAGGTGCCCCCTGCTCCATTTCAGCGCACCAGGGACCCATCAGGAGGTTGGGATAGTGCCAGGCCAACTTGCCCTTATGGGGCCCAAACTGTCTGGCACCTCCTAGCCCAGGCCTGCTCCACACCTTCAATCTTTCCCAGTCTTCTGCCCTGCGCCCCACCCAAGGGTCCAAGGTCTGCGATCTGAGATCCTGGGTCAGGGGTCTAGGGTCTGCAGTGGGAAGGTCCGGGGTGTGGGTCCAAGGTCTGGAGTAGGGTTTGCGGCCCAGGGACGAGGGATCTGGGGTGTAGGGACTGGGGTCCACGGTTTGGGGTCTGGAGATCGCGTTCTGGGGTCTGGGTCAGCGGTCACAGGTGCATGCTTAGGGGTCCATAGTTTGGGTTTCGTGATCCGGGGTCCAGGGTCCCGGATTCGGGGTGTGGGGTCCAGAGTTCAAGGTCCAGGGTCTTGGAGCTAGGGTCCGGGGTCCGGGATCCAGGGTCCTGGTCCAGGTCTGGCATCAAGGGTTTGGGGTGGGGGTGCGGGCAGGGGGCTCTGAGTCTCAGAATTGGGTCTGGGGTCTCGGAGGCAAGCGGGGTGGGGGCTTCTGAGGCAGGGTCCTTGCGCGGCCGGTCCCCGCACGCCCTCGCCGGGGCCCTGGGGCGGGCTGGGGGCGGCGCGGGCCCGGGCGGCGGCGGCGGCGGGAGGAGGGGCGCGGGCGGGGCGGGGCAAGCGGCGCGCAGCGAGTTGGCTCCGGAGCCCGCGCCGCCCGCCCGCAGCCCGGCCCGCCCGCCCCCGGCCGCCCGCCGCCGCCCGCGCGGAGCACGATGCTGACGGGCACCCGGCTCCAGAGGCGGCGGCGGCAGCAGCAGCAGCTCCGGCGGCGGCCGCCTGTCCCCGGGCCCATGAGCGCGGACCCGCCGCCGCCGCCGCCGCCCTGGCTATGGCTGGGCCCCGGAGCGGCGGGGCTGCTCCGGCTGGGCCCCGGGGCCGCGCCCCCCGCCCTGCTGCTGCCCGCCGCCCGCGTCCCCGCCGCGCCGCTGCTGCCGCCGCCCGCCTGGCCCGCGCCCCCTGAGTCTCAGCTGCCGCTGCTGCCGCTGCCGCCGCCGCCGCCCGACCCCGCCGCTGCCGCCGGCGTCCTCCCACCGCCCTGGCTGCCCGCGCAGGTAACCGTCCCCCCCGGTCCGGCCGCCCCGCGCGCCTCCCCCGGAGCCGTTCCCCCGGGGTCGCGGGCTCCCGGAGGCCGGGCGCAGCACGGTCGCTCCTTGTGGGCACCGAAGTTCAGCCGTCGCCGTCCGGTTCGTCGCCGGGCCGTTTGTGCCGCATCTCTGGCCGGTGTTCCCGGTCAGCGGCGGCGGCGGGGCCGGGCGACCCTGAGCCCCTGGGCTCCAGCGGCACCAAGTTGCTGGGTGGGGGCCCGAGGTCGCTGTCCAGCGCGCGGTGCTGAAGTCGAGAGCCGACCGTGGCGGCCGCGCACTGGCTGGCTGCCTGGCGCCGAGAAGTTAATACTTTCGCAGTCCTTGCCCGACTTGAGCCGCGAGCGAGCCTGGAATCGATACCGATCTGGGATTCCGATCTAGTGCTTCCCTCCCATCTGGAGACCGGCTCGGCACTACAGTGCCAATGCCGCGGAAAGCCTGGCCGGCCGGGAGCCAGCGGGGACCCTGCCTTCCATCCTGGGTGGGGGACGGGGTGGGGAAGCCTTTCTGCACCCAGCGTCCGGCCACATCGCGCCTGCAATGGAAACAGTCACGAGACGCAGAAAAATGCGGGTGCCGGAGCCTCTTACGAAGGGACGGTGCAGGAGGCGGCATTCGGCTCCGGCAGGATAGGGGCTTCCATCTAATATGCAGATGTGTTTAAATGGGGAACATTCCTTCCAGGGATTGCTAACGTTGGTTATTAGCATATTTAAATGAGCATCAGGTTAGCACTCGGGATCTGACGAGTCCCACGCTTCTACCATCTTTTGAGCATTTCTGAGACAGGGAAACTTCCCTATCTCTCCTGTAACTCCTCATTTGGAGTGCGGCGGCACGGCCCGCGTCTGTGGCGCCTCGTTCCCGCGTGCGCTGCGGTTCATGTCCGCGTACCGAGTCAACCTCGCGCGGGCCTGAGCTTGTTATAGCGCGCAGCAGCCACTAGAGGTGCCTCACGTCCAGGAAAGACATCCCCCACCCCCTTCCTCCGTGTAGAAAGAACTGCATTTCCCCTCCCCTTTCCTAGTGTGAATTAAGAGACAGACAGAGAAAGGCAGAGAGCAAGACAGAGAGTGCCTTCCCCAGAAAACTTTGTATTCATACTTTAATTATTTTGATGTTGCTTATTTGGGGTTCACATTGTTCGAGTCAGGATAATAGTTGTATGCCAAAGGAAAACCAAACATGAACAAATAACGAAAGGCATGTCTGATTTCAAACGAAGTGGACAGGGAGGGGTTCCAGAGCCCTGAGGGCCACACCTCATTAACTCCTTCAGCCTGTGGAGGATGTCACCTGTGCCCTTCGGGAGGGAGGCTGCCTCCGCCTGTGAGCCTGCTTCTCAGGGTTTGAGCTCCATTCTGAGCACCCCAGGTTCAGTTTCCACACAGGCCTGGCCTGCCTTTTCTCTGACATGGCCTCTGTTGGCATTGCTAATCCCCAGACTGCTGTGAATCTCAACTCCTTAGTTATTTTGATTTTGAGATTATGGGCTAAGCATTTGTGTTTAAAACCGGTAAGGGGGGAGGGGGGCTAACGGCACGTTGTAGGATGTATATACCCTCATGCTCTTGAAAAGGGCTCAGAAATTGTCAGGAGCGACTGGCTCGCCGTCCCACAGTGATGTCTCCTCCTCCCTCCATGGCAGGAAAGCACAGCTAAGCAACCATACCCGGTGCTCGGGGCTTCCCACTCGCATCTCAGGGTTGGAGAATAGCTAATGCTTTGTCACGACTCAGCTGTGAAAACTTTCCCTCCCATTTCCTTTGATTTGTGAACAGGTAGAGATTTTCTTGATCAGGGAAAGAGGGAATTATCCTATGTGATCAGAAGTGCCTGTGTAAACATTCCCCTGGAAAGGGTCAGCCCGGGCGCGTTGGCACAGAGCAGAGCCAGCTGGTGCGGGCTAACACGCCTCCCCCCCTCTCTCTGGGTTACAGTGGCTGCTGGGTGCCCACACCCCGGTCATAGGACTGTCCCCCTCTTCCGCGGTGGAGCGGCTACCCATGTTCCCCCACGTCTTCCCATCTGCTCTGCCAGCTCCCGTTGGAAAAACTTGGAGAGACAAAAGGATACCCAACTGCAAGGTAAAACTACACATGATTTAATGGAATTGATGGGGTCTTAATAATTAGTTGTTGGCTATTTCCATGACAACAGAACACTCGGTGCAGTTTCTCACTGGAAGAGACTCGGCCTCTAGGTGTAGGGTGAGGCTGTCTCAGAAGGAGGTGGATGGCTCAGACGCACCAGCCCTCAGCAGGAGCGTTGTGTGTTAGCTTACAGGAGGCGGAGGGTACAGAGTGATGTTCAGTGCTTCGGCTTCCAGATCGGGGTCTTCAAAAAACTCTTGATTTTAGAATGTTCAGTTTTTAAATCTGTAGCCATGGACCAAGGGTCTAGCCTTATGCTTTAGGTAAGGACAATTAAATTTTTCCAGTGAGGATTTTTTTATTATTATTAATTTTTTGGTAATTGTCTATCTGCATTTCCATCTTTCTGATGGTTTATCTTGCCTTTGGAACCCAGATGGACTGGCTGCACTGGGCTCTGTTGGAAATGAAAGCAAGGACTAGTTGATTTTCCCCTACAACTTGCTAGTGACCTCATTGGTCTGATTCTTCCATCTGTTATGTGCATGTTTGAAGACAAACCAACAGATGGCTATTGAATCGGCTTGGACTCCCAGCACAGTGACCTCTACAGGACAGAGGGGAACTGCTAGTCCCGAGGGTGTCCCAGGCTGTACATCTCCCCAGGAGCAGGCAGCTGCATCTTTCTCCCAGGGAGCAGCTTGGGAGTTCCCAACCAGCACATTAAGCACTACGCCACTGGTCTCCTCATGGTTCAAGACCGTGTGCGACAGCAGAATGATTAGATGATTGGGAACAAGGGTCCAGGGGTCTTTATTTCTTTCTATCATAGAGTGATGGTACGGAGTTCCCACTTAGGAAGCTGGCACACTCTGGGACCGGTTCAAGAGAAGACATGCCATTGCAGGGCTACTGTCCCCGTGTGCCTTGCCTAAAATGTGGTGCTTACTTTGATTTTGGACAGATCGTTTTCAACAATCCCTTTGCTCTGGACTCGGCATGGATACATCCCGAGGAATGCAGATTGTTCCATGCTCAGGAGAAGCCTCACTGGCTGGCCGATCACGTCGCGCTGACTCTGGCCCGGCAGCCCCCGGTGGCCAGACATCTTCCTGCCGTGGTGCTTGCTCCTCGGCCTGTCCCAGGTGGGTGGCCAGCTAACCGGTGGTGCCAATGTATATTTTTTCCTCTGTGACTGTTCACCGAAAGTGGGTTTTCGATAAGAAAATGAGATTTTCCGTGTCAACAAAGCAGTTCTTTCAGTAGACTGTGTTTCCTTTGGGGGCAGGATTATGTTGACGGGGATACTGGGTCTTGAGCCACGTCTTCGCTGTCCGTCTGGAGGAGACTCTTTTCAGATGACCGCAGGTAGAGAGGACTGCCTCAGCCCTGCGGCGCCAGCGTTCTCCATTCCAATTGCAGCGTGTTTTCTGCTGTGACTTCTCAAAGGGTGCTAGCTGCTCATTTAACTCACCCGGGTTGCTGGTGCGGGAGAGGCTTGTACAGTGGGGTTCTCCAGTCCAAGCACCGGCTCTGTGGGAGCTCACATGGCTTCCTGGTTGCAGGGTGGTTTGATTCTATCTTTGGATTCTGGTGATTTGGAAGAATACTCCAGCCGACACACACGGAACAATCTTCTGGTGAAAGATGGCATAATAAACCTACCTAACAACAGGAGGATAAAGCCATCTTATGAATTTTTAAATTGATTTCTTAAAATCACAATCATATTACAGAAGCAAATGCTGCCCGTGCCAAAATGATCTTGCAACACCTTCCATTATGGGACCTTTATGACTTCAGAATTTCATTATCTCCCCGTAATTTCATAGTGACCTGGCTTGTCTCAATACGTGTCTGGGAAATTCAGTCATCAGGCGCGGTTCCCAGGTGATATGATGCTGGGCAGGGCACCTGTTTGTCTTCTTTTCTGGTCTCACCTCCCTGACTGGTTTGCTGCGACTCTGGGTTAGCAATCAGTTACAAAGAACACCCCGGCTATGTTATGTGTGTGTTGTGTTTTAGTAGAACCTAATGATTCCTGGCTGAAATTTGCCTTCTGTCCTCATACTTGTGCACCACTGATTAATTAGAGCAGAGTGGGTGTCACACAGGCACGTGCTTATAAGCCGGGTCCACTGGGGTGAGTGTGCCCCCGATGACTAGAAAGGACCACCCGAGGTGTGGGTGACAGGATGGGGCCACGTCTGAGGGCAGCGCTGGGGCTGGAATCCCCTCACACTCTGGCCGGGGCTGTCTCTCAGCCATCAGAACACCTTGTGTCCAACGTCACGAGACCGGCCCATGTGCTCCCGTGGGCTTTGGGAGAACTCCCCTCTTGCTCCCAGGAGGTGAGTATCATGCAGACGTTTCCCAGCATGGCTTAATCTTCTTCTTAGGGAATGCTGGCTATTAAAATGCTAGATATCACTTTAGCTGGGGAAGCTTATGATGACTTCCTATCTGCTTTCTGGCATATAGGAGTTGGTATACCTTACTTTGGCATGGTAAATCTTTAATACTTGCTTTAAAGCACTTTTTTCATCTAAGGTTTACCTTTTTGCCTATTCTGTGCTGAAGGATACGATAAGGAGGCCACCTTATTCACGTCGCAGGCCACCTTTTATCCTGACTCCATTCACTGCCAATGAGTTGATTCCCGTGGTCTTCTGAGACTGTAACTCTTAACAGAGCAGAAAGCCTCATCTTTCTCCTGAGGAGCGGCCGGTGGGTTTGAACTGCTGAGTCTGTGGTTAGCAGCCCCACGTGTAGCCCAGCACACCACCAGGCTCCTCCACTTGACCCTGGCCTCCCGCCGCAAAGCCCTCAAACCCACCAACAACCACAGCCTCACTGCAGTTGGGTTCTTTCTGGTTCACAGCAACTCTTAGGATGGGGTCGGCTGGTCCCTGTGGGTTTCCGACACTGTAGCGCGCGCGCTCTCTCTTCCGCATTGCTGATGCATAGCAACCACGTAGGACAGCACAGAACTGCCTCTGTGAGTTTCTGAGGTGGTCAGGCTTGATGGGTGGAGACAGCATGGTCTTTCTTGGCGGAAAGGAGTCAGGTGGGCTCAAACTGCAGACTTGGTGGTTAGAAGCCCATGGCTTCATCCCCTACGCCAGCACTGGGGGCTGCCATTTGTCAACCCCCTGCTTCTCTTCTTTGTCTTTTCCCTGACTCAAGGAGCGCAGGGTATGAGGCCTGGGGCCTGGGAGGGAGGCTTTACCTCTTGTGGTTTGGGGACACTGACACTTCCTTCAGGGTCAGCCAAGCACTGAAAGCCCCTTGTCTCCAGAGGTGGACTTCCAGTTTGCCTCATGGAAAATCTGCTTCTTGATAAATGTCAGAGCCGCCGGAAATGAGCAGCTCTGAGAAGTCGGGATGACCATTGCTGGGATGTCTGAGTGCCCTGGGGGGCTTGCTGGGGTGTGTGCATGTGGTTGTGGTGGACGGTGGGGACTGTGAGTGGCTGTTGGGCTCACAGTGACCCCGTGAGCCTGTGGGACAGAGGAGCACTGCCCCCACCTAACCTAGGTGGTGACCTTCCCAGAGCATCAGGTCACAGGTCAGCAGCTGTGGTGTCATCATGGCTTATCAGCATGTGTGCTGCCAACTGCTGATTAGAGAGCCAGAGGGGGACAGGCAAAGATTGGAGGCAGGATAAACTAGCCGCCAGTTAAAAACCAGGACACCCTGCTCCCGTCTTACTGCATGGAACTCGGAATAGCGCTCCTGTGGAGCATCTTATGCACAGGATTCCCAGGGATACATTGTTGCTAGGAGCTGTGGAGTCGGTGCCCACTCACCTTGTCCTGCCCATCCTCACGGTGTTCCCGTGTCGCAGCCCATCGTGGTAGCTCCTGGGTCAGTCCGTCTCGTTGAGGGTCTTCTCTTTTGCTAACCTTCGACTTGACGCAGCATGATGTCCTAGTCCATGTCCCAATCTCAACCATTTGATTCAGCTAGCAGTCCTGTTCTTAGGCGTTGTGTTCAGAAAGGGGGTCGTGCTGGCCCTTTGCAATGACTCTGTGCCACAAGGAGCCGCCGACTGCCAAGAAGCAGCCTTCTGTGGGGTAGGCGGTGTGTTCACGTAGCAACGAGGGGCGGCGCTTGTGTGGCCACGATGTTGGTGTCAGCTTTAAATCCTGAAGCAGAGGCACCCAGGATGCACAGTGGGCTGAGGGCTGGGCTGCAAACTCACAGGGCACTGGTTCAAAGCAACTGTTGACCCTGGGGGAGGAAGACACAGCAGTCTGTCTGCTCTCCAAAAGCGGACAGGCTCGGGGGGCCCAGGGAACTGCTCGGTGCCGCCCTGTAGGCTCGCTCTGAGTTGGCATGCACTCGCCAGCAGTGGCTTGGTTGTTTTATTTCTTCCCCCAACAGTTTTATTGGTGCATAATTCGTGTATAAATCACTTTCATAATGGTTTCTTCACTCTTGTCCTCGTTGTTATTAGCTGTCCGTTGCTCTTCAGCCTCCCCTCCAGACCCCAAGGGCCCATCGATCCAGTGAGTGCTTTTCTAGATCTGCCTATCCTGGGTTTCCTATGCAGAAAACATTAAACACGAAAATTGATATCAATAACAAAGTAAAACAGATAAAAACTCAATCGATAAGAAAGCAGGACATATTAAAAATGAGAACAAATTTAAGTGGATCACGGGGAAGAGCAAATGACAGGGTGCTAGGGTCTAGCCTGACTGCATCGGCGACAGTCCACTTTTGTGTGGCAGCCAGGCCCTGGGGTCAGAGTGTACTCCCCGTACCTCTTCTTTTGTATAACGGGAACACTTTTAAATGGGCCAAAAGGGAGCTCAAATGATACGAGTTCACGTTGTAGCCTAACTACTTCTGTCATAAGCGACTTTACAATGCTATCTGACAGCAGGGCTAGCCACGCCCCTTACCTATGATGGGAGGGGTTTCGCCGGGAGACTAAGTCCGTGTGCAGATCCTGCAAATGGATTTTGCGCTTCCACTGTCACCCGTGGCCTTCTACAAACCAAGCGTTCACAGCGTTAGCTCTCATGCAAACTCCCCCCTTCGGATTCGGGTTCCACTGTTTGCAGTCCTGGGAGCACACCGGCCATGTGGCAGAGGCTGGGTCTGATCGGCTGTCCTGAAAGGACACCAGCTTCTCGAGTGTGCGAGCAGGTGTTCCTCCAGTGGCTCCCGGGAAGCTGTCATGTGCTAGCGTCACGGTGTCACCCCTCTCCTGCTGGGGGTTGAGAATGAAGTCCGCGGAAAGAGTCTCAGATGGTGTCATCCTGTGACGTGAAATGGGTATTGGGAAAACGCAGCGCTGATGCTCTGGGCACCTGGGAGAGGCCGCTCACAAAGGTGACGGTGGCATCAGGTTGGGCTCAGCACTCACCGGCAGATGGCCCTGCTCTGGTGTGGAGGCGGTGGTCAGTGCTGATCATCTTTCATCACTCCCCCAGCAGTCGCTGGGTCGTCCTGCCTTGAGCACGTAACCACTAACTGAACTTGCTCAGTCCGAACCCTTCCCCCAGGCTCCTTGGAAGAAGAAAGGCCCGGAGTCTGTCCCTGGAAACCCCGCTCTGAGGCCCAAGGTGGCTGCTGAGCATGGAGCCACACATCAGGGCTGGTCCCCTTCCCTGCACAGGGCCTAGGTGCAGGGTCTGCTCGGGGATGGGGGTGCAGCCCCATCTGTGGACAGCCCCACAGAAGGCGGGGGCATGTGCTCCCATCATCCAAGTGGCAGGATGGCACCTGGATCAATCACAGCAGGCTGCTGGGACCTGATCAGTCAGCAGGAGGACACTGAGGTGGGAAGAGGGAAGGGGACTCCTACAGGACCCTCCATGGCAGACGAGCTCCCAGAAACCTGAGCTGAGGTGCAGCAGCCACCAGCACCCAGTGGACGTGGTGTGGAGGGACAAGCAGCTGGCGGGGTCATGCTGTGGGCAGGTCCAGGGATGCTCTGCAGCCCCCCCAGCACAAAGGGTGGACCACCCCCTCCTCACACATGGAGCAGCTCCTGGCTGCAGGCTCCTCAAGAAGCAGACAGGCACAGACAGGTGGCGGACTTGGAAAGCTGACCAATAATATCGCGGCTCCAGACAGGAGTGTCCCTAACTATCGTGTGACTGGGCCAAGTGGAGGACACATTTATTTCCAGGACTCAGGGACTGACTCAGTGTCAGACAGGCTGGGCAGTCAGCAGCTTCTTCCCTCCCCTGTGTCCTGCTGCACTGGGGCTAGCAGGGGCGGGGCTGTGTTGCCTGTCCCCTCCCTCCTCCAGAGACAGGGTTCAGGTTAGGGCAGGTGTCACCCACTGCCTCTCCTCCCTCAGCATTGTCCCCCCACCCCCACTCCCACGCAGGACTCAGTGGCCCCGAAGCTACCCAAGGTAGGCCGGAGGCTGACCAGGTGGTGGCAGTGCCCATGTGGGCCGATGTCCCTCGGGAAAGGGGGTGTCTTCTCAGAGGACTGTGAAGGATGAGAACTGACATGCCTTCGAGCATTTTCTAGAAGAAAGTTGTCTTCTCAAACCCAGGGTACCAAGCAGTGGAGACAGCATGGCCATTCACCTATGGCCAGCCAGGCCAAAGCAGGGCCTACAGCTGGGGACTAGAGCCTGGTGTAACGCTAGGGCACATCAGCCTTCCCCCGATCAGAGCCCTGCTTCTGCTCTCGGCTGGAAAAGCTGTAGGGTGTCTTTTAACATGAAGATCTACAAACACACCCACAAATGCATGGCCGTCAAGTCAAATTCTGACTCCTGACAAGCCTGTAGGAGCCAGACTAGAACTGCCCTGAGACTGCTATGAGACTGTAACTTTTTACAGGAGTAGAGAGTCTCTTCTTTCTCCCGAGGAGCTGCTGGTGGGTTTGAACTGTTGACCTTGTAGTTGGCAGAGCAGCACCTACCCCCTATGCCACTAAGATGCCTATAAAGATACAAAACTCAAAAACCCTCACTGCCCTTGAGTCGATGCTGACTCAGCGGCCCTATGTAGGACAGGGTAGAACTGCCCCTGGTGGGTTTCCAAGACTGTAGCTCTTTACAGGGACGGCAAGTCTCACGTCTCTCCCGCAGAGCAGCTGGTGCTTTCAAACTGGCGACCTTGTGGTTAGTAGCTCAATGCGTAACCATGATGCCATCAGGGCTCCTGCAGAGACCTGTGGAGGGTGAGCCACCGATGGTGACGCAGAGCAGGCCCATGGCAGCGGCTGTATCCGTAGTGATCTGCTGCACTGCTTGGTCCCTGCTCTGACCGCCCTGCACGGGGTCCCCTAGGCTGTGGATCTTCATGGGCACGGCCAGCCTCCTCTTTCTCCCGAGGGGTGGGTTTGAGCTGCTGGCCTTACAGTTAGGGCCCAGTGTCCAGCCCACAGTGGTGCCACCGGGGCTTCTTGTACAGGTGTTTGGCGCACCGAAATCCAGAAAGGAAGAATTGCCAGGGATAAGAAGGGACATTGGAGTTCACGGTCCTTAAGAGACAGTTCGTGGAAAAGGTCTCAACAACCATACGGGGTTTTCATTTGATAAATGAACTTCAGAATATATGACAGAGAAAGTGATGGATGGATCAGAGAAACACACTGGCCACCAGGACGTTGGCGGCTTGGTTCCACCTCTCTCAGGTGACCAAGGAGACAGAGTGCCCATCAGGATGGTCAGGGATTACATTTGAGTGCCACCAACTTGGCCAAGTGGACGTTGCTAGACACCCCACCCAGCGATGATTGAAGATGCGTGTTTCCAGTGGACCTGGTTGGCATTTTCCCAAGCAGATCACATTCAGGACTGTGACACAGACCTCTACCAAGCCCACAGATTGAAATGACACAAAATTAAGTTCCCTAGCCACAGTAGGGTGAAGCTGGAAATCAATAACGGAAAAATACTCCAAGACTCTCCAAAGAACCTGGAAATCCAACTTCTCCCTCCCCAGGAACACGAGGGTGAAAGGCAATGGGAAAATGCTGTCAGCCGGGTGGAACGGAAAACAAGCATAGGACGGGGTGCAGCTAAAGCAGAACCCCAGTGGGTGAGGCCACACTGAGAGAGTGACAGCAGGCGAGAAGGGGGTTCTGAAGCCAACAATTGATCCCAGGAACAGGAACAGAGAGCGGAAGCCGTCCTGCAAAGGCCAAAGAGAAGGAGGAGGAAAGGCCGGGTGGACATCAGTGCCACGGGGAATGGGAGAACCAGATCCACGGAGCTGGAAGCAATTGTTCACCTGACGATGGACCCAGGTAAAAAGAGATGCGCACGGACCTAGAAGTACAAAGGTGTCCTTTGTTGTCACTG